>NC_073313.1:198570394-198884043 GCF_027595985.1 Sorex araneus
AGGCCCTCTGGTGAATGCATGCAATGTGCAGCCCTATAATTACTATCCCATGGCCTCACCACTGCACTACAGAATCCTGCATGACAGCAGAGATGGTGTCCAAGAGAGGTTCCCATTATATCTTCAGCAGTTAGTACCTGGCACAGAATGGATGATCAAATATGATGATGAATGAAATCATCATATTTAAACAATACTGGAGGCAACCTTTGGCATTCCAAACTAGTTGCTAAGAAGCTTCACGGGGTTTGAAAATGTCAAGGGATTAAAAGGACACATAATGGGGTCAAATAAAAATGAAGGTTAAGTTTTCATGAAATTTGTGAAGTGAGGAGAGGTAGGTTAGGGGACTTGTGTGGCCCATTTTTCAAGTCTGGAATTCTATAAAAAGAAGATTACTGAAAAAGGTGGTGGGGCATAGAGAGAAATAAGAGGATCTCTAGATTAGATCATATTGTGAACAGATACTGATGGTAGAAAAGCAAAACTTACACAAAGGAACAGCAGATAATTTTGTTCAGAGAAACAAAGAAACTTATAGAAAGACATGAAACAATGCATATAGGTGTCAGGGACAGCCTGCAGTCTTCAGGGATCTTGGCCGGAAGTTAGGAGAGCATGAAGGTAAAGAAGAGGAAGATAACACAGACTCTAGAGACATTAAGGGGAATTTCAGGACTCTCTTTGTCTGGAGACTTCTTTTGGTCAGAGGCCTAGATGTGAAGGAGTCTATTCATTCACTCAGCACTCCTGAACTCAGGTTTGCTATTTTCCACTAGTACAAACTAACCAGGAGTCTCTACAACTGGGAATCCTTTGTTAATTATACAAACGCCAGGGGTCCATTTTTAAATGGTCGGAACTATGAAGTTTAAAATGACAGTTTCACATGGTTATGATTACAAGTATAAGAGTTTGATCTTAAATGGCCACCTGGTGACTAACTCATTTAGGTTTGGCTGCAACAAACTGAATCTCATCCTTATACTAGTTTAACCAAAGACAAGTTTATTGGTTTTTGTTTTATTGTTTTGTTGTTTTACTTTTTCTCTTCTCACACTAAGAACCATAGGCAAACTGCCCATGATGGGGAAGCCAGTTCATCAAGTCACTGGTAACCAGGCACTTCCTGTTAGTCCACAGTTTTTAAGGTCACAGGATGGATCACCACTACATCACCTCTATAACAACTCTGAACTTCTTGTACATTTGTATGTTATTACATTTCAACAGGAAAATTACTGAGCCAGCCTGGATAAAGAGAAGCAGTTAGAGGACTGCTCAGAGTTAAAGAACCTATGTTCCTGGGGTTGCATATAGATCTTCCAGGAGTTCTGGAGATAACGACTAAGTGTAAGAATGGAGCTTTCTGATATACTGATTTGCTTCCCATTCACATGAGGGTAGAGGGGCCCAGTGTTGTTTCATTACTGGAAATGCCCCAGAGTTGACCTGGCAAGATATTCAGCACTGCCACACCTGACAGCCTTGATCAGTGACACTGCAGAATCATGCCGCATCTAGGCTTCTGACCAAAAGAAGTCTCCAGGTGAAGGGAGTCCTGAAATTCCCCTTGAATGTCTCTAGAGTCTGTGTTATTCTTCTCTTTACCTTTGTGCCCTCCTAACTTCAGGCCAAAATCCCTGCAGACTGTTTTTTCTCTTGAGCTTCTCTCACATGTAGAAGGACTACATCAAATAGAGATTCAATTTTACAAAGACTGAAACTGGTAATCATTACATGCCATGTGCTCTGTTAGGTGGTGGCAAAGGAAACAGTCCCAATTTAATTATTAAAATGAAAATAAAACATTAAAAGCAAAGTCTGGAAATATCCAGTAACACACACATCTATCCTCCATATATGTACATATTACTTTAGGGCTTAAATTCAATATGAATAATGAGAAGGATCAAATCACAAATTTCATACTGTTTCCAATGACTTCATCAAAGGAAGCTTCTCTGAAGCCTCAGTGTTTTTAAAACTCATGTAATTCCTGCAAAGATGCCAGTGCTGACTAATTCATCTTTGAAGTGAAAAACCTTCACAAGTACTAATGCTTATTCACATTTAAAGCAGAAAACCACTGGTTTTGCTTATGTTGGACACAGTGTTATCCTAGTATCTCATTTCAGCTTTTTAAGCAATCATTTGTTCCCAGAATAACCATAAGACTTGTGGAAGTGAAAAATGTTAAAAACTCTTTCACACAAAGAGAAAGACAAGTAGAACTGTTTAGAAGAGAAAAGGAGGAAAACAGGAGAGGAAAGAAACTTTTCATTAGAGGCCAGAATACATCAGACTTTACTACAATTCTTCAACTGCCTGGCATCAATTGAAACATTTTCAGGGACTAAGTCATTTCACTGATATTTTGAAATCACATTTTTCTTTCTCACATTTAAATTTTTCTGAAGCTTGGATGGCAATTCACCATCAATGTATGTCATAGTTTAATTGGAAGCATATGAAATAATGATGCTCCTTGCAATTTTAGGTGCCACAGAATCCATAAAATATGCTATTTTTCATCTTTCTAAGAATTGAAGGTATTCAATTATACATGTAAAAAAGTATACAAACTATCACTTTCTAAAAAAATTCCACACTGGCAACACCCCAACTAATACCCATTTCTGTAGTTTTATTTTTTCCATTATTCTTCTAAATATTTATTCATTTCAGTGTAAAATGTGTGTTGAGTGGACTCTTCTAAAAGAAATTGAGGGGCTGGAGTGATAGCACAGCTGGTAGGGCGTTTGCCTTGCACTCGGCTGACCCTGGTTCATTTCCCAGCATCCTATATGGTCCCCTGAGCACCGCCAGGAGTAATTCCTGAGTACAGAGCCAGGAGTAACCCCTGCGCATTGCCGAGTATGAACCCCCCCCCAAAAAAAAAAAGAAGTTGAGTCGATGCTGTCAAAACTGTAAAGTCTAATAGTCAGAAGAGCTCTTAACAGAAATCTTCTCACATTACAGATTCAGAGGCAGAGGCTGAGGTTCAAGCAGATGTGATTTGCCTGGGTATCCCTGGCTGGCCACAGCAGAGGCAGCCATGGGACCCCAGCTTCGGGCTCCCACCTGCCTCCTGTTATTTCTGTTCCGCTCACACAGCTTGCATGCTGTGGTCGGCTGCTGCTTCTACACATCTTGGATAAAAGTAGCAGAGAAAATGGAAAAGCGCACATATGCCCCAAAGCACCGAGATTTTGAATGTCAAAAAAGGGTGTGTGTGTGTGTGTGTGTGTGTGTGTGTGTCTGTGTGTGTGTGTGTCTGTGTGTGTGTGTGTTTCACTTTTCTCAATAAGAAGCCAAAAAAAAAAAAAAAAAAAGCATACAGTGAAACAGCCAGCAGAGGGAGTCTTTATTTCTCATTGGGTACAAATAGAGAAAGAAAATGTTTTAAAAATTATAAGTCCGGTAGGCTCCCCAGAAAGCAACAGTCACTCAGAAAGAGTGGTACTGGTTTGAGGGTTTTTTAATCCCCCTGTGGAGCTACAGGATTCTCACATCCATGACTGTGCTCTCGAGAAATTGTGATCAGTGCGTACTTTGTCTAGGGCCATCTTAGAACGCAAGATCAAACTCAAATGGCCGTAAAGTAAACACGGACACCGGCAGGAACCATAATAGGAATTTTTAAAAATAAAAATCTGTTGCCTGTATTTAAATAACGCCTGTGCCTTTTACACATTTTAAAAAAGGCTCTACACTTTAAAAAAAAAAAAGCTAACTAACATTATTAACCCTATGGAGTGCCAACTTAAGATAATGCAAGATTTTTTAACAAAGTTCAAATCTAATTTTTTAATCTTAACTACACATCTTAAGCTTTCACAGAAGAATATTCAATGGATATGTATATATATTATACATAAAAATATACATTATATATATATATACATAAGCACATATATATGTATTAGGATATGTGTACACACATATATATAAGGAATCTTTCCTGAGCATTTAACTGAAGTTCCTCAAATCTAAAACAGTCATGCCAATTTTTCCTTCAAGTCTTTACTGAACTCTCCAAACTTCTCATCATTAGACTTCTAAAATTATAAAATGTTTCTGATATTTTCACAAACACAACTGAAAGCAAATATTCAAATATGCAACTCTGATTAGCGACAATAAAGGCTTTCTGATGATACTATTTGTGTCAAAGCAATTTTTGAATTGTTCTTTTGGAACTGTCTTCGGGGCAAGAATTTTAAAACTAGATTCTACCAGAATAAAATAATCTTTGCCCTTTCGTAAGGCTTAATATCTGAAATTACCAAAAGTCTCACTTCTTTATTCCTGCCAAGAAGAGATTCTTATTTTCTAGATTTGGCTCCGGATGCTGGGGTATGGCCAGGGAAGCTGGGCCCGACACAGCCCCCACGCAGGAGGCCGCGCCTGTTCAGACTGCTCATCAGTCCAGCTGTTTCTAATCTGCCCTCTCTGCCAAACGTGGACCAGGCACTGTCATTAACAAAATATTCTGAAGTCTGGCGCCCCTGGGCCCCTGGTTCTTAGGAAGCTTTTTAGTTCAGGTACCTCTAGCAACAGTGTGTGTGCTGCATGCACTCTGTCCTCAGATCCTAGGGCACTGGTTTATCAGTTATGAGTCAGTCTTAGGGTTCTCATTCTGTAAAATGGGCAAAAGTCTGTCAAAGGGATACACTCAGTATTGGAGATTCTATACTTTCTTTTTTTTTTTCCTGGTAGGGACAAGAATCCCAAGCATTACTCAGATGTCTGGGGCCACTGATAACAACACTCGGCCACCTTCTAGTTCAATGCATGAAGTTGCAGAACTGCTCAGGCTCATAGTTCTGGGAGCCACCTGGGTCATACCTGAGGATGCCGGAGAGGAAGGTGAGGAGCATGCAGTGTCAGGGTTCAAAATGAGAACTGAACACTGAGTTTCTCCCCAAGCGCTATATAAATGGTTTTAGGAAAAAGAGAGGCATTTAGGAGCACACCTCAAATGACATCTCTAGTTTTACTGAGCTAGAAAGAACTCCGACATGTGGTTTAGTACTATGAGGTAAGACTAAGTGCCTAGTGAGAAAAATAACCAGATAAGCAAAAGACAAGCTGATATAAAGGGAAGATGTACCTCAGGATATGAGGAGAGAGGAGAGCTCTGAGGCTGACCAGCATGAAGATGGTGCTCAAACTAGTTGGTCTGTGGCTAACCAGATTAGCCATGTGTGTATTAGCATAAGAAACTTAGGCATCTCCAACCTTCTCTTTCCTCACCAAAAACTCTGTTTGGCCACTAGTCCCGTACAGTTCTTATGAAATAGGTCATGGTCACAAAAAACACATCATTAGTGCTGAGAACATTGTGGGCTGCATCACTGCACCCAATAGCCCAGAGCAGCGAGCAAGAGCTGGTGGACAAAGATCACAGAAAGGCAGGTGGAGAGGCGGATGGGTTCCTGAGTACAGGGCTTTTCAGCACATGATAAAATTATTTGAATGTCACAGAAAAAGAGAGGTAAAGGAAGAAATGCACAGAGTAGGTCAATATTGAAGGAGCACAATATTGTTTTTTAATGTGTCTACTCAACTAAAAGTAATCATATATTAATTCTGTACCATCCTTAAATTGAACTCCATCAAGTGGAGGGTGGTCAAAGGGGACCAGGCCCTGCCAATATAGAACTAATATTCCAGTGATGTCACACTTATCTACAGAAAGTGTCGTAACTATTTTACAGCTTTCATACATACAATACTAGCCAGGGATGTAGGTCAGTTGTAGGACGCAGCCTCAGACATTTAAGATTCTAGGTTAGAACCCCCACACCAATAACAGTGAAGTCTGAATGGGGGTGGAAATTCATGTTAAATACACAACACCTAAGTCTGCCATAATGTTCCCTGGGAGAATGAAAGGGGAATTAACTATCTTGTGTGTATGTGTGTGTGTGTGTGTGTGTGTGTGTGACTGTATGTGTGTCACATCCAGCAATGCACAGGGGTTACTCCTGGCTTTGTCTCAGTGGCTTTGTCTCAGGAATTACTACAGCGGTGCTCGGGGGACCATATGGGATGCTGGAAATCAAAACCTGGTTGGTCGCAAGCAAGGCAAACGCCCTACCTGCTGTACTATCGCTCCAGCCCCACAATTAACTATCTTAAACTCACCTAATTACCTATCTTACACTTATATCTATGATTCCAGATCAAATTTTGAAATAATAGTTGTCAGCATACAAGAGTTAGATTTCTTTTTTAAATTCAAATTAAAATCCACCTAAACATACAAGAACAGAGAAAATAAGCACTGGAAAAGTGCACTGTCTTTCTCTCCTGGATCATACCAAGTTCAACTGCCTTTTTTCTGATTCAGTTGCTACAAAAAAACATTTTACATAATCACTTTAATATGATAGAGCAAAAAATAAATTTCAAATTTCAACCAGTAGGTAGATTCAAACTGTTTCTGAAACTAGTAGTTGGGGTGTGGAGGGAGGAATTCACAAACATTAAACTTCTACTCTGTCAAATATTTCCAAGTCCAAATAAACAATAAGAATAAGATAGTAGTATATGTGATACCTTTCTGGGCAAATATGTAAATTGGTAGGTATTAAAAAGAAAAAGGGCAAAAGGAAGATCAGGAATGACAACTTAGCAAGAATGACAATTCTGGCAAACAGTGGGTAATGCACTTGCTAGCGCTTTACTACTGCTACTTTCCAAGTACGTCCATCATCAAAACTCAGGTCATGACCATCTGTAGATTTCCATTACCCTCCCCCTACTGAGGAAATCTGCTTTCTCTGCACTTACCACTCCTCTACTACCCCCTTACTAGTAATAAAATACATTTGTTCAAATAGCATAGCCATATTTCACACATCTGGAATGACAATAATAATAATAAAAAGAAATCCAAGGGACAAATAATCCCTGAATACTGTGTATGCTGGAGGCACTTGTAGAAGACCTGGATACTTGCCCACCAAGAGCTACCCCACCCCTCTTCCCTTCCAAATGCTCCCTGATTCTGATGAGGAAGGCAGCATTTTCAGCCACAGGCCTACATTTTCCGGCTTCTCTTGGAGCCAGAGCTGATCATGTGAAAATTCTGGCCAGTAAGATGTAAGCAGAAACTCGAGATTATTCCAGAGTGCTAAGCTAGCGTCTGCAAGAACTGCAAGAACTGGCCAGTATGCCCTTGGTCTTTCCTAGTTTGTATGCCAGGAATGTGAACAGAATGACTGGAGATTTGCATTTATCTTTCCATAAAAGGAAAAGGGACCCACACTAAAGAAGACATAATAGAAAGCAAGAAAGAGCTTGGTGTCTCTGCATGTACCACTATAGGGCCTGAAGACACCGTAGGGGAGAGTGGAAGAGTTTTTGATTATGTTTTTTTGTAAAAGGAAGGGAAAAAATACAATCTTGTCCCTGGTTCATTCTCTATTATTTTAGTTTCCTAGCCACAGGCAATTACATTTAGCTTATATCTGACAAAATACTTTATATAGCCTATATATGCACTTTATTTAGCTTATATCTGACAAAACACTTTATTTAGCGTATATATATACATATATATATATATATGACAAAGCACTTTATTTAAAGACTTGTGGAGGAAAAAAAAAAATCTAAGGTCCAAAGACATCTCAAAGGGCTGAGCACATGCTTTGTTTGCAGAAGACCTAGGTTTGATCCCTGGCAACACAATAGCTGAGCATCACCAGGTGTGTTCCAACAACCCCCACTTCCCAAATAAAATTTGGTTATATACACACATATATATTTAATTATACATATTAAATATATAGTATATATATATTGGTTTTAGGCCACACCCAGCAACCCTCAGGGATCACACCCGATTTTGTGCTCAGGTATCACTTCTGGTGGCTCTGGGGACAATATTGGGTGCTGGGAATTGATTCCAGTTCAGCTTCATACAAGGCAATACCCTACCCACTATACTATCTCTCTGGTCCCAGAGAAAAAAATACTTTTTGAAAACCAAATAGTATAAGATGTATGTAAAATACATGGAATACACAGAGAAGACTAAAATGAAAATTGGCAAAGCCAGAAAGCATAATACACCTACCTAAAGATAGCTAGTAAGAATTAAATGAAAAGGGAGGAAAGTTAAAGGATGGCACATAGCAGTAGGTACTGAGTAACAACAACAACAGCAAATAAGAAGCAAATTTATGTCAACTGATTCCGCAACAAGATACAATTAAGACAGCAACATGAAGAAAAGTCTCAGCAGACTCGGGATCACACCATAGTACAAGAGGGATGAACAGTCTTTGTTTTTTGTTTGTTTGTTTGTTGTAATTTTATTGATTCACCGTGAAATATAGTAATAAGCTTTCACATTTGAGTTACAATCACAAAATGATCAAACACCCATCCCTCCACCAGTGCACATTCCCCACCACAATATCTCCATAATACCCCCCATGTTTCCCACCCTCCGACTGCCTCCATGGCAGGCAATATTCCCCATACTCTCTCTACTTTTGGGCATTATGATTTGCAATGCAGATACTGAGAGGTTATCATGTTTAGTCCATTATCTACTTTTGGCACAGAACTCCCATCTTGATCGATTCCTCCAACCATCATTTTCTTACTGATCCCTTCTCTATTCCAGCTGCCTTCCCCCTGCCCGCCCATGCAGCTATTGAGAGAGATGAAGTCATGGGATAAACAGTCTTTGGAAAAGAACCTGGAACCTGGAACAGAACCTGAACATGAGACTGGGAGCCAGAAGTTCAGAGGGACAAATATTCCATTGCTTGGAGCACAAAGAGAAAACCAACTAAGGGGACTCAAGACACCTAATAAAGTTGTGGCACAGCAACTCATGTAGACCCTGAGTACTGAGGGCATTTCCTCTGTTTGGACTGATTCTGTATATATTTAAAAGTCTCTGAGCAAATAGTTGATTTCTTTTAAAAGTAAGATCATAGCAAGGAAGTAACTGAATACATACTACCCTCTGATGTAGACAGGGAGTTAGATTTTCTGATAAGTGATAATGATCTACATTATACTCAACTTGAATACTAAGAAAAATACACTCTAAAAAGTATCTTTATTTCATGATACTTCAGAAGACACTATGTAACATTGTGTTTTAGATATAAATAATCCAGAAGTGCTTGTAAATATAACTTGCAAAATAATGTTAATCTGATAGAGGAATGCATATCTTCCCACAGAATTAGAGTATGGACATCTGGCTTTTAGACTGGTAGGTTTTTCTAAAAAATTAAATTGTGCGTTTTATAGTCTACCTTTCAGTATTTTAGTCCTGTTTTGCTTTTGGTCCACACTTGGTGGTGATCAGTGCCTACTCCTGGATCTGTACTCAGAGATCACTTCTGTGATGCTAAGGATCAAACTGGAGTCAGCCACATGCAAGGCAAGCTCTGTACCTTCTGAATTATCTCTCCCACTTCAAATGTTTTTATGATGTAATAATATACTAGTCTAGAATACTAGATATAATTTTCTCCTTCCCTTTCTCTCCCTCTCCTCTTTCTCACCCACATTCACACACAGCAATCTCTCACAGTCACACTCACTTTGTTCCCTACAATTGTTTTCTGAATAGAAAGTGTCTACACTGGAGCATAAGGGAGTTGGTGAAGATGTAGAGGAAGACTACATCTTGGATTTGCCTAAATTAATTCCAGACTGGAAGTTGAATGGCAATTATGCACACCATAAGACTATTCCATTAACATAACCATTTTCAAGAGGTAAAATATATCTAGGAGAAGGAGCCGGAGCGATAGCACAGCGGGTAGGGCGTTTGCCTTGCACGCGGCCGACTCAGGTTTGATCCCCGGCATCCCATATGGTCCCCCAAGCACCGCCAGGAGTAGTTCCTGAGTGCAAAGCCAGGATTAACCCCTGAGCACCGCTGGGTGTGACCCAAAAAGCAAAAAAATATATATATTTATATATCTAGGAGAAATATACTAGAAGTCACAAGACCTAGATTCTATTTCTAGCTTTGCCATTGACCTTCTAGATGACCTTGCATAAGTCACTCAACCCCAAGAGACTCAATTTTCTCATTAAAAAAAATGGCATAACCTAGTAGTTATCTAAAAAAAAATGCTATGTGGTAAAGGATTTATTCAGAGCACTTGGTGGAAAAGTGATAATTTCTGATAGATATAAAAAGCTGTCTGCATCAGAGTCAGTTAACCACATAGATCAAATAATGTAGTTGATAAAAAAAAAGACTTCCTAGTATATTAAGCATTTGCAAAAAGCCCTCAACTTTTTAAATGATTAGGATTCGTGTTGCCAAATCACTTTGCAAGAATCATCCATGATGAGCAAACATTTTATGAAATTTGTGGAAAAGATACTGACCTACTCTGGGAAAACGAGAAGCTACACCACAAATGCTATGACAGTTGCTTATACACATTTATAGGATTATCTTAAATGATAGTGCATGCAGAAATGTCAAGGTAGTCACAAGATTGGAATGATTCCCTATCTTGAGAAAAAAGTTATGATGTGACCAAAACAGACAGATGCTTTTTAGTCAGAAAAAAAAATTAATTTGGGGGCTGGCAGTGCTCAGGACTTACTTCTGGCTCTGTGCTCAAAGACCACTTCTGGTGGGGCTTAGGGGACCCATATGAGATGATGGGGATCAAACACAGTCAGCTGAATGCAAGACAAACAAACACTCTACCTGCTGTACTGGCTCTTCTGCCCAAACTTCTTAAATGAGATACAAAGGTTTTCAAAAAAACTGAAAGACAATGGGTACTTTGAGGGTTAAAATGTCAGGATAAAGAAATAGCATCAGTACTTTCAGCAAATGGTATTATACTAAATCAGATGAACATTTAATATGTATAATATGTGTACTCACTGGAAGGAAATAACATGAACTTAGACTTAGTGAATCTTGACTTGTGTAATTATTATAATAGAAACCCGACAAGAAGCTTATTATAAAAACACCAAGAGAAATCACAATGATGTGTTCATTGGCAGCTCCGACCTAACATCAATTATAATCACAGCTTTCCAGTGTAATCTAGTTTTGCTACGTACCAGTTAGGGCTGGAAGTTACTTCCCTGCCAAGTTTATCGTCTTAGCAATTTGCCCTAGACTAACTGTTCATGTCCTTGGAAACAATAGAATATTTTTCCCCCTGATGTCTATTTCATCCCAAAAATAAAGAAATGATTCAAATATTTTCTGATAACTACAAAAATAAAAATATTTTCTTTCATCCACAGGGCTTATATACAAAAATGAGAGTGAAGGAATGATTTACAGAAAATCTTTTAGCTACTACCTTTTGGCTAAGAAAGCAAAGACTTAAAATTTAAGTGACTTACCCAAGCTCACTTGCAAAATTTAAGTGCCTTACCCAAACTCACAGCTAAAAAATAGAATCTAGATAGCATGCTTTCTACCACACCAATATGCTATCAAACAAACATGATGGGGGATGGAAAAGTCCTGACTTTAATCTCAGCCCTGCATGTCTCCCCAAGCACTTCTGGGTGTGGCCCAGGTGGCCCCTACACTAGTTGGTCCAAGCAGACCTACTCCATCAGGTCTGAGTACTGCACATTTGGTCAAGTATCACAGGTAGTGGCCCCACTGCCCCAGCACTGCTTTTGGAGGCCCTCCCAAAAAGTCAAAAAAGTAAATAATAAAACACACACACACACAGTATGAAAGTTGCTTTTCATCAACACAAACTGCAATATTAACTAGATAAAGCAGAGCTCAAGGGCTGAAAAGATAGCTCGAGGCTGGAGCACAAGCTTAGCAAGCAGGACACCTGGATTTGATCCCAGCACTGTATGTCCCCTACGCACCAAGTTAGGAGTAGTCCCTGAGCATGCCAGCTGTGCTCCCAATGCCCTCTAAAATATTCAAGCATAAAAAGTAGACATGGGGGCCAGAATGATAGTACAATGGAAAAATTGCTTGCCTTGCACTTAGCCAAACTGGGTTCAATTCCTGCCTCCACATATAGTCCTCTGAGCCTGCCACGAGTGATCTCTGAGCACAGAGTCTGGAGTATGCCCAGAGCATCACTGGCTGTGGCTCCAAAACAAACAAAGGAAAGGAAAGTAGATTTTGGGGCTGGAGCAATAGCACAGCACGTAGGGTGTTTGCCTTGCACGTGGCCAACCTGGGTTCAATTCCCAGCTTCCCATATGGTCTGCTGAGCACTGCTAGGGGTAATTTCTGAGTGCAGAGCCAGGAGTGACCCCTGTGCATTGCCGGGCGTGACCCAAAAAGCAAAAAAAAAAAAAAAAAAAGAATTAGATTTGATGTATTGTTAATATACTTTTTAACATGCCTTATGCCTTATAAGTAGGGAACCTATGTAGTCAATATTGATACACTGTTACATATAAATTAAAACATTCAAGCTCAAATGTAATTTTTATTAAATCTTCTTAAGATGGGTAGAAGGAGTGAAAAAAAAACTAATGGCAAAATTATCATATACCATTTCAATGCAAAGTAAAATGACCTCAAAGAAAAAAATAATTAATCAAATAAGAAATCTATCTGAAGACCTAACAATTAAGTTAAAAAGAAAACTGAAAAAACCCTACTTTGTTCGATTGCCATTTTTTTTCCACTTTAAATATTGTCTTTTTTTTTTTTATTAGTGAATCACCGTGAGACAAAGTTACAGACTTACAGGTTTTCATCGATTGCCATTTTCAAATAAATTAAAGCATGACCTTTGACTTAATGAAATACACTAATAGTTAACCGCTAGTCACTAGTTAACTATTAAAAGTCAGGTGTAGAAATAAATGTTATAGTTTCTTATGTTACCAAGATCACTTGAAAAGAATACCAAACTAGATTATGGTGCTTTCCTTTTCTATGCAATAAATTTGATTCTTTAAGGAGCCTATGCAATTATACTTATTTAATACACTAATAAGATAATCTTAGTATATTCAGTTTTACTGAAATATTGTAATATAGCATATATATTACCCTATTAAATACAATGCCACAAGTAAAATTGGAAATTGTCTTTACAAAAAAATAGATAACATATTTTTATAGGAGGATTGTGTTAATAATTAACAGACAGCCCTTTCAGACGGGGAAATTTAATGGAAAGTTTTTCTTAAGTAAATAGGCAGAAACTCAACAGAAATGGGTAGAAAATAGAGGATAATAAACTGGTACCATATGTTTAAACAGTAAAACAATTATACAGTTCATTCAACAATGAAGATGGATGTACTATGAATTATAGTAAAACAAAGAAACTGTTCCTTAGTAAACAAACATAAAGCATAATAGCTAGCAGATTTCCTATTGAAATAAAGGCAAAAGGCCTAAAGTTACAGAAGGGAAAAAGAAAGCTCCATAGTCTCTAAGTCACAATGATTTGAAATCGAGACTAAACTGCTTTTAAACAGAGGTTTTACTACAGAAATGTTCTAGCGCAGCATTTATTTTCCCCAACTCTAATGCCAATATGTCCTTTAATTACCTGTAGCCACAATAAACTACAGTCCCTCTCACGATACAGAACTTCAGTTTTCAACATATTAATAAACAACACAGTTAACTGAGGAATAAAAGGAAAATAAAAATGGAAAAAGCAGTCACATACCCTTTTCTGTAGAACTATTGGTGTTATTGCAGGCAGAGTAACTCTTCTCGCACTCAAACTCATGCCTGCTCCTCTCAGAATGATCCACTCTCACGATCATGAGCAAAATGAAAGAAAACTTTTACAGTTACTCCTTGGGAATCACAGGGCTCAGTGCAAAGAAACAACTAGGAAAGCAATAAATGTCACCCTGCTTATGTGATTCCAATCTACTCAAAGCCAATTAAGGATGGCTGTGGGACAGGACAAGGCAGCAACCAATCAAAGCCCAGAAAACTCTGCCTTTGTCCTTGGAAACACATTCTGATACTTTTGTTTATGATATTTAAAGAACCAGATTAACAGGCATCTAGTTCACTTAACTTTTTTTTCCAAAACAGTGCAATTCAATGCCATCTTTGTTGACTAGGCAGTTGTCTTTATTCTGCTAAACATTTCAACATATGGCAGATAAGACACTGTTTACATTCGTGTATTTAAAGTGTATAAATATGCAGATGAACTAAACTGCTTATGCCACTCATTACATTGATAAATGGGTCAATTTGAACATATCATATAAGACACAAAAAATAAACCAGAAGTTAAGATTGATCCAAAGTGTTAATTTACATTATAAATGTTTTTACTACACACTTATGTATATCATTTCTCAAGCTGCATAAGTGGTAGCATTATGTAACTTTAAGCTAACTATAAGATTAAATGCCTAACTATTCCATTAAACTTTTCCTTGACAAACAACCTAAATAATAATGTTAGATATAAAAATGGTATTAAACTGCAAAACACAAATCATAGGCATTTGCTTTTTAAATGCACACAATTTAGCATAATTCAATAAAAAGTATTTAAGCAATAATCAATGCTCAAAGCAATCAGAAAATTTTAGCGACCATTTTGCCGTGTTTTCTTAAAGCAACAAAAAGTTATATTCTAATAATTTTGAGCATTGGACAAGAAGTACATCTAAACATACCGCTCATTAACAGAGAGAATTTTCTTTACTTTTTTCCTTCTCTCTTCCTCCCTCCCTTTCCCCCTTTATTCCTTCCTTCAATTCTTTTTCTTTTTCTTTGTGCCACACTCAGCTTTACTCAGGGATTACTCCTGGCTCTGCACTCACTCCTGGTGGATATGGGTGACCATCTGAGCTGCTGGGGTCAAACATAGACTGCATTCAAGTCAAATACCCTACCTGTTATACTATCTTTCTGGCACTAAAAAAGAAAATTTTCAGTGAAGTGTAAATAAAGAATAAAATTTTTAAATATATATATATATAAAGGATTGAACTATTGAAATTCATCAGAAGTTTATAATTATAATAAAATTCTTCCTGGAGCTATGGCTTCGAAGCATCTACTCAGTGCTCATCAGCCACAACCCCCCTGCCTTCAACACCAGAGAAACCAAGCCCTCACAATTTCTACATTACAAAAACAACAGGATTATTGCAGTCAGAAGGCAAACTATAAGATTTCTGAGTGCTTGGACACAAACTTTCCATCTCATTATCTGAAAGTGCTACCAGGCAAGCTTCATTTTACTGCTTAACACTGGGGTTTTTGATATGCATGGTGATCTCATGTTCCTCAAAAGAAAAGAAACTCTATAAAGTGTAAGGCACTATGCTTTGAATTTTTAAAACTACAATCCCTCCCACTAGTAGTTAAGGGAGTACATTCATTTAATACCAAAAGTTGCTGACATCTAGTTGTTGCATTCATTCTATCTGGATCCAGTTAAGTTTATCATGGTCTTTTAAAAATAAATCTACCAACAAAAATGTACCATTACGGGGTGTTACCAATAAAGTTAATGAATGCTTTAACCTTGAATCCCTTTTTGACAGGCCAACAATAACAAAGCCAACAGTAACAACATCATTTTAAGAAGATTATCTGAAATATTTGAAGCTTTATTTAACTTTATCTCAGTACTCCTTAATATTATATAATGAAATCATATCTCTGGTGTCAAAACTCATAGTGGGGTGTGTTAGAATCAAACAATTCATTTCACTATATCATGAAGAAAAGTATCCATTATAATCCAGGCACTATGTGAGGCTATGGGAACATGCTACTGAATAAGATATAGCCACTTTCTCATAATAGAATGGAGTTATTCATTTAAAAAAATAAAATGTACTTACGAATGCACTGAGACTAATAATAATTGAATGCCGAATAGCAGGAGTGTGTCAAAATAAAATACACTATACATCTAACATGAAATCATGGCAGGCTTCAAGGTAGGAGTGAGATTTTCTTTGAAAAGTGATTCAAGGGGAAAGAATATGCAAAAATTGATATTGCTGTGGGCAGAGAATGAAGCAGACTCCAAGGCTTGAAGGATAGAGGATCAAGAAATTAATGTTGCTTTATATTACACGATAGCACTTTTTAAATACTAAAATTAATTCTTCAACACAAAATAATATTTAGAATTTCATTATCATATGTAATATTTAAACCTGCCTTTTGAGTACCAAAAAACTAGACAGCTAACTCTTAATATTTCATAGATCATAGAAAACCTTAGCTCTAGAAAACTATAAATTAAAAAAAAATACAGTTGCAAAATTTTTCAGTGAATGAAAAAAATGGGGCATTTTGTGATTTTATATTACCCAAACAGTAACTATCTTTCAAAAATAAAACACACATATAATTTTTTGTAGGCAACACGCTGAAATGCTAATAAGATGACATTCATACTTAGAACGGGCAGAGCCTCATTTTTCAATAGCTCTTTCCAAGAGTTCCTGTTAATCTACTTTATTTTACTTCCTATTTACTTCCTTTCTTTTGCTTTATTTTACTACACTTTATCACAGACACTGATTCAAAAGTCAACTTTATTTTAGGCTTTTCGAATCATTATTATAAATGATCCTTGCGCTCACTAACCTTGTCAAATAAACTTTAATTTCTTAGGCTGCTAAAAGACTGGGATAAAAAAAACCAAAGGCAATGATTTTGAAATTGTGATAGGGTCCAAGAAATCAAATGTGTATAGGACCTGAAAGAGCCCCAGGCATATGTTGAAAAAGAAATACTCATTAAACTCCTCTTGAAAACAATTGAATCTATGATCCATTCTCCTTGAATTTAACCATATGTCATTATTTCCAAAACTGAAATTTTGACACAATAGAGTTTTTCATTTAAAAATACAGTGTAACAATGAAATATCATAGAATTTTACATTATTTAGTTTTTTGCTCAATGTTCTGGCAGAATAAGAATGAATTTTGCCACTCCAAATGTAAGCAAGGCAAAGTTTTAATGTGGTATAAACTTAGCCAAAACAACAATTATCATGATTACTATTAACACTTATGTGAGTGCTAAATATCAGTGAGGCTCTGGGATTCATTTTCAGTCAACCCTCTCAAAACATCTAGGCATTAGCTAGTAAATGGAGGAGGAAACAGTTCAGAAGAACAGACAGCTAAGGAAAAGATCTCAGATATAAGTACATATTGCAAAAGGCCGTGCCCAAGTTCACAAAGTACAAAAGTCAATAAGTGAGGTGAAATCCACATCTGGTGTTCTCCAAGAATTACACTCACTATTCTACTTTACAATAGTTTCCCCCACACCACACTGCATATACTCTTAGCATAAAATGTCATCTTCACATACTCCTCAGTTTTAAGGTACCTAAGTATTTGTTTTAACTAAGTCAATATGTATCAAGGGCCTTCCTATGTGTAAAATACTATGGTATTTGTTATGGGGAATTCAAACTTAGTTACTTCTAATTCCTGTTTACCAAAGGAGTGGACACATGGTGACATGTTAACAATTAGCCAAAGTAGTATACAGCACAAGATCTAGGCAGAAGGGGATTGCATAAGCAACAAGAAATCGCTATACTCTAGATATACCTTCCAAACCTCTTCTCTACCAAACTTCAACAAAACTCATAGATACTTTCAAGCACATTCTGTATTGTTCTTTCTACTCATTTCCCAATCCCTATAAATCTCAATTTAAGTCAGGTCTCTCTGAAAGCTTCATTGATGAGGCATCCTTCCAAAATCTTCCCCTAGCCCATCATTTCCCTTTCTGCAGTTCTTAGTATGGAGAGGTGGGGAGGGAGAGAATGACAAAAAGCACAATCAATTTGCTAATTAAACACTGATCACTGGGAGCCAGAAGATGCTTGGGTTCTAACCCATGGCTCTGAACATGGAAGACAAGTGCTTTACCACTTTGAGCCACAGCCACAATCTCTTATTTCATTCCTTTAACCATAATACACCATCTACCCTGTACTGTCCTAGAGGCTTTATATGGGAAAAAAAAATGTCAGGCTAAATGAAGTGATTCAGAAAGTAAAAGGCTAATACCAAGTGATTTTGTTCATATGTTGAATATAATGACACAAAGACAGGTATTAAACAATTCCCAAATACAAAGAAACCCTGAGATCTTATCAATAAGACTGGGATCTGGGGAGGTTGGGTGAATGGGAAGGAAAGGGACTGTGGGACAGTTGTGGGGGGATCCTGAAACTGGTAAGCAATTGGTTTAATAGCACCGCAACTGTAAAAGAACAATAGCAAGGACCAGAGAGACAGTATCGAGAAACAGCATTTACCTTGCAAGCAGTCAGTCACTGTTTAATCCCAGTCCCCCAGCCCTACCAGGAGTGATTCTGAGCACAGAACCAGAAGTAAGCCCTGAGCACTGTGGGGTATGGCCCCACCCCTTCAAAAGAAAAAGAGAAAAAGAATGATGACAATAGTATTGTGAGCCAAGACACCTCAAAAGAAAAATGTTACTAACTACAAGAATCCTTCTTTATTGCAATAGTTATTCAGCCAACGAAACAATCAATCTCCCTTATTACACAAAACACAATTTATTCTTCTCTTTTGCTTATCTTCTGCGTATTGTGCAACGGACTGGGGTAGTGTGTGGTCTATCCAGAGTTTTTATCTCTATGGAGGATTCAGATCAAAATTTACTCCTCCAGGAAGTAATTCCGTCTAACTATATCTATCATTCCCTGTTTTATATATTAAAATGTTCCATACATTCTCCTTTTCTGTACCCACTAGCATATTACTTTGATAATTTATAATTATTTTCATAGGTCTTATGAAAACAGTTTTTTACTGAACAAAAATCAAATTCATAAGGGTGGAACCACACTCATTTCCTCTACTCTCTCAGAATCCCTAGTAGGATCGAGGTATGCAGTAGGCATTATGATCACTCACAATCAATGTGGAAATACTAGTCACTCTGGTTATGTAGTGGGCAAGTCTTAACAATTGCCAGCTTTATGATTTATTCTGAACAAAAGTACTGTCTTCTGCATAGAACATTTGTATATTCTTTTGCTATAGGACAAAACTCTGTCAGTCATTAGTAGGATGAACACTGAATTTAACTGCTATCCTGAGAATACTGGTTTCAAAAATTTCCTAAATTATTTTGTTATAGGAATTAACTTATAGTCGAGATACTTAAGACATAAATTCCATCCCTAAAATTCAACTATCTCACCTTATTTTAGTAGACCCTTCACTCCCTAGGCATTTGACATGTTGCTGGCCTTCACACTTGAAGAGCCTGATTCAGTGATTAGTTTATGCTTCCCCTCTACCCTAACAGCTATTCCTCTGTTGTGAATGTCTAAGATTTCTTATAATTCAAACTTAAATAAAAATGTCCTCTTTCATAGAAGTTACTAAAAATTTATAAACATTTAGTCAAGATAAATATACCAAACCACAGGTCATTCACATATTTGAACATTTTCAGTGTATTCTATACTGGACTGTGTTTTCTAGGAATACTATGCGTGATGACGAAAGAAACATTGTCTTGGGGCTGGAGCAATAGCACAGCGGGGAGGGCGTTTGCCTTGCATGCAGCTGACCCGGGTTCGATTCCCAGCACCCCATACAGTCCCCTGAGCACCGCCAACAGTGCATGAGCCAGGAGTAACCCCTGTGCATTGCTGGGTATGACCCAAAAAACAAACAAAAAAAACAACAACAATAACAACAACAACAAAAACAAACATAAAAAGAAATATTGTCTTCAGGAAGTCAGATGGACACCAGGTTTCTATGAAAATAAAGTGCAAAACAGTTAAAGAATAAGAGATTAATTTTGTTATCAGATAGTAGACAAGTTCTCTGAGTGGACAAAAGTCAAGAATAAAGGCAGTTCCAGGAAAAACAACTGGTATAATGATGATCTTGGAGAAATCTGAAAGAAGAGTCCTGGCAGTATCAAGCATGCTGAAGAGATTAGGTCCCATACTCAGTGGTAGTGAAACTTGATGAGTATCAAATTTTACCACGGTGTTAAAGATGAACTGTGTGGTTTCTGGAAACAAAATTTGGAAGTAAGGGGAAAAAAGAGTAAGTCCAAAAGAGAAATCGAAATTACCAGATTAGAAGTTAAGTTGAAATTTCAGAGATAGCAAGAAGTGAAAGGATTAAGTGGTCAAACAAATACTTTTAAGAACAAACACATGAAAGAAAAAACTTCCTGTATATGAGTTTACAACATGGATTACAATTAATAAAGTATAGGCTATAAGACATAACTTTACTCTCTTGAAATTTCATATACTTGAATATTATTTTTAATTGTTTAAATATTCTTGGAGACTCCAGAAAGATTAGATTAAGAGAAGTAAGAAAAAATAGGTGCCTATATTTCTTTGTGCCCTCAAAATTTTAAAATGACAATAAGGGGCTTTAAAGGCAAAAAGAATCTTTCATTATGAGGAAGAAGTAGTTTATTTTTCATTTTACTTACTGAAAAAATTTCCAGCCTAGAGTCCACTACCCTGCAAATCTATCATTTAAACTTGAAGCAGTGATAAGAATCTTTCAGACAAATAAGAACTGACAGTATTTGTGACAACTAAACCAATCCTGCAAGAATTACTGTAAGACAGTTTAAAAAAAATAGGACTCTTGCAAAAACACCTAGATCACATACACACACAGACACACACACACACAAACACACAGAGCAACATAGCCCTTTATGTCAGTAATCTCTCTGATCGGAATGCCAGTGGACCAAACTCCCCTATAAAAGGCATAGAGTAGCTGGCAGGAACAGGAAAGAAAATCCATCCAATTTTTGCCTACAGGAAACACACCTAACTCACATGATAAATGCAGACTTAATGGAAAACAATCATACAAGCCAATGGACAACAACAACAGTACCAAAAAAGCTGGGGCATCTATACTTATATCAAACCAAATTATATTCAATATAAATAAAGCAATTAGACGACAATGATGGACATTACTTACTGGTAAGTGGAACAATAGATCAAGAAATAATTTCATCAACGTGTATGCACCAAATGAAGGCTCAACAAAGTTCATAAAGCTTCTGCTCACAAATCTAAACAAACACATTGATGGAAACAAATAGTCGTGAGAGACTTCAACATACCACTTTCCAACTGGACAGATCAACTAGACAGAGTATCAGTAAAGAGAGCAGAGCCCTAAACGAGGAGCTGAGAAGAACAGGGATTGTGGGACATATACAGGGCTCTGCATTCCCCAGAACAAAAATATACACTCTTCTCTAATGCACATGATACATTCTCCAGGATAGATCACATATTAGGGCACGACTCAAACCTACATAAATAAGCATGCATGCCTATAATTCAACTATCAATAACTTTGTAAATCACAGATCTTAAATTAAATTTTTAAAAATTATAAAAGAAATGGGCTTATGAAAGAAGATAAGGGGTTAGAATTGATTTTGATTGTGTTAATTTGAATACCCATTAGATTCCCAAATAAAGATATCTCTTATTTGTAACCTAATTTATATTAGTCTGGCATAAATTATATACTTTATTTATTTTATGGTTATATATTAAGTTTATGCAATCACAATCACAATATCCCATTAATCACTGGTTTCTCGGGCGGCCTCAGAAACATCTCATTTCATCCTTTCCCTGAGATCTTAGAAGTCTATTTCAACTTGGCCCTCCTAATGATGTTGCACTGAGGGCTCTTCAGGGTCAGGGGAATGAGATCGAGCTTGTTACTGGATTTTGCATATGAATACACCATGAGGAGCTTGCAAGGCTATCCCATGGGGGCAGGAAACTCTCAGAAGATTACCAGTTTCCCCTAGAGGGAGGAGAAAGCTAAAGATATTCTCCTAGAGGGAGAAGAAGGCTAAAGAAGGCTAAAAAGCAAGCGGCCACGCGCTTCTGAGAGCTTGCTTTTAAGTCTCCCTCTAGATGTTGGCCGTTGATGAGATTACACACATCTGGGTTCCTCTGCCGGTACCTTCATGGATGAGGCCTGTCCGAACTTGTAGAGAGGAGCCTCCAGCATGGCTGCAGCTAGGTTCCGGTGGTCTTCGGCCTCTGGGAGCTCTGCTTGGGATGGGGAGGGAAGCTGGAGCCCATCCCCTCCAAGGGGCCCTGGGGAAGACAGCCAGGCGTGCGGGCAAGAGACTCTCTGCCAAGTTTATGCAATAATAACCCAAAAGTAAATTATGAGCTGAGTTTCAGAGGTGTACTCTTAAATGTACTATATCTGAAATTTAGCAGATGCCATTTCTTACACTAATTTTCAAATAAATACAGATAACGATTCTTATAAAAGTTAATTTTAGGAGATTTATTTTAAAAACTTGAGAAGAAAGGGACGCTGAGTGCTTGAATGTTTGGTCCATTGTATGTTGTGATGTTACCATTTTTGAATTAGGAGATATTGGGGGACTGGAAAGGGGTTAAGATTCTTGTCTTGTACCTTGTCGATTATTGATTTATCCCACAGGGCCCTCCCCGCCCACCCCGTCTGCTGATTCTTGGTTCATCCCACCTCCACCTCCTGACTCCCCCACTCCCAACTCCTTCAGGAGTGATCTCTGAGCTCAGAACCAGGAAAGCTCTGAGCACCCTCAAGTGCGGTCTTCTAAACCAAACTAAACCAAGGAACAGAAGACATGCTTGTCCTCAGAGAAGGAAACTGTTTACTTGGTGAGGTTTGTGCCTTCCCAATTAATGCCCTGAAGTGTGGTTGTCATTGACCAGGACCCATTTAGATTGCTGATTCTGGGTTTCTTGTTCAAACTTTTGTTCTGTTGTTCCAACCTAATCTTTTGCGTGTTTCCTCTGAGTTTTCAGCATTTTCAGCATTTTTCTTACCACTCTTGTCTGGTAATTGCCATCTTCTTCCAGTATCCCAAATTCTTTGTTACTTGGGAATTCTTTCAATGTAATCTTTTGAAGCTTGGGAAATAGCATTTTGACGCAACAATTTTTTGAGGAAATATTTTTTCAATTCTTTTTCCTTGCATAATTTTTAGATAATATTACACTTTACCTTAATACTACTGCCATTTTTAGTCTAAACAATTCCTAAATAAGTTGATCTCGTTACATTTTAGATTCTGTGTACTACATTGTTATAATGGACTGGAGCGATACCACAGCTGGTAGGGCGTTTGCCTTGCACAAGGCTGACCCGGGTTGGATTCCTCCATCCCTCTCCAAGAGCCCGGCAAGCTACCCAGAGTATCCTACCTGCATGGCAGAACCTGGCAAGCTACCCATGGCGTATTCGATATGTCAAAAACAATAACAATAAGTTTCACAATGAGAGACGTTACTGGTGCCCGCTCGAGCTAATCAATGAACAATGGGACGACAGTGCTACAGTGCAGTGCTATGCTAAAATATGAAAGAGGTATTTTCAGGAGATCATAATTCAAATAATTTCTAAATGCCATAGATTATTGAGAACAAACTGATGAGAACACATGAAAATATAGGTAGAATTTGTATAATTTTTTTAAAAATCTGAAAGCAAAACCAAAGAAATTATCCTCAGAATGAATCTAGAGAAAATACAAGTATTTTATAGCATAGTCTAATTACTTAAAAGAAATTCAGAGGCAGAAGCAATCAAGAGTTTTCAAGACTCTCTCTAAAGATCTAAATTTGAAGTCCAACATAATTAAAAAGACTGGGCACCCAAGGATGACTAGACTATTTGACGAAAATAAGAAATTAAACAAAGATGAAAGTTTTTTATATGAATAAAAAAACTGAAACCTTCCCAAAACTATTGAGACAATTGGGGCAGGGGGGAAGAAGGGAAATCCTGTATTCCATGCAAGGTTTTGTTTTCACCTTTTTTTTTTTTTCTTTTTTTGCTGCTCTTGTTGCAATGATCAGGATTCATCCAATCTTGACTGCTCACCAAGGGGTCACACATACAGCTGTGGGGACATGCACAAACCAACTAAGGTGTTCTCCAGGGGCCACACACTTCAGCTGCAGTGCTTTCACACACCTGCTTGTCAGGGCCACAGTCATTTATGGTACCTGCACAACATTCTGACTGTTCTGCTTGCCAAGAATTGGTGGGGTCTTCACTTAAGTGTCCCATGTGGGTCCTACTTCTTGATGTAAGACTTGTACACCATCAGTTACAGTGCTAACCATGGGTCATGCTCTGGTTGTGCGGCATGCACACACTCCACTGTGCACCGGAGAGTGCAAATTCTGTGCAGAGCTGAGGAGCATGGACAGCAGCTCCAAGGGGATCACCCTTTGCACGGTAGGAAGCACCTGAGATCAAATTCATGGTCTCATTCATGAAATGTTTTAGTCATAGCCTGGGGCTTCCAGCAAATAATAATGAACAGTCCATGGATCAAAGGGAAATTACAGGAAGTTAAGGTGTTTGCCTAGCATGCAGCTGAGCCTGGTTAAAATCTTCAGCACCACATATGGTGGTTCCCTGGGCACCTCCAGGGTTCACTCCTGAGTACACAACTAGGAACAGTCCCTGAGCACTGCCAGGTGGGGTGCCCTCAAACAAACAAAAAGTCTAATTGAACTTCTCAGATAGCATCAAGATTCAAGGCACTATAAAATATTGATAAAATAGAATTCTGTTCTGTGTCATAGTAGCAATTACAGAACTAACTAATAGCAGCAAAGGCATTTAGCTTGCAAGCAGCTGACCGGATTCAGTTCTCCATATCCCATATGGTCCCCTGAGCCACCAGGATTGATTCCTGAATGCAGAGCTAAAAAGCCCTGAGGACTGTTGGGTGTGGTCCCCAAACAAACAAAACACAAACAAACAAAACCGCCCCAAAGATCTTCTTTGATATTATAAAATAGTGCTATAAATAATAATCATTCTTATGAAGCTATTAAGTAGTGAATGTACTAAGATAAAGTTGAGAGTATCACCCATAGATAAAGGAAATGTCAGGGGAATGAAAATTTTTATAAGACAAGAAGGAACAATTCAGAGCAGTCAGTAGACACAGCACATAAGTTACAGAATTAAAAAAAGAAAATGAAGCAATTAAAAAGAAAAGATGTTCTCAGAGCGGATAAAATACAAGCAATTCTTTCAACGGGGCTAAATATTATATTAAAATGGAGACATGCTGTGTATTCATGGTTATTATTTTTATAAAATTATTATCACAAAAAGATAAAATTATTTAATTCTCCCAGAGTGAAGTTAATATATACCATCAAGGTATAAGGTTTTATATTGGCATCAGAATATTACATGATCTCTTACCAATATTTCTAGTTAACATAAACACAAAGATCCTTTGAAAACCAATGAATAGAAGTATATCAAATATTCATCTACATAGGGAACAATACCATTTTTCTGTTATTCTATGTTAGCACTGGGATATTATTAAATTAATGGTTTATCACCATTTATTTAGAAAAACTAAAGACTGAAAAATATTTTTTTAAAAAACCAAAAAGGATATCTTTGTGTGTATATATGTGGTGAGGAGAATT
The DNA here is from genome assembly GCF_027595985.1 of Sorex araneus. Taxonomy (NCBI): domain Eukaryota; kingdom Metazoa; phylum Chordata; class Mammalia; order Eulipotyphla; family Soricidae; genus Sorex; species Sorex araneus. Next base: position 198,595,867 of record NC_073313.1, read on the forward strand.
GAACAGAGGGTATCCAACATGCAAGACTGTGCTCTAACACTGAGTCATGTACTAGCCCAAGAACAGTTCTTTTTAATTTGACATTTGACCCTTCACTATCTTTCTCATTTCAACCTCCTATCAAAAAATAAATAAATAAAAAGTAACCTCCCCACTTTAAAGAAGAATAATAGAAGTAGCATCCAATCTGTGCAAACATACTGAAAAAGAAAGGAGCAAAGGTTCAAGGAAAACAAATGGCAGATGAAGACTAATTACAAAAAAAGTACTGCCAAATAGCAGATAAAATTTAATATCATACATTACATCAATAATAAAGAATAATTAGGGACCAGAGATGTAGCTCAGTGGTAGAACATTTGTTTTCCTGAATTCCATCTGTAGCATTCAGCCACAAAAGTTTATCAAGCAAAATCCTATATATTCATACAAGATAGGAAATTAAAAACATAAAACTCAAGAAATTTAATTGCTTGTACTGATATTCAAAAGCAAAATAAAAATTAAATTAATGACAGATAAAAGAAAAGTAGTAAAAAGGAGAGAAAGAACTTTAAAACCCAGTATCAGAAACAGAGAGTTAAAGTCAAGAAACAAAATAATCAGAGACATGTAACTAGTAAGTCAATTAGAAAAAAAAAATGAGGAAAATACGTAAATATAAAAAGATACAATATAAGAAAACTTTCTGAACAAAATGCAAGAAATGAAAAGTTACAAAATTCCCCACACAGGAGTTCTTTATAGCAGTTAACAGTAAGTCACCCTAGTAAAGCTGCTTGGACTTTAGTATTTGAAAAAAGCTTTGGACATCAAAGAAAAGTACTCTGGAAACTTATAACAAAGTGAGGGAAATCAGCCTTTTGTAGTTATTTCCCACAACAACATTCAACAACAGGTGTCAGGGGACCCTAATGCTTTCTAGTTTCTGTTCTGATGGAGTAATGCCCACGTAATCCTAGAGGAAAGAAAATAGAAATGAGGTTTTTAAATTGAGCCAAACTCATTAATTACAAAGGCAACAGACAACATTCAAAAGTTCTGAACATATGCAAACATATAAAAATTTGTTCCCACAGGATCTTCATGAGGAATTTACTAGAAGAAAAGCTACAGTCATCCAAGAGATGACTGGAAGAAAAAAAAAAAAAACAGCATAAAAGGACTAGACTAAATACCAAAACTAATGATGGGAGTAAATCCCTGTGTGATTATATTGCTACAATTAAATATAAGAAATAGGAGCCTTAACAATGCAGACATAATAAACAAACAAACAGAAAGATCAAAGCAAAAGGAGGAAATATCTGGAATGCTACTGAGATCAAAAGATGCTATTTAAAACTGATAAAGGAAATTGATATAAATTATTTTATAATATTAAGATTAAATGGTACAAAGGGGAAAGAGGAAAAATTAATTTTATTATTTCTTTTTAGAAGGAACTAACAGCTAAATTTAAAGACATGAGTAATAAGTTTTTTTTACACAGCTGCAATTATAATAATAGTGGAAATAGAAACCTTTCTCATGAAAAAACATTAGTTTTTCAAAATTTATAGATCCTAAATTATAGGATAAAATAATATAACAGTACTACAAGTAACTGTTATTTTAGTAAAGTTTAGAGTCAAATTCACCCACTGAAAGGAAATAAACTTCCACTTGAATCAAAAAACATATTTCACTCTATTCTATGGAAAGAGACCTCAATCAAATAACCAAATGATTGAGAAAGTTTGAAAAAATATATAGGAAAGAAGAGAAAAAGTAAAGATGGGGGAGGAAAGAGAGGAGTGAGGAAGAGAAAGAATGCTGTGGTCCATAGCATGTAGAAATGAACTCAGGATATTAGTATTAAACAGGCAATAAAAAATGTTTCAATAATGAATAATGTGATTCACAATGAAAAATATGACAATATTTTTTGAATTATGGAATATGTTTCTATTTTAAAGCATACCTTACTAGGAGATAGGAAAAGATTCAGTAAAAGCAAATTATTAATAAATTACTGTTCTACTCTTTTTTGAGGGAGAAAGCTGGTCCACAGCTGCCTGTGCTCAGAGGCTACTTCTGATTCTCTGCTGAAGGGTCATTTGTGGTGGTGGTGGTGGTGCTGGGGGATAAGGGGAGGAGGTGTACAGATATGGTAACCCAGTGAACAAGCTGGGTTAACCACATGCAAAGTAAGTGCGTTTGTCCCTGTACTAGCTCTCTAGGCCTGTTTTACACTCAAACCATACAACAGGATCAAATGGTAGATGCAAATTTTAAAATTACCAATAGGTTAATATAATTAATAAAATAAATTTAACTTACATACTGGATTTAAGAATAAATCAGAAACACATAATTTCCCTTTTCATTAGTGATTTTAAAACTAATATTTGGGGGCTGGAGCTATAGCACAGTGGGTAGGGCATTTGCCTTTACATGCAGACGACGCAGGTTCAATTCCCATCATCCCATATGGTTTCCTGAGCACCACCAGGAGTAATTCCTGAGGGCATGAGCCAGGAGTAACTCCTGTGCATTGACAGGTGTGACCCAAAAAGAAAGAAAAGAAAAATTTTTTTAAATGGTTAAATTAGTGACATTTTATTTTTAATCAAAAAATTCTTTTTAAAGAAATCACCATGAATAAAAAAGTTAATCATAATTGAGGTTCAGGCATACAATGTTCTAAAACTAAGCATCCTTCACTAATGTCCACTTCTCCCCCAGTCTCCCTCCTGCTCCCCAGCCTACCTCAATGGCAGGCACTTCTTAAAATTGTTTCCTTTTAGGAACAGTGGTTTACAATACTGTTACTGGTAGAGTAACACTTGGCAACTTCTCAGAGCCCACTTCTCATGGAGAGTGACCACTTCCTTCTATCATTGTCCTAATAGTCCCTTCCCAGACTTCCCCAACAGAAGCAAGCTTCCTACTAAGGACTAGTTCTCCTTAGTCTGAGCCCAGACTAAGGAGCTATAACCATATAAAAGGCTAAGAAGCACTGCTATAAAGTATCTACAGAGCACAGAGTAATACAGGACAAGTAACATACTCCTCAGTGAAGTGCAGGTGCTTCTATATCCACCCAGTCACCAAAGATCCGGACAGCAGCTCCTCCTCAGTATCTGTGCCATCGTTATCCTATGGGTTCTCTTTCTGCCATGATTGAATCTCCTGCACTCATTTCTATTGCCTTTGGGCAATTTGGTCACATATAAGCTTATGGGTAAAACCTCGATAAATTCAAAGTGTGGAGGGAATACAAACGGCTTTAAGTTACAGTACAATAAAATTAAAATTTACTGAGTCTGCAAATAGGAAGACTCCTGTCATGTATAAAATTTTAAACTTTTCAAATAATTCTGTCAAAGAAAAAAATGCAGTGAACACAATACAATGAAAATACGATCTCATGGTGCTAAAAGAGTTCTCATAATGTAATTTATAGTCTTAAGTACACATCTATTAATAACCAAGCATGAAAATAAATTAAGTTCTCAAAAGTTTAAAATGCCATTAAAACAGAAGTTTCAAAAGTTGAAATAAGAGGGGTTGAAATAAGAGGAAAGAGGCAGCTCAGACATCAGGAGTTCATGCGCTGTATGGGCAGGGACCAAAGTTCAAACTCCAATATCACATTGCCACCAGCTCCCCCTCCTCACTCAGCACCACAGGCCTCAGCAGCACTGCACTGCTGGACTCTAGCACTGAATGCCTGGCACAGATGGTCAAGTGGCCCCTTGGTCCCACACACACTGTGTGGGATGTCTCCCCCCACTGCACCCACCCAAACTGAATCTTGGAAAAGATCAAAAGGAATCAAAAGACATTTTTTAGGGATGAAGAATAACATAGATAGTGAAACAAGTCTAGAGGAAAAAAAAACGTATGAAAAAAATGAATTTATCTTCCCCATTTTATTCTAATAAAACTTGGATAAAATGAAGAGTTTCTGAGCCAATTTACATAAATTGAATACAGAAAACAGAAACTTCAAAGACTTTAATTGCCAGAGAAAAAAGAAAGTTTTCAAAGAGCTACTCCCTGAAGAATGGCCCAGTTTTTTTCTGCAGAGAAATTCTATACAACTCATAAAGAGCAGATAATTTCTCTGCTATTCAAATGGTTTCATATTATATTAAAGAAAATGCCCAATTATAACCAAGACAATAAAAAGAATAATATGACTGAGGAGGGTTTTTCCATAGCTGATAAAGTTCTTACATTAGAAAATGTAGCTAACCTACTTTAAAACAAACAAACAAAGACTATGCTGACAGATCCATATGATACTGAAAAAAAGGAAATGCATAAAACATTCAAAAAATACTAACAGTATCCAAAGTGATAGTAGAGAGGGTAGTGGATTTGCCTCGCACGTGGCAGACCTGGGTTCAATCCCCAGCACCACATAGTTCCCCAAGTACTGCCAGGAGTAATTCCTGAGTGCATAGCTGGATGTGGCTCAAAAAAGCAAATAAATAAATAAATAAAAGAGAGAGAGAAACACTAACAATATCAATGTTTGACTATATATGGATTATGGATTATTTATTTATTTAGCTTTTGGTTTTCAGGCCAACATCGGTGCTAAAAGGTTATTCCTGGCTCTGGGCCCAGAAGAGATCATGGCCATGCTCAGAGAGAACACACGTGGTACCAGGGATTCAAACCATGGTCAGCAGCATGCTAGGCAAGTGTCTTACTTCCTGTACTATCTCTCCAGTCAAAGGCATAGATTTTTAACAAAACATGATACACTAACAACTCGACAGGGGTCGTGTGACATCTTATGCTCTTCATTATCAGCAACAGAAAACAAATTATCAAATGATGCCTTTCAGCAGGTTTGATTGTTGGGGGGGGGAAATCCAAATGATAATAGTGTGTTTTCTGTCAAAACATTGAGTGTAATCAAACTAAAGAGAGTACAGTAAAAATCATCTGCCACACAGGCAGCATGGGGGGTGGGTCCTACTGGGGTTCTTGGTGGTGGAACATGTACACTAATGAAGGAATGGGTTGTATGACTGAGACTTAAATCTGAAAGCTTTGTAACTTTTCTCACAGTGATTCAATGAAAAAAAAAAAAACATGATATACTAAAATGGACTCCCAAACTGGAAAAGTAAAGAGAAATTTCCAAATGTTAACAAAAGAAAAACAATCTTCCTAAATTAAAAAAAAGTCATTTGTAAAAACCAATAAATTTTATTCATAATGAGACATCTTACATAAAATTAAATATAAGACATGAAGAGAATATGAGTGTAGTGCATTTTAAAAAGGGGTAGTGTATAGGACATATAAAGAATTCCTAAAAATTAACACAAAAAAGTGTACACGCAAAGAAAAGTACACAAAATAACATTAATTCATACATACACAGAAACACATTATCCCACTGAATAATATGAATACTTGAAAACCAACACTTGAAAAAATATCCACTAATACTAGTAGTAAGAGAAATAACTATTAAATAATACATTTTAACCACTAGTGGAGATTTTAAAGGTTGGTGGTACATCAAAATGAAAAATCATCAAAAAAAATCAAAATGAAAAATTATTCCATATTACTAAAGTAAATTGCATCCATATTATGCAATAGTAACCAAAAATATTAAAATTACTTGTACTCTTAATTAAAAACAGTAATTTGTTCTTAAGGCAGAAAAGAATTGTGCTTCCTTGCATATGGAAGGAATGTCTTAACCACTATATTATCCCTTCAATTACTGAAATGACTGTAAGTGAGGATTATGACATACTCATAATCTGTGCACATAATCTGTGCTCAGAGCAGTAACCCTGGTTATGCTCATGGGATCCCCCTGAGCATAACCAAGGTCACTTCTCTGAGCACAGAGATAGGAACAGCTACCTGGGCACCACCAGGTGTGCAACTAGTTTCCCCTGTCACTGTCACTGTCACCGTCATCCCGTTGTTCATTAATTTGCTTGAGCGAGCACCAGTAATGCCTCCATTGTGAGACTTGTTGTTACTGTTTTTGGCATATCAAATACACTACAGTTAGCTTGCCAGGCTCTGCCCTGCAGACAGGATACTCTCGTTAGCTTGTCAGGCTCTCCAAGAGAGACAGAGGAATTGAACCCGGGTTGGCTGTGTGCAAGGCAAACACCCTACCTGCTGTGCTATCACTCCAGCAGTTTCCCCTAGCTCCCAAAATCAATCAAGCAAGCAAGCAAGCAATAAACAACAACAATTTATTTCCAAAACAGTGTGAATCATTTACCCCCCCCCCAAATTTTTTCTATAGTTTTGCTCCTACACAAAACTAGGTAAACCTATAGAAAAAAAAAATGAATAGATCACAGTATCTCGTGATGCCTAAAATACCTCTGGTGGCAGTTCCGGTACAGAGCTGGGAGTAGCACTCAAGCATCACCAGGGTCCATTAAAAAGAACATCCATCCCCTTACCCCAAAAGTTACAGAAGATCCCAAACCAGTATTTTCTTTAGTAATCATAATCTTCATGGAGGAAAATGAGAAGAAGAAAAGGTGTAATCATGAAGTAGTTACATCATGAAGTGGCTAATTACAATGCAAAAGTCTGTAAAATGATTTTAGTTAAATGTTAAATATTTGACAAAAGTAGAGAATGCCTTTTTCCAGTATTTTTCCAGGTTTCATGTACAATATCCAAATTCAATTAAAAAAAAATCAAATAGTATATACAAAGACAAGAGGTGAAGGTGGGAATAGAGGGGACCAAACAATGAGAAAAGATCTGGAAATTAGAGTCATCAAATACAGACTTCAAAATAATTATACTGCCGACACCTGGGCAGGCTCGGGCCGGGGCCGGAGCTCGGGCTCCGGCCGAGATTCGACCCGGGTGGCCATGCCTCTGCACAGCCACGTGAATGCCGAATGAGCAGGAACCAGAGGCAGCTATAAGACTTGGGGTTGCAACCATGTATGCAGACTGTGAACTAAGTTTTTGCTCCATGCTGCTCCAGGAAGGGAAATGATTCAATTTCCAACTTTAATCTCCCTGGATTTAATTACTAAAATACAGAAATTGTAAACCTTTTTATCTCTTCATTCTCATCAATGGAAAACTCAATATCAAATATTTCCTTGTCAATAGGGCTGTATTCTTGGGGGATAAATTCCAACAAAAATAGTGAGTCTGTGTTGAAACTCCAACAACAATAGTGAGTTTTGTGTTGAAATATGGAATGTAATCAAGGTAAAGAGAAGGGTGAAATTTATCAGTTACCCAGGCGGGGGTGGGGGGTGGGGGTGGGAGGCATACTGGGGTTTTTGGTGGTGGAATATGGGCACTGGTGAAGGGACGGGTGTTTGAACATTGTATAACTGAGACATAAGCCTGAGAACTTTGTAACTTTTCACATGGTGATTCAATAAAATAAATTAAATAATAATAATAATTATTATTATAATAATTATACTGCCAATGTAGTCAAGAAAAATAATTATCAGGGGTCTAAAGAGATAGTACAGTGGGTAAGACAAGTGCCTTGCACGCATCTGGTCCGGGTTCAATCCTTGGCATCCCATATAGTCCCCTGAGAACTGTCAGTAGTAATTCCTGAGTGCAGAATCAGGAGTAATTCCTGAGATCTCTGGGAGTTCCCCTCCCCCAAAGAAATGAAAGGATAAGAAGGGAAGGGGAGGGGAGGGGATTGGAGGGGAGTACATGCAGAAAAATACTCAAATCTGAAAAAAATAACAAAAAACCCGAATGAAACGGGTAGTCTCAGAAGTAAAATCATAAAACTAAGAGCTCAAATATGGCTTTAATAGAAAGTTGGATATAGCCAAAGAAATTCGTCAACCAGAATATCTCAGCCAGTAAAAATTCATCTAAGGAAAGCAAAGAAAGAAGCAGAGATAGACTGGAGAAAATTTCATTTTTAGTTGATAGAGGGTGAGCAGCCTTATAGATAACACTTAGTACTAGGAGGCCACTCCTGACTTGTGTTCCAGGGTGACTTCAGGTCATTCTTGGGGGACCATAAAGTGTTGTGGAGTGACACAGCAAAGTAGGCTCCTTAATTCCTGTACTATCTTCAGCCTCTTGAAGAAGAACATTTAAGAAACATTTTTCATGTGAATCACACTCCAAAACTGGGTAAAATGTCAAAAAATTAAGAAGCACTAAATATGTCAAATATAACAATAATAACAATCAAAGTCACAAAATATGAGGGGTGGGTCAGAAACAATCTAGAGTGGGGATATTTTTGAAAACCAGTAAGAAAATAGTGTTCTCTTAATAGAAACTGTAAGTCAGAAGACAATTAAAAGGCATCTATAAAATTTTAATAGAAAATAGTACCAGTTTTATATTAAAGAGAATTCTTCAGGCAGAAAATAATTTCATACTTTTAAAACACAGTCTGCAAAGAAAAGCAATACAAAAAAGTAAATATATCAGTAATTAAAGTGATTTTTCAGAGCATGTAGCAATGTTTCTACTAAAAATAAAAACATATATCTCAATTAAAATAAAAATATTTGTCATTAAACATTATCATATAAACACAAAAGATGGAAGGTCAATAACAGAATAGGCTGGTGTGAATAATAGTAGTACTTCAAAGAATGAAAGAGGCACAGTACAAAACCTAGGGTAATTACAAAAGGAAGATTAAATAATGTAAAACCAAAACTTTAATAGAGAAATCTTAGAGTACTACCTCCCTGGGCCACATTTAGAAACTAGAATGATATGTATTTGTGCTCACCCAATTCTACTATTTAATAGTGATGTCACCATGGGCAAGTGATTTATTTTTCAATGCTTCAGTTTTGTTACAGTAACTGTACATAGAAGCAATTGTCACTGTCACTATCACTGTCATCCCATTGCTCATCTATTTGCTCAATCAGACACCAATAGCGTCTCCATTGTGAGATTTGTTGTTACTGTGTTTGGCATATCGAACCTGGGTCAGCTGCGTGCAAGACAAATGCCCTACCGCTGTGCTATCGCTCCAGCCCAACATAGAAACAACATAAATCATATTTATTAGTCGATAATATCATTATAATAAGGTAGTACTGGTGATCTTAAATTCTAAGACTTAAGTTTTTGTCTCAGACCAACTGCCCAAATCTACAAAAGGAATCTGTACAAACAGCCTCACATATATTTTCATCTATGAAGGAGTAAAACCTATTAATGTAAGCTTGAAAATGCACTCATTTCCTGAAAAGAATCAAATATTTGTAGATTGAACACAGAGATATTTAGGTGTGTGTCCCTACATCTCTTTCAGGAGATTCAAGTACTTTTTAGTTATTGTCAGTTACAAAAATACTTAATAGGTATGTGTCAATTTGCCAACCATCAATGTCACTCCGCTTATTGAAGAAGCAAAATGATGGCTGTTCTCTCAAAATTCACAAACCTCACATAACAAGCTGCCATGTGATGTCTTCTCCTGCCCTTCATTTCCATTAAGAAAACTTGAGTGCCCTAATTAAAATTTGCACACTCCCTTACATAAAATGCTGTGACTAAAGCTATCAGAGATATTCAGTTATCTTCAATTTCATCAGTAAAAATAAAGAAGAGGATACATTTTGAAGGAAACCTCAACTCTTAGCAGATTTATTTCTGCCAATTCAAGGAATAAATTAGTTTATTTTCAACTTTTTCCATAGCAAATCAAGTTAGAGGGAAGATAAATTTTATTAAGATGCATAATATCCTTAGTAACAAATTGTGTTAGATTTGATTGCCATTTCTCCTTTCTTTTTGTTTATGAAATGTGATTATAACAGTATAGAAATTCATAGTATTAATTTTATTCATAAAAATTCTGAAATGAAAAAGAACTGAAAACAGTACTTGCTTATAATCAACCAAAAATAATTTTGGTCATTCAACATTTATATTTACTACAAACAAAGTAACAAATTTACTTTGCTTCAAATAAAGCCTAACAATGCAGGATGACTTGCCAGCATTTACTCATTTGTCCATTCAACCATATTTACCAAGCTATGCTTAATAGATCACAGTTGAGTATGTCATAATCCCCACTTACAGTCATTTCAGTAACTGAAGGGATAATATTGTGATTAAGACATTTGTCCCTAAGCACTAGCAGGAGAAACTTTGTGAACAAGGCATCACAAAGCATCATCCCAAAGTTAAATTAAAAATATTGTCACCTCACTGCGAAATTGTAAGTGCTAAAAGAGATGCATAAATTAGTTAAACAGAACATAGGAGTTACAGAGATTGGCAAAGTCTTTAGAATTAGCCCTTAAAATAGTAAGATTTTGCTGGTAAAACTGTAAAGCAGGGAAGGGTCCAGAAAAAAGAGCCCAGTTAAAAAGCACTGGTTAAAATAAATAAAGCACTGTTAGATCTGGAATACATAGTAAGGTAATTTTAATAGACAGAGGGGGTATATACACACACACATACATATATATTAATGCTAGAATAAAATACTAAAAAGTTTCACAATATTCAATCTTTCAGATGAACTTGAAAATTTAGTGTAAGAATCTGATATTAATATTGTAGGCAACAGAGATCCAGTGAAGACTGTTTAAAGTATGTGAACTAATCTGGAAAGATTAATCTGGCAATCATTCATTATATGAACCCACAAAAAATAATTATAGATCCACTACTTTTTTTAATAGACTTCCACCTTAAAACAAATGGCGTCACACTGTTATTTAAATTTCTATCTTTATTTCCATACCATTTCTTCATGCGAACCTTTTTTACCATATAACACAAACCACAGTAATCAAAGAAACCTTCAGGAATGAGGTAATGCTACCTTGAGGAAGACCAGAGTCATGTCCAATAACCTTCACGCTAAAAACAGCTTGGACATCAGTTTAAGAGTCAGAAGTCTATATTTAGATTCAAGTGCCTTGATCAAAAAGATAAGCTCAGAAGAGCTTAGGCATCTGAAGAAGAAAGAATAATTACCATATTGGGTACTGGACTCTGAAGATTATAATTTCTTTTTTATAATAATGCAATTGATGATCAAAGATGTTAGAGGTTAACTTGCTCAAAACCACAAGGCTGACATAATGCTTGGCAAAATTTATACCCAGAAGGGGAAAACAGAAGAGAGAAAATAATGAAACACACAATGTTCTCTTAGCTTGAATAAAAGACTGTACACTTGAGATTAAATGAGCCCACAAAGTACAGAGAAGGCATAGTGTATTTTTAAAGACAGTATTAAACACAGTTTAGATACATATCAAAATTACAACAGTAAGTGGAGAACTGCAAAATTTTCAGGGAGAAGATTACAAATGAATAATCAAAGCAGCAAAGAAGTCATATAAACAAGCAGGAATCTGACTACAAAAAACTTTTATCTTAAAACTGAATGCTGCATGATAATCTTCAAGATCCTGAGACTGCAATTATTTTGGACCTAGAATTCAATATCAAGCCAAATTACTATCAGGGGAGAATCAAATGAAGATAAGTTTAAAAACAGATCCCCTTCCCCTGTTAGTTATTGATATACATCCTTTCTGTTTCATGCATTGTGTGAGGCAATCATTTCAGGTGAGCTTCTTTGTCCAATAAGTTTTCTTCACACAAAAGCTGCCCCTCCAAAAAAAAAATGTATTGAACACAATTTCCCTAACATGCTTAACTTTCAATATTAATATCACTATAGATGACCAATTTTATATTTCAGCTTCTATAAAACTGTCTGTAAATGCCCAGAGTGACTATTTGATGAACTATAGATAAAAATATATAATATTGTTTCTATTTACTCTCATACTTAAAAAAAGTAAATAACTAATCATTTGTAGTGACCTTTACTCATTTTTACTTTCTCCAATTCAGAATTTTCCAAATGAATAGATCAAAACCTGACATATAGAATTATCTTCCAAAGCAAATTTTCTATATATTTTTAAAGAAAGCTGCACCTGACATAGTAACTTTCTCTATTTCTTTCTTGTATTAAATAGATATTTAACTTTTATTTATTTGAGGGAGGGGTGGGGTATGCCACATCCAATTGTGCTCAGGGCTTACTTTTGGCCCTGTGATCAGGGATCATTTCTGGCGGGACTCACAGTACCATATGGGTGCCAGGAATCAAATCCAGATCAGCCTCATGCAAAGCAATGCCTTACCCACTGTACTATTTCAATGGCCAATGACATAATTAAGAATTTTCTCTAATAAGTTTATATCAGAGATGGGCAATAATAGAATCACTGCAACAACACTAGAAAGGGGTGATCAGGAGTCTTTTCTAAAACAGTGACTTTGAAGGCAACATCAGGGGCTGGAGCGATAGTACAGTGGGTAGAGCATTTGCCTTACATGTGGCCGACCTGGGTTCAATCTCCGGCATCCCAGGTGGTCTCCTGAGCAACACCACAAGTAATTACCAAGTGTAAAGCCAGGAGTAATCCCCTCACATCGATGGATGTGACACATAAAGCAAAAAAATTTTAAAATAAAAAAGTAAAGGCAACATCGAAAGTCCGTTTTCAGTTCTAAAAGAAGTTCTAAAAGAAGTTCCTGCAATATTTTCCCTTGCTGTTGTATATTTATTTATTTGGCCTCCCAAGGAAAGCTGGGTCCCCACCAGCAATTCCTAACCAACACGGCTGGCAGTTCAATGGAAGGGCCCTGCAGTGCCAAGGGATTCCTGGACCACCCCAGAGGTGTTTGGGCCTCCAAGACTGCTCCCAGCAATTCTCAAGGAAATAAGTGATGCCAGAAATCTAACCCAGGATAATCAGCCTGGCATATACACTATCTGCCCATATACAAAAGGTACTGCCAGACCCCTTTGTCAACTGCCAATTGTTTTTGGATAAATTTGTTATCAGTCCTCAAAAATTCTCTGTAAGTAACAGGATTTAAATCTAATGACACCTTTAAAAATTGTACCACATGGAAAAATGCTTTTAAGTTCTTAAATGATTCATTTAATGGTTATATAAAGATAAGAAAACTAGCATGACAATGCCTAACCAAGGGTAGGCAAGAAATGTAGAAATGTTGCCAATGTACCTCAATCCTAACAGCAGCATCCTTATGTTCTCTCATTAGACTCTCCTGAGCAGATTGAGTAGAACTACTGAATTAAATAAGGGCCAAAGAATTTCTCTACTCAAATCAACAGACCATCTGGTCTGCTCTGCTGTTTCTGCCAGTGGTCACAGCAGAAACTTCGAGAAAGCAAGCGTGGACATCATTATAGGATTGTATGTAGGTGGAGAGAGAAAAGTATTCTTAACTGCAATTGTGGGAGACTATGTTTTTTTTTTTAGCCACAAGCTCAAATATTTATAAGGTGTGACTGTGATAATGATACTGATTTAACAAATATACCAGCACAAATAAATGCAGCAAAGGAGTGAAATCCCTCAAAAGTCACACTGGCTCAGAAGTTTCTCAGATAAATCTCATGCAGAGAGAGCTTTGTTGCAAAGTGATAAATAATATAAATCTATATTTTTATATTCAGCACACTCATCCATTTGATCACATAGTATCAAAAGAGAGACCATAATTTTCTGGCATAAACAGGAAGAAGTTTGAAGTTATTTTAAGTACTATGGTTTTAAATTCAATGCAGTAGTTCTAATGTTCAGCCTACTATACGAAAGGCGATTTTGAAAAAGCTGGTTTCTGCTTAATCCTCCCAGACATCTTTACTAAAATTCCTAACTGACATAAAATACTCCAACTATTTATTTTAGATGATATTCACATAATGAAACATATTAGTTGCATGCATGACAAAACCCATGAGATAGAATTACACTTTTGATGCTGAATACATACACAACACAGTAACAGGAGTCTAAAGGGGACACCATGGACATTCATAGACAATTTTATAGGAGATGAAATACAATTGCAACTAATGACTACTACTTTTAAAAACTGTTCCACAGCAATGCATTTAATTCAAATTACAACCATAAAAATACCTCGTCCTTAGTAAAAAATACTATTCTAGGTACTACATTCTATTTGAAATTCCTCAATAAAAGTTCCAGAAAAAGCTTTAGTCTGGGGTTTGGGATAATACAGTGATTAAGGTACACACATGTGGTTGAGCCTTTTACATCCTTGGGACCACAGGGTCCTCTGAAACTCTCAGCCACTTCCACCAGGCCTATAAGCAGAACCATATTCTTAGCCAATTGGCTGGCATCGCCACATTAGCCCCATTTGATCAAGAGGGGCCTGTGGGCATCCTGATCACAGCTTAGTGTCTCCCACCAAAACGAAACAAAAAGAATCTTTAGGCATCCTATATTCTTTCATATTTTTAATTTTCTCTACATATTTAACTGACAGTTTCTCTCAAATCCAGCAGTTAATGAGGAAAAGAACTGTTTAAAATGTAACTACCTACCAATTTTCTGGATATAAAACAAGTTTTCTAAAACTTAGGCTAGTAAAAGGGTATACAGAGGAATTATACAAACATTTGAAGATTCAGAGTGTTTTAAAACATTCTCTCTCTCTCACATTTGTGTGTATATGTGTGTGTAGCTTTATATAGATTTACATAACAATAAATTTTTATCCTTTCTCTTTCCCCTTCCAACTCTCTACCCCCATATCCACACACTTAAGACCTAGGGACTTATATTCTTTAATAAAAATAGGAAAAGGAAATGGCTACTCTGCCCATATCCCACTGGGTCCTGAGACACCATCCAGTTATTCTGCACATCCTCAGAGAACTAAAGAACATTTATACTAAAGCCAGATATACTCAGTCTCCTCAGTTTATGCCAATGTCAGGGGTTTCCAAAGGCTTCAGGGCACTGACTTCTCTCACTAATCCTTGGGAACTACTTCCTGATCCTACTGCCTTTTTCAAAGCAATATCTATTGTTCTGGGCAGCCGAGCAGACAGGTGTGGTAAGCTTGGCCCAAAATCTCTTAATAAACTACTGGCCTGTAAGACCTTCGGGGACATAATCCTGAGCAAGATAGTTCTGACTCAGAGGCCTTGCCTCTTGGGCACTGCCAGGATGGTATCCAAGCAGTTGTCTGGCATTAACTACTAGGCACACAGTGCTCATACAGCCTTCTTCACAGCATGGCATTCATGTACATGGGTGGCATCCTGATTTGAAAAGCTAAAGGAAAAGAGCCCTGGACTGGAGCGATAGCACGGCGAGTACAGCATTTGCCTTAATGCGGCCAGCCCGTGTTTGATTCCCAGCATCCCATATGATCCCCTAAGCACTGCCAGGGGTAATTCCTGAGTGCAGAGCCAGGAGTAACCCTTGAGCATTGTCGGGTGTGAGCCAAAAAGCAAAATAAATAAAATTAAAAAAATAAATAAATAAAGGAAGAGAGCCCTGAATCTAGTAACTTTGTATACAAAGATCATCAGAGAATCTTAGTTTTCACTCGCCTCTACTACTTTTGACAGAGAATTTTGGCCAATTAGTGACACATAATTTAAATTAATTGGGTCTCTGTTTCTTCATCTGTAAAACCAGAAAACAAACAGCCACCTTCCTGCTAAAACATTATATGATTCTAGATCAATACATAGTATTTGATTAAAAGTTTTTAATTATTTAATGCATCTTCAGATGTATTAAATATCAGAAGAATGCATTAAATATGTTTGCAGGCATTAATTTTTCTTCTTTTTCTATTTTTCTCTTTTACATTTCTGATCCATACCCAGTGGTGCTGGGTGAAGATGGTGTTGGCTATTTCCTGGTGTAGTACCATATTTGGGAGTCACTCCTGGAGGTGCTCGGAAAACCATTTGGTTCCAAGATCGAACTTAGAGTTCCCACATGCAAACATGTGATCCAGTCCTTTGAGCCATATCTCTGACCCCAGTAGGTGTTATTCTAAATAATGAGATCATACTCTCAGCGTTTTTTGTTTGTTTTTGACCACATCTAGCTATATTCAGGACTTACTCCTGGTTCTGAGCTCAGGAATTACTTCTGGTGGAGGTTAGAGAGGCCCATATGTAGTGCCACGATTGAAACAAGATCAATTAAGAGTATATCAAGCAATTACCTGCTGCACTCCCTATCCTGTTCTTGTGTTTTTAGTTTCTGATCACAGGTTTTAGCTTTATCTTTTGTTTATGGTTATTATTTCCATAATTCTTAACAATTTAAATAAGCCAGAAAAATATAAATATTTATTTCATACATACCGTGTATCGCTGTATCACTATCATCCCGTTGCTCATCCTTGGTCGAGCAGGCACCAGTAACGTCTCCATTGTGAAACTTGTTGTTACTATTTTTGGCATATCAAATGCGCCACAGAGAGCTTGCCAGGCTCTGCTGTGCGGGCGAGATACTCTCGGTAGCTTGCTGGGCTCTCCAAAAGGGGCAGAGGAATTGAACCCGGGTCAGTTGTGTGCTATAAATTCAGTAAACCCTACCTGCTATGCTATAAATTCAGTAATAAAAATATATCAATAAAATTACATTTTTTTATTTCTTAAAGATTGATGTTTAGCATCACTCAGGCAGGATTTTCTCAAATTTCTAAACTTTTGTCTTTGTATTAGCAAAACTTTTTCACATGCAGGTAGATGAAAGGTGATAGGTGATAGGGAGGAAGAGAGAAAGGGTAGGGAGAGAAAGAGAGGATACATGAGGGAATGATTTGTTCAGGACCTATTAACTGGATAACAGTTAGTACATTTTTGGAGACACTGCCTTTATACAATGCTGATATAAAATACTTGGAAGATAATTTTCTTGAAGGTATCATTCTCATTCTGAATCACTGAACCATATTTACTACTGTATGTACATGTGCATGTCGCAAGCCATGATAATCTTTCCCAGTCTCCAGTTCTCCAAAATTTCAGGATGCATAATGGTAGTTATTCCTTTTTGGAAACAGCAAATTTTTCAGATGCAAACTTTTCTATTCACTAGAGATATCTGAGGAAGCTTATGGTAAGACTAAATCTATTCATTTTGATTAGTTGCTGTGAGTTTTCACACAACACCACAAGAACAATGAACATAAAGGGTGGAAAGAAAGGTGTGCGTTGGTGGGCCCACGCCTGTGGGTAAGACACTTCGGCGTTCAATGGCCTGGAGCTGCCTCCCCAGGCTCTTCCAGACAGAGGATGAACAGGAACAAGGTCCTGGGCGGTCCTCTCGGCATCATCCAATCTCTCCCTTTATGGCATAATCATATCATCTTATGGTCGTAGTCCTGGTCATCACAGTTCCATCATCCAATTCTCCTCATTCACCTCAAAGTCTCCAAAGTCTCACTCTCAGTTCTCTTCCTCATCTTCAGCATCTCGTCATCGATCTTCTCATTCTCAACCTCTAGTCTTCTCTTGGTGTCTTCTCTAGCATCAATTGTCTTCCTGAGTCTGTACAGTCTTTAATCTCTCTCTGTCTCCTGGTTTCTAGTCTGCTGTCATTGTCTTTTTTCCTTTTAGTCTCTTGCCTCCATCTTCCTCTGCTGCTGTCTTCTTCTCCCAAGTCTTGCTCCTTCTCCCAAGTCTTGCTCTGTCGTCTCCAGTCTTCAGTCTCTATCTCCCTGTGCCACTGTGCTCTATCTCCATAGTTCTTCTGTCATTCTCTTCCTCTCAGTTTTTAATCTCTCGGTCTCTAGTCTGCTGCCGTTGTCTTCCGTCTCTGTCTTCTGCAACTCCCGTCTTCAGTCTCTCTATCTCTGCAACTCCCCACAACCCCTTACAGCACCGATACATAGGAATCATGTAGGGTGGGGATACAAAGGTGGAGTTGAACAATGACAAATCAACAGAGAGGTAAAGGCCACTCCTTCTCAAGGACAAAATCTCATCTAAAGAGATTACTCAAGATTACTAGGAGATACACCCAAGGGCAGGATTTAATCCAGAGTGTATTGCTTTCTCCTCAGCTACTAATCCACTTAAACAGTCACAGTAAATTTACTTCTTATAATATTTCTAGCAATGTCATTTTGTCTGAGCACAGTAAGACATATATTAAACTAAAAGTTTGGTTCTTCTTGGGGACATCTCGCTATATGTTCCAGGCTACAGTACTCAGGCCAGGTTAGTCTTCCTAACCGCAGCAGGGTTCTTATTCAGTTACCTCTTTTTTGGGTGGCATGACAGAATTTTTCCACGACTGCTCTCTTAACTTATAGTTAAGTATCATGGTGCTTGGCCTGGCCCATTTTGATGCAAGGTAGGCCCATTTCGATGATAGGGTAGCTCACAGCTTGCCCTGTGTCCATTAGCCCCTCGTCAGGACCCTGATCTTGGAGTGCGAGGCACTAAGGGTAACTGAGGTGCAAACCAAGTAAATATGGATGCCCAGGAGTAATTATTATTTTGGAGTCAATTAAGTCCCATGTTACACAGCATAACATCAACTGTCTTCCTGTGTCTATATAAAAAGGACATTGCTAAATAAACCATACAAATGATACAAAGGAAAGAGAAAGTAATATAGGATTATTCATTGTGCCTCAGTTGCACTGTTGTAGGAGTGGCTCAATAAACCCTAAGCTCCCTGCAGGAGTAGCAAGGACAATCCAATGTTATCCAACAAGTCTGTATGTGACTTATCCATACAAGGAACTTTCTAGACATAATCCCTCTATGTAGAAACGCTTCTCAGTTTAAGGAAGTTCGTTTAAATATCCACCTTTCTTACTTACATGATTGTTGTGCTTCTCTGCTTAGTTATGCCTCAACCTGCGTCCAAGCACTACCTCTATTAGTTATTTCCCAGTTTTTCACATTTCCCCATACAAAACTTAAGTACACTAAAAATGTGACAGTATATGTACATGAAACAAATCTGTTATCAATGCATACAAATGACTTTGTTCTACTGTACTTTTCATCTTTCAAAGCGCTTTCATGAGAGAAAACTATTAAGCCAACGACAAAGTTAAGTCATGCCTATTAATGTATAGTTATTAGTATTTACACATATGTAGAATAATAAATAAAATATGTGAACTATTGTTTCAAGAATAGAAATGTGAACAGACACAGAAGGACAAGTGAAATAAAAGAAAGATTTTACTGATTATCAAGGAAATGCAAATCAAGTCAACAATGACTGCACCTTATAAGAGTGAGAACGGCCTATATGAAAAATCTGGAAACTGCAAGTCCTAGAGAGAAGGTGAAGAAAGAAAACAATCATTCACTCTTGGTGAGAATGCAAATTGGTTCAACAACTTTAGAAAACAGTATGTCTATTTTCACAAAACCAAAATAGAACCACCATGTGATTCAGCAATCCTGTTCCTAAATAGCTATACAAATAACACAAATACACTAATTTGAAAATTTATGTACATATATTATATATTTGACATGTAATAAGTGTATATATGTGTGCATATGTGTGTTTATGTATGTACATCCACGTTCACTGAAGTGATAGCCAAGATCTGGGAACAAGCCAAGTCTCCAACAACAGATGAATGAATGAAGAATACTTAAGCACAATGGAATAATATACAGCTATAAGAAGAAATCTTGAGGGGCTGGAGCAATAGACAGTGGGTAGGGCATTTGCCTTGCATACAGCCAACCCGGGTTCAATTCCCAGCATCCCATATGGTCCCCTGAGCACCGCCAGGAGAAATTCCTGAGTGCAGAGCCAGGAGTAACCCCTGTGCATTGCTGGATGTGACCCAAAAAGAAAAAAAAAAGAAATAAATCTTGATACAAAAATGGATATAACTGGATTACATCAAATTAAGTGTAATAGAAAAAAAAAGGCAAATACCATACCACTATCATATGTAGTAGACCCCCCCAAAAAAAAATAAAGAAAGAAAACAAATCATATAACCCAAAAGAAACCCAAGAGGGGCTAGAGTGATTGTACAGTGGGTAAGGTGCCTTGAGTGTGGCAGAATCACATTAGATCCCAGCACTCCATATGATCTCTCAAGCCCCACCAAGAGTGATCCCTGAGCACAGAGCCAGCAAAAGCCCTAAGCATAGACAGGTGTGTGCCCAAAACCGAACCAAAACCAAAACAAGGGACTAGACAATATCCAGTGAAAACAAGTCCTTAGACTCTGTCAATAGAGCTGAGGTTACCAAGGAGGGAGGTGGATGAAGAGAAAGCCTAAAGATAAAGAAAGGACAATGTAAAAGGAAAACTGGTACTTTAGTGGTTGGTGTTGTGTGGAAACATTGCATGCCTAAAATATAAACAACTGGATTAGTATAAATCAGTTACCTTAATCACACGAGTCACGGAATCACGAAATCCTGTTGATTGTCGATTTCTCAAATGGGTTTAGTAACCTCTCTATTCGTCCTATTCCTGATAGTTTAGAAACCTATCTCGACTCCGTCTTCCCAATGATGCCGCATTGGAGGCTCTTTCAGGGTCAGGGGAATGAGATCAAGCTTGTTACTGGCTTTAGCATATGAATACACCATGGGAAGCTTGCAAGGTTGTCCCATGTGGGCAGGAAACTCTCAGTAGCTTGCTAGTTTCTCCCAGAGGGAGAAGTAGGTTATAAGATATCGCTTTGGGAGCTTGCTTTTAAGTCTCTGGATGTT
The DNA here is from genome assembly GCF_027595985.1 of Sorex araneus. NCBI lineage: Eukaryota > Metazoa > Chordata > Mammalia > Eulipotyphla > Soricidae > Sorex > Sorex araneus. The sequence continues at coordinate 198,616,403 of NC_073313.1, forward strand.
GGCCTTTGATGGGACTACACACACCTGGGTTCCTCTGCCGGTACCTTCATGCGTGTGGCTTGTCCGAACGTGTAGAGAGGGGCCTTGAGCATGGCTGTAGCTAGCTTCTGGTGGTCTTCAGCCGCCAGGAGCTCTGCTCGGGGTGGAGAGGGAAGCTGGAGCCCATCCCCTTCTAGGGGCCCCAGGGAAGACAGCCAGGCGTGCAGGCAAGAGCCTTTCTTACCTTAATAATTAAAAAAATAATGGGGGAGCCAGAGTGATAGTAAGAGGACAGGGCATTTGCCTTGCACATGCTGACCCACGTTTGATCCCCCAATATCCCTTACAGTCCCCAGAGCACCATCATGAGTAATTTCTGAGTGCAGAGCCAGGAGAGCACTGCCGTTTGTGACCAAAAGAGAAAATAAACTTAAAATAATGGGAACAAGATTTTTGATTTTTCAATAAAACATTTTATGTTTTTCATGAACAAGGCTCTAGGTTCAAGTGTCAACATTTAAATATATATATTTTCATATTTATATATTTCCACATAATAATGTAATATTTCACATTATATATTAAGTATTATGCATTTAATATTAACAAATAATATTAAGTTATAATTAAATATGTTCACATAAATATTAAATAATATTTATTAAGTAGTTGTTTAAATATTGTATCGAATATTTTATATTTTCCATATGTATACAAATGTTTCACTTATATGCATGTCTACTCATGGGAAAAGTAAAAAACAAATAAGTTCATAGATTTGTTTTCAGTGGAATTTAAGTTCCAAGATTACAAAGTAATGCTTTTTCATCTCTTCCGTTTCAAATTCCTCCAAAGCAAGAACAATAAACAAAAGTGCTAACTCCCTCTACAAAGAAACTATAAAGGAGATGTAACCATGACCTTTCATATATGAAAACATAAAATGACTGAAAAATAGTGTATGGTTTAGGACAATGAAAAAAAAAAACTGGTGGGCAAAAGCAATGAAAAGCAATCCAACATATCCTATACACCCATAAAATGTACAGAAACCAAAAATATAAGCATATATATGTAAGAGATGATGTTACTGAATATAAGAAAAGACCATGGGGATCAGAGAGTAGTATAGCAAATAGGGCACTGGCCATGCAATTGATTGGTTCCTACTTTGATTCCCAACACTGCATATGGCTCCCTGAGTACTAACAGTTACGACCTAAAACTTGAAAAGGTGAAAGAAAAGAAAAAGGACCATGTCTTTGCTCCATGGCTTAGAAGCCAGCCTCACATGCTGGGGGAAAAGGCAGCTCAGATAGAGAAGGGAACTCCAAGTAAAGTGGTTGGAGGACCCGCTTGGGATGGGAGTTGAGTGCTGAAAGCAGACTATAGATTGAGCAGGATAGCCACTCAATACCTCTATTTCAAACCACAACACCCAAAAGGAGAAAGAGAACAAAAGAGAATGCCCTGCCACAGAGGCAGGGTGGGGGAGATCAGATTGGGGGGGGGAGGGATACTGGGATCATCGGTGGTGGAGAATGGGCACTGGTGGAGGGATGGGTTCTCGAGCATTGTATGACTGAAACACAAGCACGAAAATATGTAAATCTGCAACTGTACCCTCATGGTGATTCACTAATAAAAAAATAATAATAATTTTTTTTTATAATTTATTTATTTTTAATTAGAGAATCACCGTGAGGGTACAGTTACAGATTTATACACTTTTGTGCTTATACTTCCCTCATACAAAGTTCGGGAACCCATCCCTTCACCAGTGCCCATTCTCCACCACCCGTAAACCCGGCGTCCCTCCCACCCTCCCCAATCCCATCTCCCCCCCACCCCACCCTGCCACTGTGGCAGGGCATTCCCTTCTGTTCTCTCTCTCTAATTAGCTGTTGTGGTTTGCAATAAAGGTGTTGAGTGGCCTCTGTGCTCAGTCTCTAGCCCTCATTCAGCCCGCACTAGAGGTTGAGCTCCCATTTGACCCAGCAATACCACTGCTGGGAATATATCCCAGAGAGGCAAAAAAGTACAATCGAAACAACATCTGCACATGTATGTTCATCGCAGCACTGTTTACAATAGCCAGAATCTGGAAAAAACCCGAATGCCCCAAAACGGATGACTGGTTGAGGAAACTTTGGTACATCTATACAATGGAATACTATGCAGCTGTTAGAAAAAAGGAAATCAAAAATTTTGTAGTTAAGTGGATGGGCATGAAAAGTTTCATGCTGAGTGAAATGAGTCAGAAAGAGAGAGACAGACATAGAAAGACTGCACTCATCTATAATTTTTTTTTTAAAAAAGGACCATGTCATGAAAACCTCTGTTAAGGGTCTGTATAACTCCTGTAAGTCCTCTCTCCCAACCTCTAGAGTCACACTACAATTTCTACCCCACCCAGGGAGATACTGAGATACTGTGCTTATAAAAATGAGGTTCCACAGCAATCGAAGTTGGGTAGTGAAAAGTCTATTTCACTTTTAACTAATAGAAAGATGGTTACTCCAAACGGGGTGTTTTCTCTCAGCGCTCACATGTCAGAACCGAGCGCATAGCCTCAAATTATTGGAGGACACCCAGGTGAAACAGACACGGTGATCTCAGATAGTAACCCCACATGGTCATGGGGATACCCCAATAAACTTGATCAATATTACCATTACATGAAAGATACTAGCCATTGTACAGAGCTTTCAATATTCGTTTTGTGGCTTTATTTTAAAATACAAATGGACTGCCAAAAGTCAACAGGCATTTGAGGAATATTTCCATCACAAAGGAAAGGAACATAATAGAGACAAGAATCCGATATAATGAAAGGATCAGAACGTAATTTCAGAGAAGCAATGAATAATATCCTTAGAGAGATGACAGAAATAGTATCAAGACACTATAAAAATTTAAATGATTATTTATGAATAGAAAGAATTTAGACATTAAATATATAATTATTCAAGCACATGGTTATTTCAAAGACATACATTGAAACAATCATTCAGAAAGCAGAAAAAAGGTAAGAGATAAAAAAATGATTTTAAAAATTAGATATTGAAGCAGCTCAACTTCTGACAATTATTATTTTAAAATATATACAAGAGTAGGGATGTACCACTTTTTTTAATTGAGAAATTCAAGTGGCTTAACTTCTGGTCAATATAATAATATCTGCTCTTTGAAAGTCTGCTTTAGCATCCATCTATCTATATATATAGGAACTAAAATATTTATAAATAAATTCATGAAAAAAGTAGAATACACACAGATAATTAAATACCTTGAGGACATGCTAAACTGCTTTTTAATCATCAATGTTTATATAACTGAAAGGATAGTTTTTACTTTGTAAGCCTATTCATTCTTTCATTCAGTTAATTTTTTATTCCAAGGGCTACATGAGCATTTGCTAAGGATCCATGAATATGTAAGTCACAATTCCTATTTTAAAAACTTATGTTTGATGGGCCAGAGAAATAGTTGAAGTTGTAAAGCAATTGCCAAGCACATAGGCTCTTAGTTAACCCTGGCACCAAAATGGTCCACTGAGCACTGCAAGTTGGAGCCATGGCACCCCTTAAGTACTGATCATTGTGGCCCCTCTTTAGAAAAAAAAATCTTATCATCTAGTAATCTACTTGGGATGCATAGGATACATCAGGCCCATGGATAATATGATCCACTTTTCTTGAGAATTATTAAGACACATCTTGTAAAAAAGATGAGAATCTTTATGGGCAAGCAATGCACAGAGCAAAAATAAGATGTGATATGAGACAAGAGGCCAGTGGGAGGTTGTCAGAAGTCAGATAACAGAAGACATGTATGGTACATTAGAGAGCATGGGTTCCAAAGCTTGCCTATCTCTAGGCAGTGAAGAATTGTTCAAAAAACAAAAACAAAACACAAAAAAAAGTAAACAGACAACATCAGTGGCCAACAAAAGACAACTGGTAAAAAAGTTATTATGGAATAACCAATTACAAGAAAAGATTAAAATGGTTGGCATTATATGGTGCTTTGCCAAGCAAAGTCAGAACGATAAGGACAAATCTCACTTATATATGGGATATGTAGAAAGAAATCAAGGGATCTGGAAACAAACCAAATCCAAAACTACCCCTGGGATTTAACCTACGAACTTGAGTTTATCAGAGCAGGTCATAGGGGTTACAAAGGGTGAAGAGAGGTAGAATGACTTCAGCATGATGGTGATGAGTGTGGTTTGATAACTCACTTTAGAAGAAGTGTGGGAAGTCTTTAAAAAAAATACAATGAAGGCTTGAGAGATGGAGCAGGGGTTAAGGAGCACGCCTTCATGTAGCTGATGGAAGTTTGATTCCCAGCACCACTCAGTCACCTGAGCATCGCCAAGTTTATCCTTGGCATCTCTCTGGCACTGTGATTATGGCCTGAGGGACACTGTAATCCTGGGCAGCACCAGCCAAGAGTCATGGAGCACCAGAGCACTGCTTGGGAGTCCCAACCCATAGAAGAAAAAGAAAAGAAAAATATGACATACAAGGACATAAATCAATGTCATTTCAATTTAAAAAAATTAAAAGAAGAGAGTCAATGTTAGTTGAGACTTCGTTTTTAGAAAGACTACTCTAGCAATTAAAAGAGAAAATTTATAATCAGGAAGACCAGTGAAGATACCCAGAGTCTGCGGCAGCAGGACACAATGGAGTCAGAATCGAACTGGAATGTGCTTTATGGAAAAGATGAATAATTCTATACTTGACACCTAGATACAAACTCTTAATTTGCAATGTGTGGTTGGTAGATAGTCTAGTTTCTGCGCAATTGCAAATAAAGATTTCTCCCAACATAAGTGACTAAGTAATGCAGTAAGGTACAATAAATAACATTTTATAAAATCTACATTAATAAGTTCAGTTTGAGTAAGGCAAATAGACTTAAGCTCCACCTCTGGAAATATTGCTTTTCTAAGGAGTATGACCCCCGACCCCTGCACTGGATAGCTTAAAAATATTAAGACCTATCTTGTAAAGAAGTTAATTAATACCCAGAGTCATTAAAATGCCAGCTTACTTTTAAAAAAAAGACTAAGAATTAGCTAAGATCTTCAACATAATGTTTCCTTACATGTTATTCTAAATTTCTCTTTAAATTACTATTTAGAATTCTCTTCTAGCCATATTTTCCTTTTTGATGACTAGAGAAATTGTCCAAAGTACATTTGGTCTACAAAGATAAAAATAGCAAATAGTTTAGGAAGGCTAGAGCAAAGAACTGATAAATGAGCAAAGATAACATTTTTGTGGGATAGCATGTTCTTCAACTTTGGATTTCTTCACATCTTATTTTTACATTTCAAATCAGTTCAAGGAAACAAAAAACACAAAAATTACCTTGAACTTTTTCGGCACATTTTTGTCTTATCTTTGAGGAAAGCTATAATTCTCAAAGTGCAAATTTTTCTGTTCGACTGAAAAAGGACAGTTCACTTCTCATCAAAACACCAGCTGAAAAAAATAATTCACAAATCTAGTTTTTAATTCTTACAAGAATGCACAAATTCATCACTTATATCATCTTATTCTAAGGAATTTAAGGTCAAGCTATTTCTCTATCAGTAGTGAATTAACCACTCTCTACCAATGACCAATTCCCCAAATTCCTTATTTGATAATATGAGATTCAATCAATACTTCCAGAGCAACAGTGAAGATAAAACATAAAGAGAAAAGAGGAAACCAAAGGCAATTTTTTACAAATATTTGTAAACACACTCTAGAAATTAAGCAATAGGCAAGCAAGCATTCACATGATCTCAAAATAATTTTCAGGACAGTTCAACCTCTTTCATAGTGCAGATATATAATCACATAAAGTTCATAACTATGAACTTCATTTGGGGCTGGAGCGATAGTACAGTGGGTAGGGCATTTGCCTTGCGCGCGGCCGACCCGGGTTCAATTCCCAGCATCCCATATGGTCCCCTGAGCACTGCCAGGCGTAACTCCTGAGTGCAGAGCCAGGAGTAACCCCTGTGCATCGCCAGGTGTGACCCAAAAAGCAAATAAAATAAAAAAATAAAGAGTGATTCTTTGCCGGTTACTTTGCTCTTGGGCCAAATAGTCCAATCTAACTCTCTCAGTGTGAAGAGAGGAAAGAGTGAGGCAGCCGAAGGGAGATAAAGCTCCTGAAACTTCATTTATTTATGCAATAATTACTGCTAAGTATCTGAAAATTATGTGAAATGTAACTATATAGAAAAATTAGGGGCTGGAAAGCTAGTACAGCGGGTAGGGTGTTTGTCTTGCACATGGCCAACTTGGGTTCCATCTCCAGCATCCCATACATTCTCCCAAACACTGCCGAGAGTAATTCCTGAGTGCAGAACCAGGAATAACCCCTGAGCATCACAGGTGTGGTTCCTTCCCGCCCCCCCTCACCCGCCCAAAAAAAAAAAAAACAGAAAAATAACAAGAAAAACTTGGATGTAGTCTTTTCTATTATCTAGTAGAAATAATCTGTCTTATTTATATAGGAATAAAGGTGCCACTCCCCCTTAATCTAAGTATAAACTGAAAAAAAAAGGATTAACTTCAGTTAATTTCCAAGGAATAAAAAAAAGAGATTTTTTTTTTAATTAAGACGAAGGAAGGAAGGAAGGAAGGAAGGAAGGAAGGAAGGAAGGAAGGAAGGAAGGAAGGAAGGAAGGAAGGAAGGAAGGAAGGAAGGAAGGAAGGAAGGAAGAGAGGGAGGGAGGGAGGGGGAGGGAGGGAGAGGGGAGGGACAGGAAAGGAAAGGAAAGGAAAGGAAAGGAAAGGAAAGGAAAGGAAAGGAAAGGAAAGGAAAGGAAAGGAAAGGAAAGGAAAGGAAAGGAAAGGAAAGGAAAGGGAAGGGAAGGGAAGGGAAGGGAAGGGAAGGAAAGGAAAGGAAAGGAAAGGAGAAGAGAGAGGGAAAGAGGGAGGGGGAGGGATGGGAAGGAAAAAGGAAAGGAGGAATGGAAGAGGAAGGGAGGGAAGAAAGGGAGAAAGGGAGTGAGGGAAAGAGAGATGGAGGAGGGAGGAGGGAAGAGGGAGAAAGGGTGAGTGAGAGAAGGGGGGGAGAGAAAAAAACAAAAGAGTAAGAGTAAGAAAAAATTCAGGTGACGTGGCACGCAAGAGATCATGGGATGAGGGTGTTACCGGCACGCCCTCTGCCCAGATGAGATCCGGAGCAGCCGCGCAGGACACGGCCCCTCTGCTCCTAAAAGACTATGATCAGAGAAGTCTACTAACCCATTTTGGCACCCAGAGACTTATAGAAATGCATCTAGACTGTAAACTGAGCTAAAACAACAGAAATCCAAAACCACAAGGCCGAGACAGCGGCCTCGAGAGCTCCTATAATGTTCATTCTCAGCAATGAAAAACAAACTATCAAATGATTCCTTTTCAGCAGGTTTGATTGTTGGGGGGAAATTCCAAATAATAATAATCAGTTCTCTGTTGAAATATTGAATGTATCCAAAGTATAGAGAGAATAAAGTGAAGATCATTGGCCACTCAGGTGTGGGGGATGGCGGAGGGGTGGGAGGGAGGTATATTGAGGTTCTTGGTGAGGGAACAGGTGCACTGGTGAAGGGATGGGGGTTTGATCATTATATTACTGAGACTTAAACCTGAAAGCTTTGTAACTTTTGTCACAGTGATTCAATAAAATAAAATTTAAAAAAAGAAAAAAATTCACCATATTAACCTTTTAGAAATAGAAAAGTATAAAAAATAGAAAGCTTTTATCCAGATTTCTACTGAGTTTTGGAAGGAAGAAGTTTCTGTGAAGTATGAAAAAGTAAAGATGTGTACTAATCTTTAGGATACTTCAAAGATGATGGGAAGCACTAGGAGATAATGGGAGTTAAGGGCTTTAGTCTGCAAGAAATTAAACTATTGTGTTGTTATCATCCAAGTAGAGCACACTGGAATGTATGAAGAGCTCAGAACCTTTAATACTTTTTCCTTAAACATGAGACATCATTTGCCACCATCCAGGGCCAATAGCAAGGTAAAACACTCACTCCCACTGGTTACAGAACAGAAGAGGCTGGTTTCTAAGCATAAGTCAAATAAAGGGAGAGACTGGAATGAAGTGATGAGAGATTCTAAAGTGGCATTCCAAAATGTACACCCACACACGCAAAAAAAAAAAAAATGGACACAGTGACTAAGCATCACATAAGGCATTTTTCTATGTTAAATTGAAATTTAAAATCATTTCATCCAATGGGAAAATGTATTCAAAATTTTCAATTTAAACAAACGATATTTAGAATATAAGTTGCATAAATGTTGAGATTATTACACTGGGGAGATAGCTCATAGCAATGGATCACATTCCCAGAGAATTCCCTAGACCCTAAATTCAATCCCTGGCACTCACATGACCACCCCACCCCTCACCCCTACCCCAGCACAGCAAGACAGTAGAGTGTATGTCCTGGTAGTCCCCAAGAACTGCTAGGCCAAAGCACTAAACCATCATATACCAACTATTACTGGAAGTGACACTGAGGTGTCCTAAGGACTGCCAGAGAGCCACCACCCCACCCTTCACCCACCAATTAACTAAATTTAAACTGTTGAGATTACCTGAACAAAAAATAAGCATCCATCTCTGTATATGTATTTATTTTTCTAACATTTTTGCTGTTTGAATATTAAGAAAAACAGTATTTACAGTGAATTAGAACCTTTTCTGAAAGGGCTGCATTAGACATTCCTGGAAGCGTTGTGGCATCCTTTTCAGGTTTTAGTTCTGTCAAGGTAGAAGTTTGCTGTGTAACTATTGGCAATATCTACATGTCCTCACTTCCTACCCATAAAGTTCAAAATTTATGATGTTATGGGGTTCTTCAGAGGCAAAGGCAACAAAGATTATAGAGATTTGACTGTGACCATAATTTTCTGTTGTCTTAAAGTGAGAGTCACACTATCTTTCTGTAATGCAGTTATTCCAATAAATTGGAGTAGTTTTAAATAACATTTTTTCCAAAGTTCCTTCAAGTTGCCACCATTTATTCTCCTCAAATATTTTGTCTGTTTTCTGTATAACAAAGTAACCCTAAACATGATGACTTAAGAAAGATTTTTTCAGTTTTATTTATTTTTTGTTTAGGGGCCACCCCTGGCTGTGCTCAGGGTATGAGATGAGAGGTCACCTCTTAGTAAGAGGTATAGCAAAGAATTCAGGGCCGGGGCGGGAGCCATAGCAAAGCGGGTAGGGCGTTTGCCTTGCACGCGGCCGACCCGGGATTGATTCCCAGCAAATCATATGGTCCCCTGAGCACTGCCAGGAGCAATTCCTGAGTGCAGAGCCAGGAGTAACTCCTGTGCATCGCCAAGTGTGACCCAAAAAGAAAAAAAAAAAAAAAGAATTCAGGGCCATCCAGTCTAACATAGACTGTATCTAAGAACTGAAACCAAGAGTGACACTCTTATTCAGTCCACTGTTTCATCAAAGTTGAAAAGATAAAAAAGCATGTGACCAAAAAAAGTCACACAGTCAGAGAGATAGTATAAGAGTTAATGTATCTGCTTGACCAAGGTTTGAATCCTTATCACATGGACCCTTGAGCATAGAACCACGAGATAGCTCCTAGAATTCCCTAGAAGAGGAAGAGCCCTCTGAACACTGAGTGGTGTGACTCCAAAACAGAACAAAGGTCATACTTTGACAAAAGAATGGCAAAGGATCCAGGATTCAGGACTGGGACACATCCAAGCCGCGGGGGGGCACTGGAGTGGGGCGGCGCCAGCCCAAAACTCCAAGTGGTCCCGGCCGCCGGAAGTCACGCCCTCGACCCACCCTCGGCGCCATCTTGATGCCACAATCCACAGAGAAGCGGCAGGCATTCTGGTGAGCAACGCGGCCCGGATAATGCTCCGGACCCGAATCGGGGCCAGCAACACCGGGGGGCTGGAAGGAGGAGGTGCCGCCAGCACACCTTCTCCAGATGGAACCCTGGCAACACTGAGCAGCAACTAACACGGCTCCAGGATTCGGGACTGGGACAGATCCGAGCCGCGCAGCCGCATTAGCGGCCGCGCGACCTTTTCTAAAACCTGAAAACATACAATCTTTTAATGAAAACTAATTATCAGATGCCTCCTTATTAGGGGTATCTTGTTTGGGGATATAACTCCCACAACAATGTGAGTTTTGTGTTGAAATATGGAACGTAATCAAGGTGAAGAGAAAATAAAGTGAAATTCATCAGTTATACAGTTGGGGTGGGGGGCGGGGAGTTTACCCGGGATTTTGGTGGTGGAATATGGGCACTGGTGAAGGGATGGTGTTTGAATACAGTATAACTGAATCATAAACCTGAGAACTCTGTAACTTTCCACATGGTGATAAAATTTTTAAAAAAATAAAAATTAAAAAAAAATTTAAAAAAAAGAATGGCAAAGGAGGCATTTCTTTTCTGCTCAACCTAATTGAGGAAAGCATATTGGGAAAAATAAAAAGACACTAAAATATGTACCTTTAGACATAGTATGAAAAAATAGATATAATAAAGAGACACAAAATCTACTAGATCTGGAAAAAATAACAAAAGGTTTTAATAGGTGACCTTTTTTTAATTCTTTAGGGATACAATGTGGTCTGAATGATATCTATCTTTATGACATAGATAAGACACTACCAAAAACCTACTCAACAATCTGTGGAATATATTTGCAAATACTTGTTTTGTAGTCAACAATCACTTTAGCATATCAGATACTTAATTATTACTATAACAACCCAAAAAAAAAAAGGATTTAGAGGACAGTGACAGTCACTGTTTATAATATAACATGAAAACAGGAAAATAAAACTAAAATTATTTAAAGGTGTGGTTTAAGCATTTTTATTCAAATAACTTATAAAAAGTTAGAATCATGTGGTCCTTTCTTAAATCATTTGCTGGTGGTCTAAATGAAGTGAATTAATGATGCAATGTAGACTAATTCACACCAAAAACGATCATTTTGGGTTATTTGAGTATTTTAAAGCATGGTCTCTCTTTGTATGTATTTGGAACTAACCACACACACACAAAAAAATATCTCAATAGCGCCCCCCTGTGTGAAGAACTTCAGCAACCACTTTAGCAATTATGGAGCCCTGAAAATCAATCTGCATTACCATAGTTCTTTATCAAACAAATACACTTTAAGAAAAAGAAAAAGGCAATTTAAAATTTATAGAAAAGCTAAACATCTTTAAGATGAAGTAAAAATATTTAAACAAGTATAATTCTCCAAAGAGATCCCCAGATATTTATAAACTAACATCACCCCCTTTACAAAAGAAAACATATCATTCAGCATTCCACTGGAAATCAATCTTCTTTAAACAAACTAGAAGAAAGCACCCCAAGCCCCCACTGCAGCCAAGGCTACAACTTGGCCTGTACTAAGGTCTGGTCCCCTGAAATGGTTCAGAGTACCCCTCCCCAGTGGGTGATGTCACCCACTTTAGAAAGCATTGTGCTAGAAAAATATTACAGAACCACAAATGTAAAAGAGCATGTGGGTGTATAAATACCATCTCTTTCCAAAATTACAGCTGATAGCCAAATTCTCCGAGAAGAAAATAGTGTTTTGCCAACTCCAGATTCAGAATATATTATGATCTCAAAATTGGTCTATAGAAGACACTTTCATCAGAATCTTCAGAACCTTGTGCTATGTACTTGCTAAATGTTCTAAAGCTTTGATTCTACACCAGACCTACGGAAGTAAATTCCCCAGGAATAAAACTCATAAACCTGCTCTTACATAAAATATTCCATGCCTGGTGAGTTACGGGAACTGTCACCTTAAAGTATTACTAGTAAAACAAGTTTTCCAAGATTAAAAGGCAATTGCATTGGTAAGTGAAGTACTGCTGACTTCTATTTTTTAAATTAGAATTTACTGTTATCTCAAATTATTTTACTTAGTTCTCCATCCTATTCCGGTATTCTGGAGCTGGAGGTTAGTAGAGGGGTTAAGGCATATGCTTTGCTTGTGACTAACCCCAGTTTAATCCCAAGCCCTCTGAACCCACATGGAAAGGCCTTAGAGATGTCCCCAAACACTACTGGGTGTGTCCTGGGAGGACTTGGTCATTTCAGACACCACAGGGCCTATGCCGCAGCATATTCTCAGGCCTTTACACTGAACCACAAACCTAGTTAATTGAAAACTTCCAGTGCACCACCATTCATGTTCCTGCCCAGGGCCTTCTGTGCACTATGTGGAATACTCAAAAGGAAAAAGATAAACAAGATAAAATTTAAAAAATAATAAACAGTACTCTCTGCACCCAGTTTTCATGGCCCCACACTGGTTCTAATAGGAATTGTTTGACTTGGTAATGGTGAACAGTACCTGTTAAGACAAGTTAACTACTGAATCACTACTCTCTCTGCAGGAATCTGTATTTTCTCCAGGACAAAAATATGTTGAGAAAACATACTCCTTTAAATTTTCTCTGCTCTGTTCAATTGTTCTCTAGGTCATAGTACAGGGTTTTCATGAACTTAAATCTCAATTAAATCCCAACCAAGGGTCTATCAATGAAAATTAATTTAACATCCCAGAGTACAGCTAAGCTCTTTCAGTCAGAACACATCCTGACTGAGAATGATCCAAATCCCTGCAGTTTCTAAAACTCACTCAAAATTTTACAAGTTAAAAAGAACAATAAGGGTTTATGATATTTCCTGCAAGAATAATAAAAAAGATTTTTTATATTTCCTAAAAACAATAGCATAGGAAACCAGTACCATATGAAAAACACTGAAGATGAAAAGAAATCAGAATACATTAAAGTCAGGTCTTATGTTAGCTTTAAAACAATTTTATTATTGCCACAACCCATTTTTTACTACATAAAAATTAGTGATACAAAAAGCACAACCATGTATTTTAAATATGTTTTTAAACAGAATGTATCTACTGATGTTATGTTAAGTAGCTCAGGACTGGAACTGAAATCTAGAGACTTGAGTTTAAGCACTCAAATCTGAATTTTTTCCAAGGAGAAAAATAATCAAGAAAATACATTCCTCTGTATTTCCTCAGAAATGGTGGGTCATGCCATAAGATTAACTTCATTTTGGTCCTATTTCTTGCTACCTATAAAACAGATAAAACTCTTCTTAAATGTTCACATGTTAAAAAGATAAAAAGTATCAGGGGAAGGGTGAATTACTCCTGGTTTGCTGTTCCAGGGGTCGCTCCTTTCACGCTCAGGGGAACATGCAGAGCTTAGGGAACCACAGGGAGCCAGGACTGAACCAATGGCTCCTGCATGCAAAGCACGAGCTCCAGCTAGTCTATTGAGCTAGCTGGCTGGCCCCCAAATGATAACATTTCTAAGAGTGCCCTGAAAATTGTGACATGAATAATAATATAATCACCCTTATAAACTGGCATAAAGGAAAAACCATCACACTTTTCTGCAACTCATAACTCCTACAACACTACTCATAGTATGGGCCTAGTCTAATAAAATCATACCATTTGTTTTCAACATTTTATTATTATTATTATAAAAATGTAGGAAGGGGGCCACAAACATAGTTAAGACATTTGCATGAAGCAAACCCCAGTTTAATCCCCAGCACCTCTGGGTCCCCTCAGCAGTGCCTGGAGTAACTCTCAAACACTGAACCAGGAGTAGTCTCTGATTATCCCTGAGTATGGCCCAAACCCTAACCCCTAGCAAAGGAGAGAAGGAAAGAAGAGTTAGAAGAATGACAGAGTCTGAAATTATCACTTATACAGGCAGCTTCATCCTGTCTCTGACACACCCCATATGTGTCATCTGGATCATATATAATATTTCTTAAACCTAAATGTCTTTATAAATGAAACTGATGTTGGTGATGAGTTAGAAATGACGTTAGTATCTACCTCACTGAGGTAGTGGGTAAAAATAGACATTAGGAATTTTAGCACTATGTGATGACCAAGAGGACTGGAAAAATATTGATGGTAACAGAAAAACTGATAAGTTATTACTTTTAAATAAGCATCTTGACAGAGAAAAAGAATTCCTATGGATAAAGATGTTTTGATTTCTAAAAAATAATTGAAAATGCCTCATGACACTCCTGATAGAGTGAGATGGAAGATGACTGAAGTAAAACACAATTCTACAAACACAATGACTAGTAAAAAATAAAGCCTGAATAAATAGTGCTTAAATGGGTTTCCAACATTCTGTGAAAATGTAATATATTTAATTAATCCATTAGCATCATCCTTAAAATGGAAGGCTACTGTGACAAGTTTTACCATCTCTACCTATGTATGGGCATATAAAGGAAAACTGAGGGGCTCAACTCTATAAAGAAAAAGTTCAATGCAATAATACCCAGACATGCTGGAGTAATGGGTGAAAATTAAGGTTTAAACAGGGAAAGGCAAATTCTGCAAAAAAAAAATAAAATTAATTTTTTCCCCTAACTATATATCCCTCCTCCTCATTCCCCCACCCCCAGTACTAGGAATCAAGACAAGGGCCTTCACACCTTCAAAGGATACTCTCCACCCTAAGCCACGGTCTGGGCCTGTAACTATTAAATATCAACTCGATTTATACTTATTTCAAAGAAAGCATTGTTATCAATAAGGGATCTTACTGATCACAAGCAAAATAAGTTCATACCATTGAAACTGCAAGATAAAATTATATACTTGGTTAACTAGGGATTTTTAAAGAACTAAAACCTACTTGAAATAGACATGTTTGGGGTATGTTGCCATAGGCAGGCGAGTGCATCAGCAGCCTGGTGTTGCCTTCAGGCTTCCTGATACCCCCGAATTGCCACTGGGCCTTTGTCCAGACCCCAAAAACTTGGGAACAAGTTTACCAAGAAATTAAAGGACCAAAAGTTAGGTATGTGGAAACCACACCCCAAAACCACCTCCGGCTCAGCTATACAAGCTCATTTATTGGCCTTATTTCAGAGACCCATAAAAAATCTCAAAAGAGATCAAAAGCCACAGTTTATCTTGGACCTGCACATGGCTGAACAGATCGGAGGGGAGTGGGTCAGCCTGCAGCTTTTCCGAGCAGAGCCCCTGGCAGCGGCTTGCTTCCACAATCCCAAATCACCACCATACCCCCAGCCAGACTCCACTGTCTCAGGACGGACCTCACCAAGATAAAATCTGCTGAAAATCTGGCTATGCGGGTTTTGTGACTGAAATATCCAGGCTAACTCATAGTTGGGATGGGCTACCTCCCACCACTTCCCAATACTCCTGCAAGCACTGGCAGTCACCCCCACGAACCAACTTCAGTGTCACCATGTGAATTCTACTACTGGCCTTGCTTCAGAGACCCATAAATAAACCTTAGAAAGAAATCAAAACCCACAGTTAATCTGGGACACACACAAGGCTGGTTGGTGCCCATCTAAGCAGAGCCCCCAGCAGCTGCTTGCTTTCACAATCCAAAACTGCTGCCATGCCCCTGGCCTGATTCCACTGTCTCAGGATGAATCTCACCGAGACATAATATGCTGAAAATTCTGGTATTCGGGTTTTGTGACTGAAATCTCCAGGCTTTCTCAGGGCTGGGATACCTACCCCCACCTTGCTGTACTTCTAGAAGTTTCAGCAATCACATCCACAGTCAAAGCTGCCACCCAATTGAAAAGCTACTGCAGCCTTACTACCGCAATAAAAATACCGAAAGCCCTGAACAAATACCACGACCTCTTAGCACCTGTATTGCAAACCATAATGCACAAAAGGAAAAGGAGAGAGAGACAGAGCAAGAAGAAAACTGGGGGTGGGAGAGTGGGGAATTGAGGGATGGTGGTAAGGAAACAGGGGACACTGTTAGCAGATGTACACTGGTGGAGGAATGGTGCTGGATCATTGTATGACTTAAACCTAATTTTGCATAGTTTTATAATGGTCTATCTCACGAATATTCAATTAAAAATTTTTTAAAGTAATGTGGAGTTCATGCTCAATTAAATCAGCTTAATCAATGGTTGAATAAATAGCAGTATTCCTACATTAAAATAAAAAAGAAAAGAAATAGACTTGTTATCTGAACCATTTGTTCACTTGGTATTATAAATATTTGCAGAGATGTAAAATGTGCCAGGTACAGTGTTAGGATATGAAAATTTATTGACTTCCAAGGCTGACTTGGGTTGTGCTGCCTGGAGAGAGCTTTCAGGATAGTTTCCAGGCAAATAACAGATTAATAATGCACCAGAACTTATTAATTTACTCTGAGCAGGGCACCAAACACAGATCTGGTAGGGAAAGAGAAGTCTCAGCTGAGTCTCCAAAGAGATCTACTTGTGCCTTTTAAAAATTAAGAAAAATAAGTGAAGCAGGAATATGGAAAAACTATGGTAAGACTGCTGTTCTTTACTGGATCAGGTAAGAGAAACAGGAATGAATGAGAAAGTAAAAGAAAAAAGAATGGAAAAAACAAAGTATAAGGAGGAAAGGGTTAGAGAGGTGACCCAGCTTCGTTAGCACCTCCAAAAGTCTGATTAAAATCAATATTTGAAGAATGATGGAGGTTCTGTAATGATTTAAGAGAACAATGACCTAAAATTTGTCCTTTAAAATGATCACTTCACTGAAAAAAAAGAAAAAAGAAAACTTGACACATGGGCAAGAAATGTTATAAGGCTTGGAACAAAAGGAGGAGAGAGCACCTTAATAAAATGGTACTTTTATAAGTAACATGGGAAAACATTAGATCTCTATCACACACACTCAAAGTCATGTTGTATTAGAGGCCCAAGTATTAAAAAGTGAAATGTTATAATGACTAGATGAAAACGTGGTGTAGAGGAAAGAAAAAAAATCTAAAATAAGATCTGCACAAGCACAAAACTGGGGCCAAAGAGATAGTGCAGTGAGTAAAGTGCTTTGCACGCAGCTTTCCCAGGAGGTTCAACCCCTAATAACACATATGGCCCCCTGAGCACTATTAACCTTGAGTGTAAACCCAGAAGCAAACCCTGAGCACTGACAGATGTGCCCCCCCAACCCCGCCAAAAAAAAAAAAAGCAAACAAAAACATAAAACCAGGTAAACTAAACTACAGAACTAGATTCAACTAAATTTTTTAAATTTTCTGTATCATAAGAGACACTGGAAATAATGTTGTAATTACTAGAAGAAAAATTGCCATGTTTTAATTTTTCAAAGTGAAGTGACCTTAATATTATGAGCTAGATCTGGAACAGCCGCACACGAAACGGCTCCTCTGCTCCTTAAAGACTACTATCCTGGAGGGCTACTAATCATTTTGAGCACCCAGAGGCTTCTTATAGAAATGCATCTAGACTGTGAACTGAGCTCCAACCCCATGCCGCCCCAGGAGGGGAAAGGTTTTTCTCTCTGGACTGTTTCTTTAGGTGGGGTGGGGGTGGCGGCAGCGGCATCCACGTGGTGACCGCCATCTTCTAGAACCCACTATCCAGAGGTATGAGTTTGCAGTGGCGTGGCGCGCAGGAGATCTTGGAATGGGGTGTTACCGACACACTCTCCCCAGAGATGAGATCCGGAGCAGCTGCACACAAAACTGTGAACTGAGCTAAAATATCAGAAATCCAAAACTGCGCTGGAGCTCATATATTCTTCATTCTTAGCAATGGAAAACAAATTATCAAATGATGCCTTTTCAGCAGGTTTGATTGTTGGGGGAAAATTCTAAATAATAATAGTATTCTGTTGAAATGTTGAATGTATTCAAAGTATAGGGAGAATAAAGTGAAGATCATTAGCCACAGAGGTGGGGGGATGGGAGGAGGATTATACTGGGGTTCTTGGTGATGGAACACGTGCACTGGTGAAATGATGGGGATCTGATCATTGAGTGACTGAGACTTAAACTGAAAGCTTTGTAACTTTTTTCACGGTGATTCAATAAAAAAAAATATGAGCTATGATTCATATTATTAATAAGAATTAATTTAAAATTTAGGGAACAGAGATCATATAAGGGGCCAAGGCATTTGCCTTTCAAAGTTCCAAATAAGGTTTGATCCCCAGCACCACATCTGGTATTGAAAGCATTGCCAGGATGATCCCTGAGCAGGGAACAGGGAGTAAACCTTGAGCCCAACCAGGTATAGCCCAAACCCTGTAACCACTCAAAAGATATTCCATACTATTAAAAAAGACTTATTATTTTTTTAGAAAAGAATAAAATATACATATATGTATATTTCACAAAGAAATGTCAATATTCAACAAACGAAAAGATGCTCAACCTTAAATATGATGAAGCTAATTCATATTAACAGTGCAATAAAATTTCATAAATCACCTGTGGATTACTGTCACTGTCATCCCGCTGCTCATCGATTTGCTCGAGCGGGCGCCAGTAACGTCTCCATTTTGAGACTTCTTGTTACTGTTTTTGGCATACTGAATACGGCACGGGTAGTTTGCCAGGCTCTGCTGATGGGGCAAGATACTCTCAGTAGCTTGCCAGGTTCTCGGAGAGGGGCAGAGAAATCGAACCCAGGTGGGCCTCATTCAAGGCAAACGCCTTACCACTGTTCTATCACCCCAGCTCCATAAATCACCACACTGGAAGAAACTATAAATCTGACAAGACCAGCTTTTGAGGAAGAGGATGACGATTTAGACACAAGGTGCTGATTGGGACAACCACTGTGGAGAACATTCTGGAAAGACCTAGTAAATCTGAAGCAGATATCTATTCTGTCATCAAGCAACTTTTGACTCCTACTAATGGAAAATGCTTGCATACAGCACAAAAAAAAAACAGTGAAATTTTTAATAATGTAAATTGAGGTTTTTATTTTCCTCAACAGTGAAAGAACATTTTGTATTACATACTTGAAAGGAAATAAAATTAACTACTTTTTTAACAGATTAATAAAGATGTTAATGAAATACCTTGTTGCAGAGATATAACCATAATATATTTTTAAATCACTGTGTCACTGTCATCCCACTGCTCATCGATTTGCTCAAGAGGGCACCAGTAACATCATTTGTCCATGTTGCGTGTTAGTGTAGCCCAACGCTGTCTGCTCGCTAAAGGAACATGAAGAGCACATTGTTATTACTGTTTTTGGCACATCAAATATGTCACAGATAGCTTGCCAGGCTCTGCCATTACTCTCTGCTGGGAGCTTTGTTTTACAGTCTCTAGATCTTGGCCGTCGATGAGCTTACATGGCACCTGACGAGGGTGGGGGAGGGGGAGTTTGTGGGTGTGACTGTGACTGCAGAGCTACTGCAAAACTGGGGATCTGGGTGGAGGAGGTCCAGTCCCACTCCGAACAGGCTTGGAGATATCAGACAATGGGTAAAGGACAAGCCTCACCCACACCCACCCATATTTTTAAATAGATCACTAAAACAACAGTCCAGTGTTACATATCATAAAGTGTAAAAACATGGAAGGAAAATTGTCCATCAACCTCACAACAGTGGTTCCTTTGTAGAAACAGGAAGGAGAGACCAAATTAAATTGAAAACAAAGAAACAGAGACAAAAGAAGCTACCACATACGAACAAACTCCTGGGTGTTTACATATATGAAATTACTTCCTGGCTGAAAGCCTATTATTACATGCTATGATGCGGATGAACTTTAAAAAAAGGTAAATAAAATAAACCAGAGACAAAGGGTCACAAATTGTACGATCCCACTCATATGAAATATTCAGAATAGGTAACTGCATAGAGATAGGAAGAGGATCAGTGCTTGCTAAGGGTGAAGGAAAAAGAAGAATGTAGAGAGACTATTTAATGGATATTGGGTTTCCTTTTGGGGTGACAAAATTAGATAAATATTACGGTTGTATACTACTGTAAGCGTATTATGACACTGAATTTTATGGTTTACAATAATTAGCTTTCTGTTAGGTGAATTCAGGTGCTTCGATTTAAAAAAAAACATGGTACAGTTTAAGAGTAGGATGAGACTAAAAATAGTGCAATCAATGAGGATTGTAAGACTAAAAATAGTGTAATACAATATGTCATCAATCACGTAATGTGATTCAGAGATGACCACTGGACTAGAGCTGTTACCGACTGGTTTCCACAAGACGTCAAAAGACCGTGTGGACGCCCACCAACGAGATGGTCAGACTTCTTCATCAAAACCCTGAATGAACAATTTGAGGCTCTTCATGTTCCTGAAGCAAGCAGATATCATTGGGCTACACTAGCACGTGACAGGAACAAATGGTGCCCGCTTGAGCAAATGGAAGATCAACAGGATGACAAATGATACAAGTGATACAACCAATGAGGAAACTCTCAATTTCTTGATGCAATTGTGGAAGAGATGTATTGGACCTAAAATACAGCAATGATGAGACGGATAGGTATAAGAGTTATTTCTTTCAAGAGGACTCTGTTTTGGAAATGAGGCGAGAGGGGAATAAAGAGAAATCAAAGATGAACTATGATCTTTATTTATTTGGGCAGGGGGCACTGAAGTGGGGTTCTGCATGCAAGGCAAACACCCTCTTCTTCACTGTACTATCACTCCAGCCCCATGAAGCATGGTTTTTATATGTGAGTACAGAGTATTCCCAGTGAAGGGAAACACAGGAAACGTATCAAGTTTAAGTGGAAATTGATTATTTCAGTTTGAAATAATTGAGCTTCAGATTCCTATGAACTGTATAAGTGAAGATGCCTCACAGTTGGTGCAGGTAAATATCTACTCCATATTTATATGTATACTACAACTGAAACCATGAGAGTTGATGAAAGTTTCCTAGCAATAAAATAAAAAGTTCAAGAACAAAATCCTAAGTAATATCCACACTGAAAATCTACAACTGAGACCTACAAGAAGTCGAGAAATCATTTCAAAAGGAAAATAGTTTTTTAAAGTCCAAAACTGCAGAGATATCTAAATAAGAACTAAGTCTTCGGGAATAAAGGTCATCAGAGTCTTTAGTGAAAGTAGTGACTTCCTGTCAAGGATAGAAAATTGAAGTGAAAAAATAAAAATGGGGGAGAAGAACCTTTCAATGTCTAACCACCAATATCTGCAATATTAATGATATAGGTATTATAAAAATCAAGAGATACTTAGAAAGAACTTGAGCTAGAGAATTAACGTAGAAAGGTGAGATAATGACCAATCCTCCAGAAGACTGCAAAGAGCTACTTCCCATAAATGAAAACTAGGGGTTCTCAAAGTTTTCCATCAGAAATGCTGAAAATGCAAAAGAAATTAATTAGACAGTCTTGTCGTATCAGAGTACGCAATTAAGCATTGACATTTAATTTTTCTTTAAAATTAATTCACTTGTGTGCACTATTCATAAAAAACAGGAGTGTGGGGCTGGAGAGATAGCACAGCGGGTAGGGCGTTTGCCTTGCACGCGGCCGACCCGGGTTCAAATCCCAGCATCCCATATGGTCCCCTGAGCACAGCCAGGGGTAATTCCTGAGTGCAGAGCCAGGAGTAACCCCTGTGCATGGCCAGGTGTGACCCAAAAAGCAAAAAAAAAAAAAAAAAAAAAAAAAACAGGAGTGTACATTTCCATATAAAAATGTTTCTCCCATGTTTTCAGTTGAAACTGCTATTGCAGGAAGGTACACCATATTTAGTATACAATTTTCCATGTCACTCTTCCAGAATCCCCAGTCACCCCCTGTGTACACATGCATCAGATGGTCCCTCTTTTAAAAATATGGAGCTTTTTTATGTCATAAGAGTGACATCGTCTGATAATCTCTGAAGAAAAATTTTGCTGGAACCATGGAAGTGCTACATCACCTATAAATTTTTCTTACATTAATTTTTTTTGAAACTACCTCACTTAACCTTCAAAATAACATTGCAGATATCATGGAATTTGATGGCTCCATTTATACTAAAGAGACTTCGATTATGCCTCCTCTTCATCTTTCTTAACTAGACTGGTAATTTATCAAATACTCTTTACGTGAAAGTTCATCCAATATCTGCAAATATTTAATCACTTTTCTCTAAACCTCTCCCATATATTTCACAAGGTGCAGAAAAGGTTTTGTAAAGGAGCCCTTATGCCTCTGGGAAAAAAGTAGGTTCAAGCCTAAATGAGGTCATTAAAACAAAACATCGAGTTCCCAGTGCCCTAAGATTCCAAGCCAATGACCTACAGAGTGCTCCGGCTGATCCTAATTTCCCTGGCACTGCACAGTAAGAGTACTGTAATATAATGCAAAATGTCTCTAAAGAGAAACTAGATACCAGCCAAGCCTTGCCAACACACAGTTAAATAATACCAAAGTACACCTTTCATCTGAATTCTGGGCTTCTGAATACTGAGAGTATATGTCACTCTCCCCAAGAATGAAAGCAATCTTCTACTATGAATGTGGATTGACTGTAAAGCTTTTACTGGACTCTGTCCCATTGAGTATGCGTGTTTTTAACTGGCACGCATGCACTGGTAAGACTAAAATCACTTACAAGGAACCAAAGAGACAAAATACAGAACTTTTCATGAGCAGAGGTAATCCAAATTTAGAATGTGCTAGTAGTGCTAAATCAATAATTACTCTAAAATTGCTTTGAACATTTAATGATATCAGACCCTTCCCTGTAACTTATACTTTTTAGTTGTAAGTTTCCTTACAAATTTTATCAACTATTGAGCAATTATGTGTTACCAAATATTGTCTCATATATTCCCTTTAAATAATGATGTTCAGTCCCTCTCCTTTTACTTATTCATTCATGTATTATTTTTGTCTTGTTTGTTGCTCTCAAAAGTTTTATTTTTTAATATTTATTGAAGGAACATTGGTTTATCGTACTGTAAGTATTTTTCAGGTATACAAAACTAAGCTTTGCCATCTATATATGCTATATATGATTCCCACCAGAAATCTAGTTTCCATATAATCTTAGGATCAGACAATTTTCAGGGTCTATTAAATGCCAGTCTACATAATAGAAACTGAGTAATACAAAGTCAAAGGTGGGATATAGCAAACTCCATAGCATATGTGAATCCTTGGATTCAATCCCCAGTTCCATATGGCACTGACCAAACTGGACGAACAATGAAAAAGTCCCTGATTTGATGGGGCTTATGATCTAAAGGAAAAAGGTACAGCAATAACATCTATGTGTGAACATATAATATACCATATGAATGCTACAAGGAAAGAAAATAAGTTTGGGTAAGGGAAAAGGGGAAGTAAGGAGGTGGTGGAAGTCACATCATTTTTTTTTTATTTCATCTGAACTAACATGCTTGCTTTCTCTCTCTCCTCTCTCTCTGTCTCTCTGTCTCCTTTCTGTCTCTGTCTTTCTCTCTCTTTCTATTTTTTTGGGAGGGGGGGTTTGCTGCAGGTGGGGAGAGGTACCAAGTGGTGTCCTGAAGGTTCAATGGCTCGACTGGTGATTCTCAGTCAACTGGCCGGCAGTTTACTGCAAGAGCCAGAAGAGACAATACTGCTTAGACCCCACAGTTTTGGGGATAACTGGACGACCCTGGCAGTGCTGGGGGTGTCCAGGCTATATTTGGCAATGCTCAGGGGACTATGTGGTGCCAGAACTCAGAACACTGTTAAGCATATGTGCCCTAACTACTGTACTATCTCGTACTCCATGAACAAAAACAATTTCCAATGACCCACCGTCCAGTAAATCATTTAATGCCTCTATAATGTAACTGAAATCAAGTTACTGGAAACCTCCTGACTTGAAAAAGATGCATTACCTTATAAGAGTCATTCACTTTCTCAAACTGTGGATAGTGTAGCAATAAGGCTTTCCCAATGATGATGCCATTCTTTCCCTTTGTTTAAAATAATACACTCACAAAATACTCAGAAAGGGGATGTTATTTTATCACACATTAGCAGACAAACTTACTGGTCTTTTACATGATAATTTATAATTTATTTTTAATATTTTTAATAATTTTTATCTTATATGTCTTATATTTTTCATCAAAAATAAATTTGAATCCATTTCAAGAAAGTTTTATCTATATATTGAAAAACTGGGTCTTCACTTTCAATGAACCAGCATGGCAGATTTATATTCTATATGATAAAGTTCAATTTCTCTTTGCAATAAAAGTACACATATCACTATGCATTCTGAGAAAAAATATTTTAAAATATTAAAAATTAAGTACAACCATAGTTAATGAGAAAAAAATGAAAGCAGACAAAACTACAATAACAAAGAACTAAGATTTTTGAGGAGCATGATGAAATTCCAGAAAGGGAATTTTGATGTTTGTTGTGTTTGTTATATGTGATTGTATATTTCACCTTGATGTTCTGTTTTTGTATGTAATTAAATAAAAGGGGTAAGACACTAGCCTTGCATTTAACTGATCCAGCACCACTTTAGGGATCCCCTTGCACTGCCAAGAGTGATCCCTGCGCACAAAGCCAGGAGCAATCCCTGAGCATAGCCAAATGTGCCCCCAAAATCAAAACAAAATAAGTAAATAAACATAAATATATAATTATAAAAAATAATTTCATTTTGATAGCAACAGTCATAATGAAAGTTCATGGTACGCACTTTTAAAAAATACCTTATGGGAGGCAAAATAGTATAGCACTAGCATTTTTTAATTAACAGATGGACAGGAGAAATAGTAAAGTATTTTATGATGAAATAGATAAGAACTGATTGATTTGGAATATGTAGTCCATATGTATTGAGAAAATCAATTTTAACCACAATATTAAATAACATACAAAATCTAAAATTAATCATGTACAGGTTAATTCTTGAATTTTATCCATTTTACGTTACAAAAAATTTGTAGTCCCTGAAAGGACCTGTTGAATTAAAAGGGTCAGTTATGACTGTTGTAGATACTAAGGCATACCATCCTCGGACTTCCCTTCAGGACAAAGGCCCTCATTCTCTCCCAATCTCCTCTAACTTTGAAATAAGTAAACCAGTAAGTCCTTGGCTAAGTCCTGCCACTGCACTCAGCTGAGGAGGCCACCATGGCCAAGGTCAGGCCCTCACTGGGCAGCCTCTGCCCTAATTCTGAACCATTCTGTAGGACATCACAGCTCCAAAACTCCTATGGGATTGGTTGAGGGCTCTGCTGTGGCTACACTGCCATTTCACCAAACCTTGTGTTCATGCCCTAAAACACTGTTTCCAAGAGCTCATCCAGGAAAACTTCCTGCAGGTAAATTTATACAAGTTATCTTCCAACTGAATTAGCTGAAAGAATAATTCCTAAGTCTGCTTATCTGCTCTCAATTACACATCAATATATACTTATACAAGGGATTTCATTATTATTTCATATAAATTGACTTTTTCCAAACAACATCCATAATAGTGCAAAAAGCTTTTTCTTAAATTTATAAAGAACCTGAATTATTCTAATTTATTTTCTCTCGATAGACCATACAATATGCTCCTAGGTAAAAACAAACAGACAGTAAGTTAAAGCTCTTAAAGTTAAAACTTCGGGGGCTGGAGTGATAGCACAGCGGGCAGGGCGTTTGCCTCGCACGCAGCCGAACTGAGTTTGATTCCCAGCATCCTATATGGTTCCCTGAACACCGCCAGGGTCGATTCCTGAGTGCAGAGCCAGGAGTAACCCTTGTGCAGCGCCAGGTGTGACCCAAAAAGAAAAAAAGAAGTTAAAATTTGGGGCTAGAGGGATA
This sequence comes from Sorex araneus, assembly GCF_027595985.1. NCBI lineage: Eukaryota > Metazoa > Chordata > Mammalia > Eulipotyphla > Soricidae > Sorex > Sorex araneus. Next base: position 198,642,025 of record NC_073313.1, read on the forward strand.
GGAGGGCAGATATAAATCCAACCTGGGCTCAAACCCTAAGCCAACCAAGAGAGATCTTAGAGAGCAGAACCAGGAGTGAGCACAGCCAGGTGTCACCCAAAATATAGAAAAGGAAACAAAAAAGAATTCAAAATTCAAATCCATGTTGCAGATAAAAGTGCGAATGAGGAGTTAGACATCTCAATGGCCTGGAGTGAATGCTCTGCATACAGGAGGCCAGGTTCAATAAGCAGCACTTCGTGGTCACCCCAATGCTGCCAGGAGAAATCCCCAAGAATGACAACAGGAACAAGCCCTGAACAAAGTAGAAAGTATACCACTTCCATCACAGAAAAATTTAAAAAAAAAAGTTGGACTACAGATATAATATGTGCCTGTAAATTATCAAGAAATTAGAGGAACCTTCAAACTTGAAATGAAACAGAGATGAACAGAAGAACTATCTGGGGATTACATTTTAGAATAAGAAGAAACAGATATTTCCTGCTATCAATGAAGGTAACTATATGAAGTGGGGAAGGTCCTGAATTGGTAGTAGAGTGGCAAAGATGGGGGAGGGGTAAGACACTTGCCTTGTACATAGTTAACTCAAGTTCAACTACCAGCACCCTATATGTTCCCAGGCCTGCCAAGAGTGTATTTCTATATATTCTTGCATATAGCAGGTGTATAATATAGAAAAACTGTAGAATACTTGCTCTGCTTATGTGAGATGCATGGCAGGTGCTTCCCTGGAAACCCACCCACACATAGTTTTCTGGGGCACTCAGTCTACCTCCAAACTTACTTACTTATCATGCACTTTCTCCTGATGGACTGCAATTCCACAACCCTGGTTAGATAAACAATGGTTAAAGGTCTCTATATCCACCTTGGCCACAGCTCATTGAGTAAGAACTGAACACACTAGACTATTATCTCAGATACAAACTCTAGTTAGTTACCAACTGCTGAACTACTAAATAAAAGGAAATATTTATTTCAGTAGAGGTGGCCATTTGGGACCACATGCACTAATTATAAGCAAGACAAGACTTTGGAGTACTGTCAGGGCACAAAATGAATTTAGAAAATGAGCTAGAGACAATGTGTATTCCTATGAAAGAACAAAATGAAAAAGTGGAGGAAGTGGATGTTTTGATTTTTGCTGACTTTCTACTTCAAAATTCTAATCTTCTATGAGATCAATGAACCTTTGGTCTGCAGGTATTACAACATGACCTTTCAGGTTAGTTCATTTGAGGCTCTGCTACCTTCAAAGAATCAATACCTGGATTTAAAAAATAAAAATACCTAAAGTCCATTTGGGATATTTCTACCTTTTCTGAATTACATAAAATAATCCACAATTTTAGGGGCTGGAGCAATAGCACAGCAGGTAGGGCATTTGCCTTGCACGCAGCCGACTCGGGTTCCATTCCCAGCATCCCATATGGTCCCCTGAGCACCGCCAGGAGTGATTCCTGAGTGCAGAGCCAGGAGTAACCCCTGTGCATCGCCAGGTGTGACCCAAAAAGCAAAAAAAAAAAACCCACATCCATAATTTTAAAAGGCCAAATGCTCCCAAATTCTTAGAACTGACAGAGTCTAAGTATACCTCTAATTTATAAATATGTCAAAAGAGAAAAATTCAAATTCTTATGTCCTTCACCTGAACACTGTCATTCAACAAGTTTTGCAGAAGGCCTATATTTTCATATTTTTAGCAAGCATTCCTTGTTGGTCCTGAGCAAAGTTGCCCATTGATTACACTTAGTGAGAGAAGCACTGCCATAACTCTTGTCTCCATAGTGCTAAAAAGATTTGTATACTTTCAATTTCTTTTTGTCCGATAACTTAATATGGAGCAGAGAGACAGTACATTGGCTTGCTTTGCACACAAGTTCACAGGACTGATCCCCAGCACTGTCTGTTCCTTGAGCACTGACACCACTAGGTGCGGACCAAAACACACACAAAAATGAATTTTACAAAGTTGTCAATATCCAAAAGCAGCCAAAATGCTAATGAAAGTAAATTTCTGTTTGAAACTGTAATAGAAATAAATTCTGTTTCCATTTTTCCCTCTGCATATTTAATAGCATGTTTCAATTTTCATTAAATGGGATTTTGTGAGATCACTTGGTGGCCTAAATACTATATGTGACTTCGTTTCCCACTGAAAATGAATTTAAATATACAGAGTTAAGACATTCAAAGTAAAATCAGTTTATAATGTAAAAATTTCACATATCATTCTGACAAAATGTGATTATAGATGGTTTTAAATAACCAAAGAAATTATTCTTCATTTTCCTAGGGAATGAGGATGCCTTAGTTCCACATAAAAAAGAATTTTTCAGATATGAACACAAAACCAGGTCGGATGCAATGATAGAAAGTCAGGATTTGCTTTACAATCCTTCAACAAAGAGGATGAAGAGATGGGGCAGGGAAGAATGGATGCCTTGCATTTGAAAGGCTCAGAATTCAAGTAGAATTTCACTGAGGCACCATAGCACTGTAGAGCTGGACAGCAGTTCATTGTCAGGTCTGACCACCTAACCATCAGGGTCAAACTGTAAGAGTACTATAGAGGAGACTACCCTGTAACACTTTAACAAAGGCACTGAAACTTTCAAAGGGAACAGAATAAGTAAATTAGACATACCTTGAAACTCATTGCTTCTGAAAAATGAGAAATAGAAGCACAGTGTATTATATTTGCCTTCGGAGGCTACTGGAGAAATGAGTAAATGAGAGTTCACAGGACTGCCATAGGACCAACAAAGAAGGCCAGCATTATTCAAATTGGACAAGTACTGACCTCCAGGCATAAGAGCAGAGGCCATAAACTTTAGGGACAGTGACAAACTTACCATCTCTTAGTCCCTGACAGGAGAGGAAGAAGAAATCAAAGATAGAGCATGTGGAAAAGTAATTTAACTGTGAGATATTTTAATTTTTTTCAAGATATATTACAAAAAGACTTACATCAATACAGAAGAGACCAAACAATGTAGTGAAAGATAGCATATTAAAAACATGATATTCTTTTATGTTTCATTTTATTTAAGCTATAGAAGCACAGGCATATCAATTAATAAAAATAAATATTAGTTACATTTTTTAAGTCTTAAAATGTGGATGGCAAACATGCTTCCTGGCATTCTTATGAATCTAGACTATCAACCACACATAAAAGATTTGTTATTAATAATATAAATCTTGTCTGGTGAGAAGGGGAAAAAGAAGAAACTAAGATTTTATAAATATGCTCTTGAAACATAACGAGTTTAACCTAACAGAACCAACACTTTATCATTTATGATACTTTTTTCCTGAGAGAGTCTGAGGAGAGTGAGCTAAAAATCCTTTTGGAGGTAAAGGGGGAAAGAATAGGGCACCCCTATATAAAGTATGTGCTTTAACACCCAGTTCCCAACCCATACTATCTCTCCAGGTCACAATTTCCATGAAAATAGAATTTCTTTTTTCTATTTTAATCTTCTTTCAAAAAAAAACTGTCAAAGACTCAAGAAATACACATTTGGGGTCCTCACTGTGCCAACCTTCAGCCAGAAAGTGATTGTTGGCCTCAATTTCCTCATCTGTAAAAGAGCATTCAACTTGATGATCGCAAAGATTTCTTCCAGCTTCAATATTTCACAATGCAATTTTTTATAAAAATTTCGACTTCAAAATTTCAGAGACTTCATTCTGAGGTAGTTATACTTAGTTCTAGGAAGAAATTAACCAAAGCTACTACAAAAGCTGAGTCCAAGGACAAAAATTACCTGCAGGTAGACAAACTTAAAGGAAGTAATGATTTGCTGAATAGGCTGTCACTGTCACTGTCACTGTCACCCCGTTGCTCATCAATTTGCTCAAGTGGGCACCAGTAACGTCTCCATTGTGAGACTTGTTGTTACTGTTTTGGGCATATCGAATACACCATGGATAGCTTGCCAGGCTCTGCCATGCAGGCTAGATACTCTCGGTAGCTTGCCGGACTCTCCGAGAGGGGCGGAGGAATCGAACCCAGGTCGGCTGCATGCAAGGCAAAAAAATGCCTTACCCACTGTGCTATCGCTCCAGCTCGCTGAGTGGGCTAACATTTTCTATTCTTTGCCTTTCTTCAAATAACTAGTAAGGGGGATTTTTTTGGTAAGTTCAAATTTAAAAAAAAGGGGGGAAGGACTGGAGCAACAGTACAGCAAGTAGACATTTGCCTAGCATTAGACCAGAGATCCTGGACATCCCATATAATTTCCCAAGCACCACCTGAGTGCAGAGCCAGGAGAAAGCTCTGGGTACGACTGGCTATGGCTCAAAAGCAAAAACAAAACAAAACAATGACAACAACAACAAAATAGGGGGGGAAATACATGTCATCTTTAATATAAAGTTCAAATTGCACAAAATTTTGTTGGCCACAATATGAAAGAAAGTACAACTGCCTTACTAATATACATTTTTTTAAATGTGCCTAGAAAATATATCTGACCAGTATTATAATCAAGGGAAAGAGAATAAGCATCCAATTCTGTTTCATTCCTGCTTTCTTTATAAAATAAAAAATACTGAATAACAATAGTATATGTGTAGGGATATTTTATTTGCAAAGCAGAGATAAATTATATATCCTATTTGGGCCATTAATATGCTTTGTTTCTCATGTATTGTATTCCAAATTTTTTTTTGTATTCCAAATTTTTAAAAATAGTATTTATAACCTACAAAATGATTTCTGACCTTGGTTTTAATGTTTTTTATGTGAAATTTAACATTATAATTTTCTATCCATTTTTTTTTAAATTCTTTTATGTTTCCTTTTCTCCACCTAGACTTTGTGATACAACTGTTCTTTTGTTTTTATAGTTGTATGTACTCAGTTCTTCGGAATGTGTAAAGCTTTGAGAATAGATAACTCAATCATAGTAATTTCCTAAAGTTCAGTATGTAATCTATTTTATGACGTAGATTACTCTTTTCCAAGGTGGCATTTCTCATTTCTCAATGTTTTTTTTTTTCTGACCTTTGGTTGAAATGACATAAATGACTGTATGTCATAGGCTTCTGTTGAATATAGTTTACGGTTGAAACAAAATAGGAGTGATGTTTTTTATTTATAATTTTCCTTTCATTAATTTTGTTGGATGATTCCACTTATTTAGCAGTTCTTCCCCCCTTTCACCCTTTTTTGAGGTTCCAGGAATTGAATGCAGGTCCTCACACATGAAAGTCAAGCACTATACCATTGAACTATACTCCCAACACCTAACTTATTAATTCCTTTTCCCCCATGGAAACAATAAAGAATTGTTATTTTAAAGTAAATGACCAAAAAAGCCTTCTTCTCCCAACTTTGGACATTCTTCGCTTCACGAAGATTCCAACCTTTGGTCCAAAGAAGAGATTTGGCATGGCCTGAGAGAGTGCTCCAAGAGCTGAGCACATTCAACTGGGCTCCCCCACACTCCAATCCCCATTCCAGCTACTCTTTTTCTGTGGGGAGATGGAGGTTGGGGAGATGGGAGTAGCCATGAGCAAAACACTACTATGAGTGGCTCCAAAATAAACACAAATTAAATAGCAAGAATAGCATTTTTTTCAGGTGAGAACTGGCCTGGTCTCCAGGATCTGGCCATTGCCCTCTCTCTGCTCATGAAACAGCACATCTGTGGGTGCAGTGCTCTCTGAGAAGGTCATTGTGGAAACAGAACACAAGACCAGCACAAAAAAACAAACAGAATCAATAGAAATAGAACACTTTTCCTAATTTGCCAGTTGGCTAAATAAAATCAGAAGAAATGCTGTCATTCACCAAGACGTTTTACTTATAGGATGATAATACCCGCCATCACGGATATCTGCTATAGGACTTAACCCAGACAACAGCATCCACTCTATCTTTCTTTTTTTTAAGCAACAACACTTATTCTCTCTATTCAACACCCTGCCACACCCTGCCACATCAACAACATGTCAGACACAGGCACTTTCCCATGACCATTCAGGAAATTTTAGTGAGATAAAGTCCAGACCTCTTTCCCTCTACAGACTACTGACTCTGTCCAATTCCTAACCCCAAATCAAAACCCACTTTTGAAAACACAATAAAAGATTTTGCATTGTTCAGTTATTTAGAGCCAAAAATTGGTACAGGGAACATAGCAGGTCCTCCATAAAGAGCATTTTAAAAAAATCTATTAAATTCCCCCTATTTATGACATAATGTAACGATTATGTCATTATTTGACATTTCTTTTTCCCATAATGGGTCACATAAGTGGGCAATCCAGAATAATTTTTTCCACCACCATGTAACACAGTCAAATCTGTCAGCCATATTGCTATCTTATGCCCCAACCTAAAAGTGGCACCCTGAAAAGACCAAGAGTTTGGGCAACAGGAATGTTTCTTTGCCTTAGTCTCTGTCTTAAAATCTTACCCTGAAAATAATGTGCTCATGAGAATCTCCTCCTTGTTCATCTCCTGATGGAAAGTCACAGTCCGGCCTCTTAGTGACTTGCCTCCCCCATCAAAGACTCTAAATCAGAACAAACCTCTGCTCTAAGAATATTTACTCCCACTTTCTCTACACCTTATTCAAAGACACATGAACCAATTAAACTTCAATTCTAACCCCTTAAAGTAACATACATAAGGCTTGTTATTCCAGGATTTTATTGAAAAAAAAAAAATCCTTTTCCTGATAGTACAGAGTTAAGGCACTTTCCCTACATGCAGTCAACCCATTTTCGATCCATGGCACTACATGGTCCCCTAAGTGTGACTGAGAAACCCCAAAACACTGAGCTGGAAGTAGTTTCCTATAGGATAACATTAGTTTTTCCTTTCTGCCTTGCCACAGGGAGCTTAGGTTTATTGGGCTACTCCCATCACAGTGTTCCCATTCCTGTGTTCATTTGTAACCTCTTTCTTTGTGCTGTGCCTTCCCAACCAGTCAATCACCTTTATCTCCTAATTAGACTCTGTTAACTTGTAAATATTGCTTCTCTCTTCTCCTTAAGTCCTTTGCATAGTTAATTCAGAGCAATGTCCTTTTTGTATGGACACAGGTAGACAGTTAACAACAATATGCTTTTGTAACTTGGGAGTTAATTGACTCTGAATAATATTCACCCCAGGCATCTGTTATCTTGACTTAAGCCTCAGTTGTCCTTACTTCCTAGCTCTCCAAAAGCAGGGTCCTGGTGAGGGACTAGATGGACCCAGGGCAAGCTGTGAGCTACCATGGCTCGAAATGGGCCAGGCCAAAGTGCCATAATACTTAACTATAAGTTAAAAGCATGGTCATGAACAAATTCTGTCATGATCCACAAAGTAACATCTGGATTAGGAACCTGCTAAGGTTAGGAAAGATTAATCTGGCCTGAACACTGTAGTCTGAGATCTATAGCGAGATGTTCCCAGAAGAACCACCGTACAAGCTTAATGCATCCATTACTGTGTCCATTCAAAATAACATATTAAGAAATATAAGTAATATGTTAATTACGATGTTAATTAAGTTATAGAACTAAGGAGAGGAGAAACACCTTAAGTGGTATTTTCCCCTTGAACAGAAGAAGAGCTTTCATATGTTAATTGTGTGCAAGGAGATGGCGTGTGGTGGTACCACAATGCCAGAAGATGGGGAGAGACTATAGAGAGACCGAAGCAGGGAGTCAGAGCCCCAAGAGACTAGCAGGGGGGCAGGAGGAGACAGGAATGAGGAGCATTGTGAGACTAGAATGGGGAGCATGGGGAGAATGGAATAAACAGCAACTGATCACCAACCAGCCTGGCCCTCATTTCCTCCTTCACCCACCGACAGCATTGGCCTTCCCAGGTCAGGAAGTGGCTCAAGACCACCAAAGGAAGGCGGCAAGAGAAACCCATGGGGTTCCCCAGCCCTCTGTTGATTATACAGCTCTCTATCAATCCCTATGTAGCCCAAATACTCCTCATCCCATCCCCCAAAAAACATTCTATAGAGATGGCTTCCGACTGTTTCTATTATTACCATATATTATCAAGATTACATGTATTATCCAGGGCATCTCCTCCATTTCTAGAACTACAAGTACACATTAATGAGTTCATCATAGATAGTAATAGTGCAGAAAAAATGGGGGAAGGTTCTAGATGGAGAACAATTACCAACTATCTTCTCCTCTATGCTCATTATTTCTGTCTCTCACTGAAGGCATCAGAGTATTCAAATTTAATGCATTTATCCTTGCAAGAACAAGGTATACGTCACATCATGAAGACTCTCTTGGTATTGCTGATTCGAAACTGAGAGGAAGGCTATTAGGAAGAGAAATGGCTATTTTAGGATACATTATTTTTCAAAAAATAGATAACTATGAAGGCTATATTCATAATTGCCTGGTCTTTAAAATCTCATTTGCTAAGTAAGTCCCAAACTGAAAACTAGAAAAGGAAATCTTAAAAATAAAATCTATTTTCTAAACATCACTTAACAAGTCATCTATCTTCTGTAGCCAGAACCTCCGAGAGAAGAATTTCTAAAATGAAGAAGACATAGAAGACATGAGACCTAAATTATAATTACCTCTTGCCATATACTGGCTATATCACTTTGCTTTAGTAAATGGTCTATGCTGAAAATGTGAAAAATCAAAGAAAATTTTCTGCCAATCCCTACTGTAGACCAATAATTACTGACCCCCTTTTGATTAGTGACTTAAAAAAATAATCTAGGCTGACTGAATGAATCCTTGCCTCTGTCCCCAGATCAGAAATGAAAGGGAAGACTTCACAAGAGATCCCACAGGAATTCAAAGGATCATGATGTATTACTTTGAAAATCTTTATGCACAAAAGGGTTAAGCTAGAAGAAACACATCAGTATTTAGATTCCTATTACTTCCCCAAGGTTGAACCAAGGAAAAACAGAATATCTGAACAGACAAATTAATTACTCTTGAGAAAACTGAAATGGCCACATGAAATGATCATCAAAAGTCTCCCCCAAAATAAAAACTCAGGCCTAGTTGTATTTCCTAGTGAGTTCTCCTAAACTCTTAAAGAATAACTGCCAATAATTGTTAGGCTCTTTCAAAGAGTTGAAGAAATGAAATCCTTCCAAAGAGTGTCTATGAGGCAAACATAACCCTGATTCCCAAAGCAGACAGACACTACAAAAAAAAAAAATCATAGACCCATCTCCCTCGTGAAGAGAGACGAAAAGATCCTCAAAAACATATTAGTAAATGGAATCTAACTACACATCAAAAAGACCAAGCATCCTGGGGATGCTAGGACAATTTAACGTATACAAGTCAATCACATAATGTACTATATCAGTACAAGAAAGAATAAAAATCATATGATCATATCATCAGATTCATTGAAAGCATTTGATAAGATTCAATAGCCAAAGTAACCCTAGGAAAAAAAAGATGAAAGGCTTTACTTTCCCCATGTTCAAATTGTCCTTTTATAGTCATAAGTTGTCATCCTACATCGTAATGTCATCCTACAATAAGTAAAACAGTGTGACACTGGAATAAGGACACACTGTCAATCAATGGAATAGAATCAAGAGCTCAGATACAGACCTGCAAGTATAAGGATAGTTAATTTTCAATAAATGAGCTAAAAGTATCAAGTGGAACAAGGAAATCTCTTCCATAAGTGGTGATGGGATAACTGGTAGTCTCATACAAAATAAAATAAAATAAAATAAATTCTGTCCCATTTTTAATATCATACATGGAAGTTATATCAAAATGGAATAAAGAACTCAATATCTGTAAGTTATATTCAGGAAAACATAGGCAGAACACTTCAGGGCATTGAAGCTAAAGGTCATCAAGGATTCAATGCCATTGGCCAAGCAAATGGTAGCAAAAGAAATAAACAAATGGGATAACATCAAACCAAGAAGCTTCTGCATCTCAAAGGAAATGATGACCAGAAAAAAGACACTACGCAAACTGGGAAAAAATATTTGCCCACCACTCTTCTGATAAAGTGTTGATATTCAAGATAAATAAAGGAGAGGTAGTAATTTACAAGAAAAAGCAACAAACCCTATCAAAAAAATGGAGATGAAGAGATGAGTAGAAACCTCCCCAAAGAAGACTTACAAATGACCATAAGGCATATGAAAAAAAGGCTCTGCATCACTAGTCATCGGGAAATGCAAATCAAAACAATGAGTTATCACCTCACACCAGAGAAACTGGCATAAAGAACAGAAACAACCATTGCTGACATGGATGTGTGGAAAAGGACCCCCATTCACTGTTCGTGAGAATGTAGACTGATTCAACCCTTTCGAAAAAACAACATGGACACATCTCAAAAAACTAGGAATTTAACTTTCATATGACCCAACAATACCACTTGTTGGCCTATACCCCAAGCACTAAAAAACACTACTTAGAAAAAAACATTTGCACTGCTATGTTCATTGTAACCCAATTCACAACAGCCAAAATCTGGAAATACACCAAATGTCCAGGAACAGATGATTGAATAAAGCACATGTACACAATGGTGCATATATACAATGGAATACTACGAGGCTGTAAGAAAAGATCAGATCACGCAATTTGCTGCTACGTGGTTGAGCTAGAGAATATCATGGTGAGTGAAGATAGTCAGATGGAGAGGGGCTGATACAGAATGATCTCTCTTGTATGTGGTATATAAATAAAGGTAGGAGGGGGATAATAAATAACCAAAGGCAACAGGAACTGAGAACTGGTCTTCAACAGGATGCGGACCACCAGGGAGAGGAAAGAGGGACAGGATAGGGAAGCAGATACTGAAATGAAGGCCAAGGACAGTGGTCCCTCTGGGAAGGTTTCAAGCAGGAATGTGTCAGACATGAAACCCTAACAGTAACAGTATTGTAAACAACAGTACATAGAATTTAAAAAAAAAAAAAAAAGAAAGAAAGAAAGTGCCTGTCACAGAAACAGAGCAGGGACACTGATGGAAGAAAGTTCGACACTGGTGATGGTATTTGGTACTGGAACACTATATGTCAACTAAGAACAACTTTGTAAATCATGACCTTAGAAACAAATAAATATATATATATTTCTTTTTTAAATCTTGGCACCAGACAGATGGCTCAAAGGGCTGAAGCACGTTTGCATGCGAGAGGTTCAGAGTCAGTCTCCAATACCACATGTTCCTCCAGGCACCACCAGAAGCAACCCTAAAGAACCAAGCCAGGAGTCATCCCTGTGCACCAGGGGTACAGCCCAGAAACAAAGGCAAAGGAGCAAAAATTAAAATCGTTGATGAGCCCCAGGCTGCAACCAGGCTGGCCCTCTGTTGGGCCACAGCCGCTCACCTGGACGCCCCGGCCCTCCCAAACCTCCCATGCGTGCCAGGGCGGCCTTGCGGAGCCGCTGAGCTTTGGGTCAGCCTGGCCCAGACGTCCACCGGCCCGCCCTCCCGTCAGGGATCTTCCCCAGCCCTGAGACCAGAGAACCCCCCACCTCCGAATGGCCAGCTCACTCCCTTAAGGCCTGGCCAGGATTTCCCCAAGCAACCCCCATTCCTGCCTCTTCCTCAACCCCCCTCTCCCCCACCTCTGAGGATCTCATGTTGAGTCTGTGCAGCCCCCTCCTCCAAACCCAAGCAGGGACCCCACTGTCCAACCCCACAGCTCCCTGCACTCCCTGTGTGCACACCTACTACTACCCCGACTCACAATCCCACAGACCCGCAATTCCAGGCATTCCCATGTCCCCTGCCCCCAGCACTGTCACACTCTACCCAGACTCTCTATGACCCGGTGTCCACTTTCTCACACGCAGCCCAACCTCTGCCAGGACACAGAATACCCACATGCCCCAGCTGTTATTGATTTGTTTTATTCCACACTGGGCTAGAGCGTTTGCCTTGCATGCGGCCGACCGGGGTTTGATTCCTCCGTCCCTCTCGGAGAACCCAGCAAGCTACCAAGAGTATCTCGCCGCACGGCAGAGCCTGGCAAACTCCCCGTGCCATATCGGATATGCCAAAAACCGTCACAACAAGTCTCATAATGGAGACGTAACTGGTGCCGGCTCGAGCAAATCGATGAGCAACGGGATGACAGTGCTACAGTGCTACCTAAAACAACTGCTTCCAGACACAATATGAGCATTCTCCCACTTAGCACATTTCCAAATCCTGAAATAAGTTTCAATATACCCATTACATAGCTAAGAAAACTAAAAGACCCTAAAAGAAAAATGCCAAAGATCTATGTCAATCATATAATTTTTTTTAATTTTTTTTATTTATTTATTTTTAATTAGTGAACCACCGTGAGGGTACAGTTACAGATTTATACACTTTTGTGCTTATGCTTCCCTCATACAAAGTTCGGGAACCCATCCCTTCACCAGTGCCCATTCTCCACCACCAGTAAACACAGCATCCCTCCCATCCTCCCCAATCCCATCTCCCCCCACCCCACCCTGCCACTGTGGCAGGGCATTCCCTTCTGCTCTCTCCCTCTAATCAGCTGTTGAGGTTTGCAATAAAGGTGTTGAGTGGCCGCTGTGCTCAGTCTCTAGCCCTCATTCAGCCCGCAACTCCCTTCCCCCACATGGCCTTTGACTACATTATAGTTGGTGATCCCTTCTCTGAGTTGCCCTTTCCCCAGAATGTGAGGTCAGCCTCCAAGCCATGGAGTCAACCTCCTGGTACTTATTTCTACAATTCGTGGGTGTTAGTCTCCCACTCTGTTATTCTATATGCCATAGATGAGTGCAATCTTTCTATGTCTGTCTCTCTCTTTCTGACTCATTTCACTTAGCATGAAACTTTTCATGCCGATCCACTTAAGTACAAAATTCATGACCTCCTTTTTTCTAACAGCTGCATAGTATTCCATTGTATAGATGTACCAAAGTTTCCTCAACCAGTCATCCGTTCTAGGGCATTCGGGTTTTTTCCAGTCAATCATATAATTTTTTTAAAGTAGGTCATCACACTAATCTTCTGTACTATTGAAAAGTACTGAATATGTTCAAGCCTATGCAGATTTCAAACTTATAAATGTATTTTTGAAAAAGAAAAAAATTAAATGCATACCTGTTTTTTCCTTGAATTTGCTTTGGGAAAGAGGCCTGCTGACAACACAGATGTAAATGGAGAACAGCATAGCTCAGGAAAGGGATTTGGAATAGATGGCATTTCCAGAACATCCAGATCTTTCTTTTTTCTCCTACAACAAGAGAAGATAGGATGTAATTTACATAAATCAGAATGTAAAATATAATTGCTGTCAGGATTTAAAAACTAAGGCCAATATACACTACTTTGGATAACACTAATACTATAAAAAGTTTACAGAAAATATCTGCCGTGTATTTCCGTAGTTAAAATAAAATTAGAATTAATAAAAACCAACCTATGATAATATTCATACGAATATTCAGGGGGAATGCGGTAGAAATATATTAACAAGAATGCAAATCTCATTATTAGCACTTTTAATAATTTTCCAAAAGCTGAATGACAAACTATATTATTTTTGATGTGCAAATCATTTTGAGGAGTAACAGTGTTAGGTATCCATTAAATTGACAGTCTACAAACATTTAGTAAAATCATTCCTATGCTATTTTACTAATTACTTTTGGAAGTTATGGTTTATTAATTATAGCTGTGGTTCATCTCACTTCAAATTTCATTCACAATGTTGCCCACACACAGTCTGTTGATTTTGCAAGTGCTTATAGATACTAAACCTCAAGGCATTGTTTCTGAGGAGGTAACTCAATAGAACCCGCTCGTATAAATGTACTCTAGTGCAGAGTAATTTTAACTTCAGTGAAGTTGAAGCACTTTGGAAATCTAAAAGGGGGAGAAGGACCATTTAAATGTGTGAATATAAAGGACTATAGATTTTTGTATTGCTGCAGCCTTTTCCTTGCCTAAAGTATGTGCAAAATTGTGAACTCTAAAGGCACTTAATGCTGAATGTTACGGAGATTGGGAAACCTTTTAAAGCCTCTATTCTTTCCTGCTGAACAGGAGACTGCTCAAATGTCAATCCCCGCTTTGCTTCTCCAGGGTCGCTGTAAGACTCTGTGGGAGGTGAAGTCACTTAAGCTGCAATTCTTTTTTTTTTTAAGATATAAAATGAAAGAAGGTATTTATTTATTTATTTGGAAAACGGGGCCCCAAGAAGTCAGAAAAAGAGGAAGTGGGGAGGGGGGGTGTCAAGCGTGAAGCTTTGGCCTAATAGTTATACCGATCTGCCTAGAAGAGAGAGAAAGAGAGAGAGAGAGAGAGAGAGAGAGAGAGAGAGAGAGAGAGAGAGAGAGAGAGAGAAACAGACAGACAAACAAGAAAGACAGGAGAGCGAGAAGACAGGAGAGAGACAGGAGACACACAGGAAGAGAGAGTGGGGGAGAGGGAGAGAGACAGAAACACAGAGAGAGAGACAGACTGACAGACAGAAGACAGAAGAGAGGAGACAGGAGAGAAGAAAGACAGGGAGAGTGTGTGGGGAGAGAGAGAGAGAGAGAGAGAGAGAGAGAGAGAGAGAGAGAGAGAGAGAGAGAGAGAAGAGAAGGAGAGAAGGAGGGAGAGGAGAGACAGAGAGGCACACAGAGACAGACAGAGAAAACACACAGAAGAAGACCGAGAAGAGAGGAGACAGGAGCGAGGAAAGACAGGGAGAGAAGGGGAAGAGAGAGAGAGGAGAGACAGGAGAGAGAGACAGAGAGACAGAGCGAGCGGGCGAGCGAGAGCCCCGGAGCTCTCAATGAAACCGTGATGCTATTTATAAGGCGCCGGGAGATCGCAATGTCCCGGGCTCGGGCGGGCGCCAGCTCGAAGGGAATTGTCTTCGGAGACTTTCACAAACTTGGCCCGGCGCTGGGCACATGGCTCACCCCCGAGGACCGCCCCCTGCGCCCCGAGGCGCCGGGCCCGCCAGGACACTCCCGCGCCCTCGGGGGCTGCCTACCTGTCTGCCGCGCCGCCGCGGGTCCCGTCCGGCGCGGGCGGCCAGGGGGCCGGCGCGGGGTCGGGGTCGCGGGCGTCGCCCCTCCCCTGGGCAGCGCCGCACACCTGGGCGGCCAGCGGCGAGCGGCGGGCGGCCGCCCGGCCCGCGGCGCTCTGCCCATCCCGCAGGGCAGTGGTCATCGTCGTGGCCGGCGCGGGCAGCCGGGCGACATGGGCGAGCCGGCGGCGGGGGACGCGGCGCGGGCGCGGCAGGTGCGGTGGCCTCGCGGCCGGCGCTGGCGGCCCGGGCAGCCGAGACGCGCGGCCGAGCTGCCGGCGAGGCGGCGGGGGAGGGGAGGGGGCGGAGGAGGAGGGTGGGGAGAGGGGAGGAGCGGCCGGTGGGTGGGGGCCGCGGGGCGCGGCGCGGAGGGGGCGGGGAGGGCGCGGGGCCTCGACAGCGCGGCCGCGGGGGTCGCGCCGCCCGCACCGGGGCCCTGGGCCGCCGCGGCGCGCGGGGCCCGGGGGCAGCCGCCGCCTCCTCAGGTGGGCGCCGGGGCGCGAGGCCGGGGTCGGGGTCGGGGTCGGGGCCGGGACGGGCCCCGCGCCGCTGCCCGCGGGGACCCCGCAGAGCGGGCCGAGCGCAGGAGCCTGGCCGGGGGACCGCTGACCCCGCGGACCCTTTCATGCCTCCTGCCTGTGATCTGAGAGCACCTCAGCTGTCGCCGGGCCGCCATGACAGGCCCCACGGTGCCAGGAGGCCAGGGGGGCAGGGGCCTGGCTGGCCCCGGCCCCCCCCCCCCCCAATGCTTCATCTCCCTACTCTGCCGCCTAGGAACAGGATTAGTGCGGGGAAACCGGGAGGGCTGGGGGGTGCGTGGGGGACGCGGTGGCAATCCGTGCAGAAAACTACTGAGGTGTTTGAGCATTTTTAGTATGGCAAGAGTCCATCTGGACTCCTAAGAAATGATTTTCTCCTCTTGATGACAGCGTTTTAGAGAGCCCTCGCGCTCCCTCCATGCCACTCCCGCCACTGCCTCTCGATTTAGAGGTTTACCCATTTTACAGATAAGGAAATTGGGGCCCTAAGTCAGCGAGTGGCACCTTGCGCAACATCGCACCAGTAATGGGTGCAGTCAAGCTCTTCCAGCCCAGAAGATACTGTCTCCGAAACCTCCGGACCAGCTGAAACAGGGATTCCCATTCTGAGCACGCTCTGAGAGGCAGCAGCTCTACTTTGAAATTCTGGATGACACTGTGTCAGCTCTTCCTGTGAGTGCCCCCATCCCACTGCGCAGTTGAGAATTTCCAAATGTTTTACACACTCTTTGTTCTTTGACCAAATTAGGTAACATCATCTGTCCCTGGCATCTGTTACACCAGGTTTTCTTAACCTCCACAACCTCTGCCCAGGGAAAGGCAAACACTGCCTCCAGAAGAGACAACCCCCTACTCTTTCATAGCCTTGTTTTTCCAGCACCTTGCCACCCCCCCACCACCACCCCCTCACACACATACACACACACACACACACACACACACGTGGATGCACACCAATACTCTATGACACCTCTGACAGACCCCGATGGGTCGCGGACTTACAGCCTGCGAGGAATCCAGGAATTCTCCGCTGAGGCAGAAAATGTTTGATTTGCCACTTTCTTTGTTTTTCCTAATTCAAAGCTAAGACTCAACAAAGAGTAGGACTGACCAACTCGTGATGGTTGTGGACTCCAGGAGGCTTAGTACACTGCAGAGACAAGACAAAATGGTAGTTCTCCCGAAGGACATGATTAATAATGTCAAGTATGGTATCACTCACATGTACTGGTGTTTTATGCTGGGCAATGCCTAATTCATGTTCATTACTCTAAATTGGAGTCTAGATTCTATCTGGGGGTTGTAGGCAAGTGTAATAAAAAATATGCAGATATAATGAAGCCATTGCAGACAAGTGGAAAAGAACAATGTACGTGCAAATCGAAATAAAGACATGAAGAAAATTTCTTCATCTTCATCATCATCATTCTTATTTCATCCCAGCCACTTGCAGGAAGCAATTTACCCTCTAAAAAATGATAGAGGGTCAGAGAGATAGTACAGGACTTAATGTGCTTGTCTTGCATGCATCTGACTCCAGTTCAATCCCTGACACCATATATGGTTCCCTGAGTACTACTAGGAGGGATCTCTGAACATAGATCCAGGAGTAAGTCCTAAGCATAGACAAATGCGCCACCCCCCACCAAAGTAATATATTTTTTTAATTATGGGTAGTCAGTAACAGATTTCCCCCCTCCTTACTCCTAATAGTGCACATTCTTAAGTCACTCTCTGTGGGAGATTGCCTAACAAAAACCCCTAACAAACCCCCCCCCCCAACAAAAACCCAACCCAATGGTCAGATAGTCCTCTGGGCAAAAGGTCTTAGAATATATACTTGGTCTTAGAATATGAACTCTCACTGTCATCCCGTTGCTTATAGATTCATTCGAGCGGGCACCAGTAACGTCTCTCATTGTGAGACTTATTGTTACTGTTTTTGGCATATCCAGTACACCACAGGTAGCAGGCAGCAGAAATGTGCACAAGAGAGAATAGAATAAAATAGTCTATGGTCTTCTAGATGTAGATGGCCACATCAGTAAAAAACAGAATAGGAAACTGTCACAACTCTATACTTTAAGGGTCCTACTGAATGGCCATGTGAAACATACCCGTCTCTACTCCTAATGAGCCAAATAAATTTGAATTTTTGTTTTTTGTGTGGGGCCACACCTGCCAATGCTCTGCACTCAATTATTACTTCCGGTAATGTTTAGGGAAACATGAGATGCCAAGGATTGATCCTGGGTTGCCTGTAGGCAAAGCAAGCACCTTACCCACTGTACTGTCTCTCCAATACTTGACCCACTAAATTTTGATGTACTTACTAACTGTTCATAATGTCTCTGCAACTTAACATTAACTCTTGTGTTGGGAACGAGGGTGGGGAAGTGATAGTATACTGAATAAACTGCTGGCTTGTGAGTTCACTTTTGGCTGCCCAGGTGACCCCAAAATTGGATAGTCCATGTATTTGTTTGTATCCTTCTGTGTTTGTTTGTCTTATTCTCTGTGACTGAGCCCCTCTGGACAGTAGGAAGGTGCCAATCCTATTGGCTTTAGACAGCGCTTTTTCCCCTATTTCTCTTTCTCTTTCTCTGTGTGTGTGTCTCTCTCTCTCTCTCTCTCTCTCTCTCTCACACACACACACACACACACACACTTTTTATTGGAAAAAGGATTGGTGGATTCTGCATATTCTTAGGATAACAGTAATATATATAATACATGTGTATATATATACATATGTGTATATATATAATATTCATAAAGCATATCATCCTCCACTTTCCAACATAAATGTTTATCCTCCATAAATAATAATCGTTGGTTGGAATGATATACCAATTGTCTCTTCACTCTCTGGATGTTTTCTCATTTAGTGAAGATCCAGGAAATAAACATTTATAGGCTTCATGCTATTCTGTTAATCCTTATGAGTGTTTTTAAAAAAAAAGTAATACCTCCAGTACTCAGGGGCAAAAACAGAAAAGAGCAAGTCTCCAAGGAGTAAAAACCTAAACAGTTTCGTAGATTGGCATTAAGTACTGAATTAACTCTCAGACACTTTGAAGATATGTACCAAGAATTATTAGAATTAGCTCACTCACATTTTTTTTGAGACAAGACCAGAGTTGGTTTTTGTATCCCAGAGGTTTACAAGAAATGGTGCTAAGGAACTCTGTAATATAAAAGGTTCACAATACTATCAACCCACTAAAGCTTAAAAGAATGCAATGCAATAGAATGCAATGTCTTCATTCCCCCAGAGTTGACTTCTGAAACAGGAAAGCAGTTATCTTACTACCCAAGATCTGGGCCTCCCCTACTTGGCTGTTGTCCTGTTTGAAATGAACCTTGTAAATTGCAGTGGAAGCAAATTGACTCCTGGTTCTTGCTCCAACAGTGTCCCTTTTTGACACATTTTACCTTCATTTCCTATTTACTCCCAAAGATCTCTAGAGTTTTATCCTCAAGGAAATTGTGCCTTCCTTTCTTTCTTCTCCTTTTCTCATCAACTCAAATGTTTTAACTCTTCATTTGGGAAAGATCTAAACTTTCAGAAAAAGTTCACAAGGGAATTCCTTGATGACTTATTGCAAACAAATCCTGACGTAAGAATATGAAAAAGATACTGTTGGCTCTCCCAAATGCTGATTTTCACAATAATCTTCTCTATGTTTATAGATAAGCCATAAGTAGTTATTTATTCTCTTTGTGTGTGTACACAAAGGTGTGAAGTAAAACAGTTTTTATTGAAACTAATTTAGAAAAACATAAAAAGAGAAAGAAATTCAAGTTCAAGAGGGAATACCGGTTTCTCTAGAGTGGAAATAGGCAAACTAAGAAACATCAAGGGGAGCAATCAGTGTTCAAGAGAGAACACAGGCTTGAAGAGCAAGCCCATAAGTATTATTACTTAAGCATCATCAAGTGGATTATTTGGATTTAATCTTTATATAAATAGAATCGTACTCTTATACTTTTCTTTCAAGTTGGCTCCTTTAATAAATTATTTACGATTTTTTCTATGCTTTTGCAAATTCCTACAATTTTTTTTATTTTACTATTTGTAAACTTCACAACTGATTTATCCTTTTTACTACTAATAAACATCTGTGGTGTTTCAGGCTTTTACTGTCACTAATTCTGCTGAAATTAATGCAAATTAATATTGCATGTCTATTGGAGCATAAGCACATGCATTCCTGATCACATGTGTATGTGCAGGAGTTGCAATGTAAAGTCATTGTATCTGTGTATGTTTGACTTACGAGATACTGCCAGTTGTCCAATGTACTTGTACCAGTTTTCACCACCAGCAGCAATGCCAAAGTTTCCCTAGTCCCCTACTGTCATATACTTGACAAGTTGACTATTGGTTTGATTGTCACAATAGACCGTCTGTTGAGTGATTAAATAGTTCACAATTATGGACTTTTTTCCATTGCTTCAATCTTCTTTTGACATATACCCCTTTAAGTTTTCTGGCCATTTAAAATGATGTATTAGACAATACATCTTTTTATTCTTTCATATCTATATGAGTAGATAGGCCATATCTAGTACTGTTCAGGGCTTATTCTTGGCTCTACATTCAGAGATCACTTCTGCAGTGCTCTGGAACCTTAGGTGGTAGCGCAGGGATTGAACCTGGGTTGGCCACATGCAGGCAAGCTCCTCTACAGAGTTCTTTTGTAAATTAATTCTAACTCTTTTGATAGCATGTTTTAAAATATCTCATCCTGGGGCTGGAGCGATAACACAGTGGGTAGGGCATTTGCCTTGCATGTGGCCAACCCGGGTTCGATTCCCAGCGTCCCATATGGTCCCCTGAGCACCGCCAGGAGTAATTCCTGAGTGCATGAGCCAGGAGTAACCCCTGTGCATTGCCAGGTGTGACCCAAAAAGCAAAAAACAATAAAATAAAATAAAATAAAATATCTCATCCTATTCTGTGTATTACATTAAAGCTCTCTTACTGATATCTTTTGATAAGGAGGTGTTCTTAAATTTAATATAGTCAAATTGATGTTTTATGATTATATTTGTTTATACTGCTTAGAGTATTTTTCTATATATCCCAGAAATTCATTATTAACTTTCGCTATTAAATCTGTGCTCTACCTAAGACTGAAATTTTTTTGTTTTTGATTGAAATAGAACTGACACACATTATTTTAATTTCAGGTGAATGACAGACTTGACATTTTATGTATTATAAAACAATTATCACAATAAGTATAACCATCTTGGCAACTTTAATATTTGCAATTTTATATTATTTATTATAGTGCACATGTTTTACCTGATGTCTCCTTGACATATATGTTGAATTATTTGCCATCTTAGTAGATTTTAAATTTGCAATGCAAATTATTGATTATATTTTCCATGTTATACATTTTACCCACTTGACTTACTTTATAACTTGAAGTTTGTACCTTTGATCTCACTCATCAATGTCACTCAATATTTATTCTTCCTCCTTTCTACTGAAATCTTACTTTTATAATTATAGTTTTGTGTCATTTTCTAATCTTTTTTGTCCTTTTCTAATTTTTCACATAAAGGTGAAATAATGATATATGACTTTCTTTTTGGTTTCTTTAACCATGTTTCAGCCATTTTGTCTCAAACAGCAAAATTTTTATTATTTTATGGCTAAAGAATATTGTGTGCTTGGGTGGGCATGTGTGTGTATGTGTGTGTGTGTGTGTGTATGTAATCCTTTTGTTATTTATCCATTGTTGGACATAGGTATATTTCCATATCTTCGATATTGTAAATAATGTTTTGGTAAACATTGAAACATTTTGACTATCACTTAAAATTAGAGTACTCATTTTCCTTGGGTAAATACTCAGATATATAGAATCATTTAATAGTTTCATTTGTTAACGAAATGCCACATTTTTTTCTTCATTGACTGCACCGATATAGTGACTAAACCTAACAAAAGTACAGGTTCCTTTTATCCCACAGTCTCATTCATACTTCTTTTGTCTTATTTTGTAGATAATAGAATTATGATAGAAGTGCGATGATATAAAACTATAGTTTTGATTTACATTTCCCTGTTATTAGTTATATCAAACCTCTTTTTTCATATCTGTTTACTTCTTTGGATACTTATATATCTTCTTTGAAAAAAGCATCAATTCAGTTTCATTTTTTAAATTGATGTTTATAATTGTATCAGCCCTTCATGTATTCCTTAAAATCTTTATTATATTTGATTAAAATCCAGCAGTTTGCCTTGTCATTTTGTTTAGTTTCCTTCCTAGTGCAAACATTTTTTTTATAGTTCTGAATTGATGACTCAAAGGACTGAATGTTTGCTTTACATGTGGCAGCCTTGGGCTTGATCCTTAGTACTGCATGGTTCTCCAGCACCATAGGGACTGACATATGAACTCTGTTAGCAACAACCCCTTAGCACCACTGTTAAGCAATCCCCGAGAACTGATCTGGGAGTTAATACCTAAGCATCACCCAATGTGGGCGTTAAAACAATAGCAAAAGGGTGGGGGGGGCAAGGGTGAAGGTTTCTATTTTGATATAGACTCATTTGTTCATTTTGTTTTGTGCATGCCTCTCATGCACAAATTAAGAAAATAAGGAAAATAAGGTCAAATAAGGAAAACATTTCTAAGGTTGATATCGAGGAATTTATCACCTGAATCTTCCAGAATTTTATGTTTTCAGATATTTTGCTCTAGGCTTTAATCATTTTTGAGTTAATTTTTTGGTTTCTTTTAAGAATGCTACACATTTATTCTTTTGTACGTGGCTGTCCAGTATCTCTAGCACCATTGATTAAACAGATTATCTTGTACCTTATTATGTTTTCCCCTTTTTTGTTGAAATTAATTGGTCATGTGTATGTAGGTTTATTGACAGACTCTACTCTATCTCACTAATCTATATTCTGTTTGTCACTACCTTACTTTTTTAAAATCAGTAAACATGATGCATTCAGTTTTGTTTTTTTTAGTATCTCAAGATTACTTTGATTATTCACAAACTTTTATGTTTCAAAACAAATTTTAGAATTGCATGTTCTATTTCTGGGAATAATGATGTTAGTGTTTTGATAGCAATAGCATTTAATTTGCCTTGGGGTTTTGCTTTGGGAAATATATTTTGTCAATATTATTTCTTCCAGTCCATGAGTGTGAAATGTCTTCCCATTTCTTTGTGTCATTTATTTCTTTAATCAACATCTTACAGTTTTCAATGTATAGGTCTTAGCTTACTTAGTTAAATTCAAGGTCATAATTCCCATGAATTTTATGCATTTTTACATGATGGTTGTAAGTGCAATTGTCTTCTTATCTTTCTAGAGTTCATTGTTGGTGTATAAAATGTCATTAGCTTGTGTGTTACTTTTATTTTGTGACTTTATTGAATTTCTTTATTAATTTGAACAAATTGAGAGTGGACTTTAGTGTTATCTGCGTTTAAAATTACATTGCCCACAAATAGTGGATGTGGTAGCAACACTGGAGCATAAAGAGCTGCATTACACTGAATCTTCTGTAAATAATTGACCTGGAGGAAGACTGTCTTAATATGGGTAACCAACTTGTCCAAATTCAGCTTGATTGACAAATGAGGTATGTTGAATTCATCAAATCTAGCAAGTACACATTGGTGATACCCACCAGTGCCTCTGTTTTTTTTTTTTTTAATGCAGGAGTACTTCTATTTATTCAGCCACTGATTAAGCTGACTGAAGCAAGCATGAACTCCACATTGCTTTTTAAAAAAAAATTTAAATGAATATCCATGAGATAGACCATTACAAAACTGTTCATGATTGGGTTTTAGTCATACAGTGATCCAATACCCATCTGTCCATTAGTGTACATTTCCCACCAATGTCCCCATCTCTCTCCCACCATCCCCCAACACCCAACCCCCAGCCTCCCTCTATTTTTGTGCATTATAGTTTGCAATACAGGTACTTAGAGGCCATTTTCTTTGTTCAAGGCATTCAATATTTTTATCGGGATGGGAAAGCTGGAGTAGCTTTTTAACTGGGTGGCAGCTCTGGGTGTAGATGTGTCTGCCAAAGCTTCCAGACATACAGGGAGGTGGGGGAAGGTAGCCCATCCCAACCCCGAGAAAGCCTGGAGACTTTAATCACAAAACCCATATACCCAAATTTTCAGCAGATTCTATCTCAGTATGGTGGTGCTTTTGGATTGTGAACGCAAATAGCTGCCAGGGACTATGCTTGATGAGCACCAGGCTAACCTGCCTCCCCCACTCACTCCACCCTGATTTACCCCTATCTGTTCAGCCTTGTTTGGGTCCTAGATTAACTGCTGCTTTTTGATCTCTTTTGAAATTTACTTATGGTTCTCTGAAACAAGACCTGTAGAAAAGCTTATGTGGTGGTACTGGAGCTGGTTTGTGGAAGTGAGTGTCAGTGCTTCCAGGAGTATAGGAAAGTGAGGGGAGATAGCCCGTCTCAACTCTGAGAAAGCCTGGAGATTTCAGTCACAAAACCCAAATATCCAAATTTTCAACATGTTAATATCTCGGTGAGGTCTGTCCGGAAACAGTGGAGTATGGCTGGGAGCATGGCAGCCATTTTGGATTGTGGAAGCAGGTGGCTCTCAGGGGCTCTGCTTGGGTGGACACCAGGCTGATCCACCCCCTCTGACTTATCCCCTTCTGCTCAGCCTTGCCTGGGTCCGAGATTAACTGCGACTTTTGATCTGAAACTCTTTCGAGATTTATTTATGGGTCTCTGAAGCAAGGCCAAAATATTAGCTTATATGGCTGAGTCAGAGGTAATTTGTAGGCATGACTCATACATACCTTACTTTTGGCCATTTAATTTCTCAGGGAATTTTGTTCGAAGTTGTTGGGGTCCGGCCATAGACACATCAACAATTTGGGGGTGTCAGGAAGCCTGAAAGCACCATCAGGCTGCTAATGCACTCACCCCGCAGGTACAGGTTGACCTGCTGAGTGCCTCTATCTTGGTGGAGAAAAAAAGCTCCAATAGGCCTGTGCTGTCCCTGGGGATTAGCTGATGAATTTTCTTTATATATGATTTAGGCACTTTCACATTATAGCTTTTGTGCTAAATCTCAAAGAAAGCAAATCTTTCCATTCTTTAAGATTTTATTCCCCATCACCTGTTAAATTTCCTGTTTTTTTAGAAATTCCTCTATTTTTCAAACATAAGATTTGGGGAATGACAGAGTAAATGATCAAAGCGCTGAACACATTTTGCATGCAGCAGATTTGGGTCAATTTCCTGACTTTCATGTTTCCTTGGCCACCATCAGGCGTGACTCCTGAACACAGAGCTATGAGTGGTCCCACAGTGTTCAGACTGTAGGAGGAGTTGAAGTAACTGAGATTCCTCACTCCTCTGGAGCACCATATTTGTTCAATCTCTAGATCCATAGGTCTGAGGTGGGGCATCTTATAAAGTCTCTCTATGCCTTTGGGGGCCAGGGAAATAGTAAAGTTGGTAGGGTGCCTACTTTGCATGTGGCCAACCCAGGTTCAATCCCCCGCTCCCTATATGGCTTCCTGAACCCCACCAGAAGTGATTCATGAGTACAGAGCCAGGAGTAATCCTTGAGCACCACCTGGTGTGGCCCCAAAACAAAGAAATAAAAACAAAACAAAAAGCCTCTTTTGCCTCTCTCACCTATTTTGGTGTGGTTGCTTTTCCCTCATTATAAACTGTCAGTTCATTCTCAGATGGTTTTCAGAAGATATGTTCTATAAATACATACACATTTCATGTATCCATCGAAGTTGTGAGCCCAGGATCTTTCTGCACCACATTCATGAAGCTTGTCTTGTTTTTAATTTTCTTATGACATGTTTTTAAGAAAGAGAGGCTTTTTCCCCCTATAAAAATATATAATTGTCAAACTGGAAAGCTAGTACAAGTTTCTTGCCTTGCATGCAGCTTATCCCGGTTCTATCTCCAGCACCAACTATGGTCCTTCAGAACAGAGCTGAGTATACCCTGAACACAGCTGGGTATAGGCCCAAAACAAAATAAACAAACAAAATAGTTAATTGTTATAGCATCACCTGTTTTATTGTTTTTTTAATTTTATTGAATCACCATGTGGAGGGTTACATAGTTCTCAGGATTGTCAGTTATACAATACTCAAACACCCTTCCCTTCACCAGTGCCCATCTTCCATCACCAACCCCCCCAGTATACCTGCCACCCCCTCCCACCTCCCCAGTCCCCACCCTTGTAAGTGATAAGTTTCACTTCGTTTACGCTTTATCTCGATTACATTCCATGTTTCAACACACAACTCACTACCGTTGCTGGGGTTTGCCCCCAAAAAGAAAAAGACAGTCCTATTGCCAAGGAGGCATTTGATAGTTCTCCATTGCTAAGAATATAGAGATATTAAGTCCCGCTGTTTGTTACATAACTTTTCTTTTTCCCCCTTGCCCCTCGCCATCGAGTTCACGCCTGTTTAGTAATCGCCACGCTGTCTGACAAAGGGAAAAAAACCGAAAAGGGACAAAGGGAAAAAAACCGAAAAGGATGGTTATTTCCCTTCATCAGCAGACGTGGGGCTCTGGCTTAGTTGATAGTCTAGTAGAGTGTCTGCAAGCAGTTTCTGGAACCAAAGGTCTTGCACTGGTATCGGCTCCGGCTCGAGATTCCACCAGCGTCCCGCTGTTCCATGTAGATAATTTTTCCCCTTATATCCCATTCCCACGCCACCAGGTCTGTTTGCTTAATGGACATCACACTATGGTTGACGCCATGCCGCGTTTCTTCCCGAGAAAGAAGGATATTTCTTCTCAGCCGGCGTGGGGATATAGCTTAGTTCAGTCTAGAGAGATGGCTACCACTTTGATTCCTTCAATATTTTATCAAAAGACGTACTATTCTTGTTAGGATCTCCCATAAAAGTCCGACCCATTAAAAAGGAACCATTACATATTGCTGATGCTAAGATGACACTAGGTTGCGCGGCCGCGGCCGCGCAGTTTTGGGTTTCTGTATAAAGTCCAGGGAAAGTACAACCAGAAATAACATCACTACAAACTTTTACCCTTTTATGGTGCTCATAAGATGGAGAAAACTAGAGAGAGGCTCGGCGTCTCCATTTTGCGCTCAGAAAGCCGTGGACCCTGCGCTGTGCTCGGGAGGAAGGGGTTGAGAGAGAGAGGTTAAAAGAATTGGGGGATGCCCGGATTCCACTGTCTCAGCCCGCCATGGGGTCTCCGATCCCGTACCGGAATTAGTTCAGTGGGCTGCTTGGAGTCCAAGGGCGTTCTTTTGAGCTCTTCCATCATGCTCGCTCCGCAGCCGGGCCAAAAAGGTGCATCATCTGTTTTAAAGATTTTCCTTCCTTACAACTTTCCAGTGCCTCTCATCATAATTAATTATTGATAGATCCATGGGCTTTTCTGAAGTTTCTCTCCTATTCCGTTAGTTTATTTTTCAAAAACTATGTGAATTTCTTATTAATGTGATTAACAGTAGTCTTATTACTCAGCAGGGTAAAGCATTTCATTTTACACTTCATTTATTGCATTTAGACATAGCAAGATTTGTAAAAATGTAATAAAATGTTTGTATTTTGGAGATATTTATGGTATGGGGGCCACATCTGGTGATTCTCAATGACTTCTTCCAGCTAGATGCTTCAGGGTTGTTTTTGGCAGTGCTCGAGACTGTATAGTGCATGAGTTCCTGCATGCATAACATGCAATCCAGCATTTTGAGCTGTCCCCCAGCCCCCTTGGTGGAATTTTGTTGCAATTTTACTGTATCTATAAATAAGCTTAGTGTTTAAAAAAAAAAAACTAAAGCATGCCAATTCATAAAATATCTTTTCATTTGACTATATCTTTAATTTATTGCAACTATGTTTTAGGATTTTCTATTTAGATATTTTGCACATGTATTTTAAGACATTTTAAAATGTTTGATGATTTTCAACCATTTCGTATATTTATATTAAGTGTTTCTGTCATTTTTTTCATGAGAAAATAACTGGTCTCTTATTGAGCTTGCTCTCATTTTAATTTTTCACATTAAAATTTAAATAGCAATAATCGTTTTTAGATTTTTCTACATATGTGGCTGTATTATGTGGGAATAGTGAGATATTTATTTCTGTATGTCTAATGTTTTGTTTTATGTGTATTTTGTAAACCTTATTAGGCTTCTTCATAAGAATATTTACTCATTTTTGAATATGAGTGTTTATAGCACAGTTTTTAGTAGTACTGTTGATTTGAAAGGGATACAAATTAAATTAGCACCTTCATATAAGGTTTTTTAGTGTGTGT
The DNA here is from genome assembly GCF_027595985.1 of Sorex araneus. NCBI lineage: Eukaryota > Metazoa > Chordata > Mammalia > Eulipotyphla > Soricidae > Sorex > Sorex araneus. The sequence goes on from NC_073313.1 coordinate 198,669,866, forward strand.
GTATGTATGAGTGTGTTCATTGAGTATTGTGTGAATGTGAGTATAAATGTGAGTGTGTGTATGAGTATTATGTGTGAATGTATGAATGTGAGTGGGTGTATGAGTATTATGTGTCAATGTGATTATGAATGTATGAGTGTGTATGAGTGTTATGTGAATGTGAGTAGGAATGTGTGAGTGTGTATGAGTATTATATGTGAATGTGAGTATGAATGTGATTGTGTGTATGAGTATCACTGTCATCCCATTGCTCATCAATTTGCTCGAGCGGGCACCAGTAACGTCTCCATTGTGAGACTTGTTGTTACTGGTTTTGGCGTATTGGATATGCCACGGGTAGCTTGCCAGGCTCTGTCGTGTGGGTGGGATACTCTCGGTAGCTTGCCCAAGAGGGGGCAGAGGAACCGAACCCGGGTCGGCCGCGTGCAAAGCAAATGCCCAACCACTGGATTAAAATAGATAACCTTTATTTATCTATCTATCTATCTATCTATGTGTGTGTATATATATATACATATATATATATATATAAACGCTATCTCGTTTGCCAAGGTGTCAAAAATCAGATGGGCCGGACCCGCAATGTGATTTGGAGACGACCGCTGGACTAGAGCTGTTTGTTACCAACTGGATTCCAAGGGATGTCAAAAGAACGCCTGGTCACCCAACTACAAGATGGTCAGACTTCTTCAAGACCCTGAATGAACAGTTTGAGGCTCTTCATGTTTCTGGAGCAGGCAGACACCATTGGGCTACACTAGCACGCAACAGGGACGAATGGAGACGTTACTGGCGCCCGGTCTAGCAAATCAATGAGCAATGGGATGACAAGTGATACAACTGATCCTTTATCGTTTAGTAAGGTAGGAAAACTTATATTCTTTGTTTACTAAGAAGTACTTACCATGGGTTAGAGAGATAGTAAGTTGTTTGCGTTGGATCGCTCTGAATCCCCTTCACTATATATGGTCCCCTGTCAGGGGATATTCATGAGCAAAGAGCCAGAAATAGTCTCTGAACACTACTGGGTGTGATGCAAACACTATTTGATCACAAATGGATATTGGATATTTAAACCATTCTCTTCTTGCCCATAAAGTCTCATTTGCTAGATCTGCTGTGAAGCTTTTGTGAGTTCCTTTGTTTTTAAGTTTCTTCTTTGATTTTGCTTCTTTCCATATTTTATCTTTCACTTTTTCTGAGTACAGTATGTCTTAGAATATTTCTTTTGGGTCTGTTTTCTAGGACACTTCCAGGCCTCTTAAATCTGGGTGCATATACTTGTCAACTCTGGGATATTATTATCTATGATTTACACAAATGGCTGACCATTGTATTTGCCTTCTGTTCCTTACCAATGATCTTACATTCTCTTAAACTAATCCCATAGTTCTCTTCATTAATTTTCAGAACTTTTCCCACCTTCTGTTATTTCCTTTGGGTTTCATGCATCTCAACTTGGAGCTCACTGATGTTTTTCTCAGCTGCTGTTATTCTTCTCTGGAGGTCTTCTGTTGGTTTTTTTTTTTTTAATTTATGTTTTGTTTGTTTGATTTTGGGGCCACATCTGTCTGCTCAGAGCTTATTTTTGACTTATACAGTCAATAGTCATTCTTGGCGGACTTGGAAGACCACTTGGGGTGGGTGCCAGGGATCAAACCCTGGCCAGGCGTTTGCAAAGTGAGCACCTTTTACGATATCTCCAGCCCCTGAGTTTTTTATTTCACCTATCATATTTTTCATTTCTGTTACTTCTTATTGTAGTTTTCTCATTTCCTCTATCACACTTTCTTGGACTTCATTGACTACCTGTATAATCATATCTTCAGCTCATTAAAATTCTCATCATAGTGTTTCTGTAGTCATTATCCAAGAAGGTATTGAGCTGGTTGGTACTAATAGAGCCTTCCATGCTATTATCTCCACTTGTTTAGCTTGGAGGATCTCTACACAGCTTCTCTATTATGTCTGTTGTTCTCTAATGATGAATCTTTATAGTTTGCCTTTGTGGTAACTCTTTTTAGGATACGGATAAGTTTGCTCATTTCCTTCAGTCATTCCTCATCCATCCAGTGCCAGGACATATCTGACAAGCAGAAATGTAGCCACGCAGTCCAGGATACAGCAGTGGTGAGAAAGAAGGCAGTCCACTTCAGTTTCGAAATTAGGCCCTCGCTATGTCAGCAGGTAATATCACCTGGGAACAAAACAAGCAGAGGGTCTGGGCTGTCAATATGGCCCTGCAGAGATGGCTCAGATCAGGCATGGAGGCTGCCAGGAGCTGATCTATTTCACAAACTTAGAATATTCAGGTATTCTAAAGGGAAGCATTTAACATTTTGAGATGTCACTGTTAATATCTAGTAATTTATCTGCCTTCAAATTTTAGCTAATGTTAATATTTTTATGCTTAAGATGTTTCTTTTCCCTTATTTTCATTGTCAACATTTTTATTGCCATTTATTTTTTAAATTTAGAATACAATTTACACTACTGTATGTTTTAATTTTCATGTTACCACAACCACAACCAAAGTATCAATTTCTCTCTTCCATAGTTTATTGGACTCTCCCTTCATGATCCTCAATATCAATGCTTTAGAAGTGTCTCGTAAATTATTTATAATTGAGATTTAGTGTTCCTTTGTTTTTATACAGTTAATTGTTGCTATTAATTGAAGCGTTTAAGCATTTGACTTTTGACTTAAATATCTCTATTCCTTTAAGTACTATCTTTCTATCTAACTATTTCTATGTTCTTTTTTATATTTCTTCCTTTCCCTCTTTTTGGATTTTGTATCATTCCATTTTCTCTTTTCTTTCTGATCTACACTTGTCCAATTCTACCCACTATACTTCCTTCTCCACCGTGCTCCAGACTGCCGGAAGGTTATACATAATAGAGTACATCAAAGAGTTTTTTTGGTCCCTGACTTCTGGTTGGTTTTGCTTAATGGAAATCACTGTGGGAGGTTGAACAGTGGGAAGAATATGATTTTATCATATTTATTCTCTTTTCACCCTGTTTGTCATATTTACAGTATTCCTCTCCTGCAAAGTAATTCACTATCTGGGCAGTCATGTTACCTCACCCTCTTAGTATTACTCCTGCGGGAATTTCAGGTGTGGAGAACTGTGCAAATGATATTGATATGACTGTGGCTGACAGACTGTCCTTTGTTTTTGATCTAGGAATCATGTGGCTTTCTACCTGCATCCTTGCAACAGTAGTGAAATAATTATTTTTCAGCTTTCAAGAGCATAAAATCTCAGTTCATTCTCAGTTCTTGACACACAGGAGTGCTGTACTATCTCTTCAATTTCATTTTGTGCTATTAAAATTCCTCGTCTTTTTAAAGAACACCTTTATTAAACTCTCCTCAAATTACCCAACTTGAGTGTGCAGTCTGTTTCTTGCTTCTTTACCTTTGAAATAATACTCACTTTCACTGTTCTCTTATGATTACATCTGAGGTTATAACATATGTCCTTGACTTACTACAGTATATTATATGTTAATAAAAATTAAAATTCATTAATTTTCCCAGATAATACAAAAAGTTTAGAATAGTATGTCACTATATACCATTCTGTCAGTGCCACTTTGGTATTATTGCTATATATATATGAATCTCTGTCTGTGTTTCTACGTGGTAAGTCTTCATAAAATATGACTAATATAATTTTAAAGTTAATACTCATTTGATGAAAATCTGAAACTTATTGCTAAGTCTATAGGTCTTAGACTGCTAAATCTAATAGTCTGCATTTTTATCTAAAACATGACCATCTTGCCACTGTTTTTCTACCCATAATATTGAGTTATAGTTTGCATACAATTCAGTATTTCAAACATAAAATTAAGCCTTTTTTTCATAAATACACAGATTTGTACATATAGCAGTACAATCAATTATTCATTTCAATCTGCTGTAGCTCTGTAGCACTGTCATCCCGTTGTTTATCGATTTGCTCAAGTGGGCGCCAGTAATGTCTCCATTGTGAGGCTTGTTACTGTTTTTTTTTTTTTGGCATATCAAATATGCCACAGATAGCTTGCTAAGCACTGCCATGTGGGCGGGATACTCTAGGTAGTTTGCCAGGCTCTCTAAGAGGGATGGAGGAATCGAACCTGGGTCAGCTGCCTGCAAGGCAAACGTCCTACCCACTGTGCTGTTCACTCCAGCCCATCAATCTGCTACAAAAGAAATTTATTTTCAGGGCTAGAGAGAAAGTATGGGGTAAGGTTATTGTCTTGAGTGTGGTGGAGCCTGGTTAAAACCTGATAGCACAAATGATCTCCCTCAGTCATTGCCAGAAGTGACCACCTTATCAGAGCCAGGAATATCCCCTAAGTACTACTGGATGTGGTACTGGACCACCTTATCAGAGCCAGGAATATCCCCTAAGTACTACTGGATGTAGTTCTAAAATTCAAACACTTCTCCCCTATTCTGCCATAAAATAATCATAAAATAATAACATTATCATTAGCAATCATTTAGAACTTCAGGTTTCCACCCACTGCATCTCTAGGAAACCAGTCCCTCCATCCCTCATTTATTGGATGTCTCTGCAAATTTGCTTAATCTAAACAGTTCATATAGAAGGAATGATACAATGTATGTTTTTTTACAAATGACATAAATTTGCAAGTTTCAAACATATTCAGCATATATTAGTATGCTAATTTTTTATGATGTATATATTTTTGTGGGTTCATTTGTTAGTTGATGACATTTGAACTGTTGTCACTTTTTGACTATGTGAGTAGTGCCACAATGAGCATTTATATACAAGTTTATATAGACATGTGTTTTTATTTCTCTCTGGAATTTCCAAGCCATATGGTAACTTAATGTTTAATTATTTAAGGAACTCTAAAACATTTTCCAGAGTGACTGTGTTTCTTTAACTTTCCCTCATTTTGAGAGGATTATTGTTTCTCTACATTTTAATACTTGTTTGTTATGTCCTTTTGACTATAGGCATACTAGTAGCTGCCAAGTAGTATCTCCTCATGATTTTGATTTGCATTTCTCAGATGGTTAATGATGTTAGAACATCTTTTGATGCATCTACTGGCCATTTGTATATCTTCTTTGGAGAACTATCTAATGAAGCCTTTTGCTTTTATTTTATTTGTATAATTTGTCTTTTGATTGTTATCTTTAAAGTTTTTGTTTTATTTAGGGTCTAACTTGTGGGGACCATCTGGGGATCCAGGGATCAAATCTAGGTCAGACGTGAGCAAAACAGCCACGTTACCCGCTGTGCTATATTTCAACCCCCAAGACTCTTTATTCTACTTTTTGTTTCCTTGTTTGAAGGCCATAATTGGAAGAACTTAGGTGCTATTCCTGGATCTCTGCTCAGGAGTGATTCACAGCAGTACTTGGGGGACCATTTGTGCATGGTGCCAGGGATTTGAAGAGGGTTTATAACATGCAAGTCAAGCAATTTACCTCCTCTTCTATCTTTCTGGCCTTCTGTATCATAATGTTTTGTTTTGTTTTGTTTTTTATTTTGGAGAGCCACAATTGATGATGTTCAAGGCTTACTCTTGGCTGTGTACTCAGGGAACACTCCAGATAGTGGTCAGGGATCATACGGAGTGCCAGGTATTGAACCCAGGTCAGCTGGATACAAGGCAAACACTCTGTCCACTATACTATTTCTCCATCCTCCTAGATTAATATTTAACCAATATTCAAGATTAAAGTATGCTGTCAGATTCATGATTTTCAAATATATTCTCCAGTTCTGTAGGTTTTTGGTTTTATGATTTTCACTTTGATGGTTTCTTGATTTTGGTAAGACTTTTTTTTTTCACACATGTCCTTAGTGTGTCATATGTAAGTAGGTCAAGCTCTCCAAGATTTACTCTTACTTTCTTTTAGGAGTTATATAGTTTTAGGGGGCCGGAGCAATAGCACAGCGGGTAGGGAGTTTGTCTTGCACGTGGCTGACCCGGGTTCGATTCCTCTGTCCCTATCAGAGAGCCAGGCAAGCTACCAGTAGTATTCCGCCCGCCTGGCAGAGCTTGACAAGCTACCAGTGGCATGTTAGATATGCCAAAAATAGGAACAAGTCTTACAAAGGAGACGTTACTGGTACCCACTTGAGCAAATCAATGAACAATGGGACTACAGTGCAGTGCTATAGTTTTAGCACTTACATATAAATTTATGGTATATTTTATTTTGAAAGAGAAGAGTCCAAATTTATAATTTTGTGTCCATCTAGATGTCCCCGCATTATTTATATAAAAGATTTGTTTTTCTGCTAAATTGTTCAGGTATTTTTGTCAAAAGTTAACTAAGCTTAATTTTGAATGATTACTTTTGAACTTTCAATTATATTCATTGCAAGTTTCAATTTGTATTTATGCAAGCAACTTTTCAGAGGAAAAGAAAAATATCGATTGATAAAATATATATAAACTATACATAAAATATATTATATACTCAGTACATGTTAATCCATCAAAGTTAATCCATCAAAGTTAAATAAGTTTGTTATCTATGAACCATATGTTAAAGCTTAGTAGTAGCCAGAGAGATAGCTCAAAGTGCTTGTAGGATAATGATGGTTTGCCCTTCCTCCCTGGCTGCTGGGAGCTTGTGTTTGCTGATTGCTCCCTCAGCCTGTCAATTACCTTTGTCTCCTGATCAGACTCAGACTTGTAAATGTTGTCTTTCTCTTGTCCTTAATGTCTTTTGCAGGGTTAGCCATTACAGAGCAATTGCTTTTTGTATGGATACAGGAAGACAGTTAAAAAGACAAGCCTGTGGCTTGGGAATTCATTGACTCCAGATAATATACATACTGGACATCTGCTCTCTCGACTTAAGCCTCAGTTGCCCTTACTTCCTAGATCCCCAGAAGCAGGGTCCGGACAAGGGACCCAGGGCAAGCGGTGAGTTAACTACCCTGGCATCAAAATGGGCCTGGCCAAAGTGCCATAATATTAACTATAAGTTAAGAGTATGGTCATGGATAAATTCTGTCATGATCCAAAAAGTAATAACTAGATTTGGACCCTGCTGGGGTTAGGAATGATTGATCTGGCCTGAGCACTGTAGTCTGAGTCTGTGGTGAGATGTCCTCAGGAGAGTCACCGTATAACCCTAAAAGTGAATATTACTGTGTCCATACAGAATGGTAAGTATTAGGAAGTAGAATTAAAGATGTTAATTAAGTTGCTGGTAAGAAGAGAAACACACCTGAAGGACTATTTTGCCCTCGTGGGCTGCAGGTGGTCAGGAAGACTGGAAAAATATTTTGATTGCACTTTCCATGGGGAGGTGTGGTTGGGGAAGCGTATTGAGAGGAGAAAAAGAGCAGCTGCAAGGAGGAGGTGAAAGGTTGCTGCGGGAGTAGATAGAGGGAGGAGTAACAGAGCAGACGGTTACAGCAGGGGTGGATTGAGTGAGACGGAGAGTTCAAGGAAGATTGAGAAAGAGAGATGGAGAGAAGAAGAGACACAGAGTTAGAGGAGAAGGTTGCAAGGTAGAGAGAAGGCTGAGAGCTGAGAGTAAGAGTGGCTAGGGAGATTGGAGAGGAGTCACGGAGAGAGTTGTAGAGCGAGTTGGAGAGAGGGTTGGAGAGAGCTGGGAGAGATGAGAGGTTGAATAAACGGCAGCTAATCAGCAACCAACTTGGCCCTCGTTCTTCCTTCGTCCGTCCAAGGCAGTGGCCGTCCGGGGTAGGGAAATGGCTCTGCAGCACCGAACACTGGCGGTGAGAGAGAGCTGCTTGGAGAACCCGAGAACAGCTGTTAACGTGTAATCCCCCAGCAAAGGAGTTTACACAGCTCCTCGTGGGAGGGGATTTCACAGTGCTGGAGTGTACACAATGCATAAAGGAGTCCCAGGTTTCGTTTCTATCACTGCATGGTCTCTCAGCCACCACTGGAAGCTCAGGGTGTGGTGATCACCATAGGATGTGCTAACATGCAGAGGATGTTAGGAAGAAGAAAGAGAATGCTTTTCAAAGAAGGCGCAGTAAAAAGAGGAATTAAGCTCTGATTTAAGTTATGCAGATTTAAGCTCTGTCTTCTCCATTGACTAAATCTTTTCCATAGACTTAATGACGGTGTTACATGTAATTACCTCCCTATTCTGCTTTCAGGCCTCATTTCACAAAATTAAACTTTTACAAAAGACATATTTTGAGGTGGCAGATACGTGCTCCTTTGTAGTTCTACCTTTAAATTTTCTTAAGAAGTTGCACAATTCAGAATCACTCAGTTATTTCATAGAACCAGTTTTAGCACTAAGAATAAATCAATCCAATTAGATAATTGTTTTCATATTCATGAGGCAGCTCTATAGGTGAGTCCTAGAATTAAGTTTATATAATGCAAGTAATTAAAACATTTCTGCAGTGACAATGCAATTTATCATTGTAGAAAAGGCTAGACAGTTTTTATTTAAGAATCATACTTTTGTTCTCTATGTTTTTTTTTTCTTTTATGGAATTCCAAGCTGTGCTCAGGGACAATATGGGTTCTGAAGATCAAACCCAGGTCAGGCGTTTGCAAGACACGTGCTTGTCCCACAGTGTACTATATCTCCAGTCCTTTCAGTGACTTGATGCAGATGAAGGGCACATCTGATGAGGATAAGATAAAGATAAGAAAATTATACAAAAAATTTAATTTATTCTGAGAAGAGTGTAGTACTATGGCCAGCTTGTGAAGAACCTATTAGATATACTATTGTCTTCTATTAAATGTCATTCTCCCAAGGATGGTTATTTTAGAAACTATTTCACCCTAATTAAAGATAAAATTTCTAGTATCAGTAGTTGGAATGACCTTAAAAGTTACCTGCACTTAAGAATGTATTTATCTCCTGCCACGGCCTTCAGATGTCAATCTGACTTATGTAAAATGTTAGCATGTTTATGAGACTTTTTAATGTTCAATTTAAGTCTTATTATAAAATAACGTTTCAGCAAATTGTGTAATAGTTCTGCCTAGGCTGTTCTTTGCTTTGTGAGGAAAAAATTAAAGTTCAAGAGCTATATGCCTGACACTTTTACTGACTACATTCAATACAATATATATGTTTTTTAAGTGTAAAAGAAAGTCATTACAGTGTTTCCCTCAAGATAGGCCTTGTACAGCACTGAAATATGACTATTGGTGCGTACCTATCAACATACTTGTATGTGCCTGCCTTTAGTAGATCAAATTTGTGCACTTTTTAGACTCTTGACCTCCATATGGTTGGAAGAGATTCTGCCATCAAGCTTTTATATGAAAATGTAAAGTGTAGTTCTTATTGCTTTTATTGCCCAAATGTAGTCCTTTCCTAATTATTAGTTAAAATGAAAAAATTACCCCTTCCTTAAATAGAAATGACGGGAAAGCCAAAAACAAGATAAAAACGGAAATCTTAAATGACCATCAGTGTTAGATGGGGCGGGGGGGGGGGGGACAGGGAGAATTTCGTTTTTGTTTTTCAGTACCGTAGTTTACTGTTAACAATATGGTTTCATGTATATAAAGTTTCCACAACACACCCTCCACCAGAGTTCCTCCTCAATTACTCTCCTAAGCCCCCACCAGGATAAACTCAGTTCACAGCTTCTCTCACCTTTGGCCATTTGTTATGATCATACAAAAGTGGGCGGGGGGGGGAACAGAGAGATTGAGACAGTGCTAAGGTAAAATAGAAGTGAAAAGAGGAACCAAGAGAGCAACGGCACAACAACACAGCACAACAGCGCGTGCCAGATCTGGCAGATCTGCGGCAGCTCTCAATACTCTGAAAAGCTGGCTGATGGGGTCATGCAATTTCTGCGTGATTAAAAGTTAGGTGCCCTTTAAATATTCTATCTCAAAGAAAATTGAAACCAACCCCACAGAGCACCAACCCTCAATGAGACTCATGAAGATGACTGCAGCGCAGCCTTGGGCATCATGGTGGACGGAATCATGGCAGCTCTCCATCTAGTGTTACAGGTAGCAGGCCGCTGCAGAGGTAGAATTCTGGCAGTACTGAGCAGTGCTCTTTAGGTCCAATCTGGCACCTCCAAGGATTGTGGGTCCTGGAGTTGAAGGGACACTTCAGGTTCCCACCATCCGGGACCAACTCAGGTGATCCTGGCTACTCAGGTGGCTCAGGCAAGACTGGCAAGACGTCTGGGCTGCCACTGCTCTCTCCAATCAGCCCTCACTACTGGTGCCGCTTGCAGCATATTATGGGGGAAAATATTCCTGAGTGCCAACTGGCTGGATGCCAGACCTGAAGATGCGGACCGGTGCCCCTTGGTCAGGTTCTGCTGGACTGATGGTGGTGGCCCGCACAGAGAGCCTGAGCTGCATACAGTAGCTTCCCTGGCTACCAGCCTGGTCTTGCCAGGGCTGTGGCTGCTGTCATCACTGAGGCCCAGAGGGTGCAGCACCACCTGCAGGCCAACCTGAACCTGGTGGGGTGAGAGAATCTGCAGTCTGATGGTGCCCTAGGGCGTCCTGAAACTCCAAAGTCATCACTATGCTTCCAGCAGGACTCCAACAACTCGGAACCAAGTTTTCCAAGAAATTAAATGCCAAAATTTAGGTATGTGGGAACCACAAATCACCTCCAGCCTTACTATTCAAACTTATTTATTGGACTTGCTCCAAAGATTCATTAATAAATCTGAAAAAAGATCAAAAGATGCAGTAAATCTTCTCTGACCCACCCATGACTGAATAATTTGGGCTGCATTGGTTGGGTGACAGTTAGCACTGTACCCAGCCAAACAGAGCCGCCAATAGTCACTTGCTCCCACCCACAATCCAAAATCATCACATGTCCCCGGCTAGACCCCACTGTCTCAAGACAGACCTCACCAAGAAATTAACCTGTTGAAAATTCAGGTATACTGGTTTTGTGACTGAAATCTCCAGGCTTTCTTGGAGCTGGGTCAGGCTACCTGCCCTCACTTCTCTATAGTCCCAGAAACCCCAACAGTCACCCCCACAAACCAACTCCAGTGCCATCATGTAAACTCTTCTACCAGATTTGCTCCAGAAACCCACAAATCAAAAGCAATAGTAAATTTCAGAACCATGCAAGGCTGAATAGTCCGGGGTGTCAGAGGGGAATGGGTTAGCTTGGTGCCCTCCCAAACAGAACTTCCTGAAGCCCCCCCAGTCATGTCCACATCCCAAAGCTGCCACCCAGTTAAAAGGGCTACTACAGCTGCACTTTCCTGATAGAAATATTGACCTCCCTGAACAAAAAACAGTGACCGCTTAGTACTTGTATTGCAAACCATAATACACAAAAGGAGAGAGAGAGATAGAAAGAAAAATGTCTACTATAGAGGCAGGGTGGGGGTTTGTTTGGGGGTGGTGGGAGATGTACACTGGTGGAGTGATGGGTGTTGGGACACTATATGACTGGAAACCAATTGTGAGCAGCTTTGTATTGGTCTATCTCAGGGTGAGTCAATAAAATAAATAAAATAAAATGAAATAGAAGTGAAAAACCACAAAAAGATTATTCCATAGGAACTGAAATCTCAAGTAACTATCTAAACTGGTCATGCACCATGGATCTACAATTATTTAACCCCATCACCACAAAAATAACCAGTTCCCTCCACCATTGTCCCTATGTCATCTCTAATCCAACTCTTCTTTCCCCCTACTAAGTTTCAAAAAAAAAAATGCTTTAGGAAATTGAAACTAAGTGTTTCAATTCTGGAATCTTTCTAGAGTTGATGTTCCAGGTGCCATCCATTCTACATATGTGCATTATAAAAGAAAGTTTAGGGGCTGAAATGATAGGACAGTGGGTAGGTTACTTGCCTTGCATGCAGGAGACCTGAGTTTGATCACTGACATCCTATATTGTTCCTTGAGCTCTCTGGGAGTAAACCACCTAGGATTATTATCAGGTGTGGCCCCAAAACAAACAAACAGTTTTATCACCTTGTTTTAGACATTGATCCATGTGGCAATCAAAGCTCAAGTCAATGGAATATTTGAATGTTTACTTTTTCTCATTCTGATTATATGAAATTACCTGGTCAGCCAATGTTGAGGGACTAGTTTTGATGTTTTGGTATGCTATGTGTGCGCACATGTGTGTTTACAGTTACACTTTCAGTATAAGTAAGAAACTTATCTGGAATCATAGATCAGTGTGAAGGTCATTGTTTGCAAGAATAATGTGCATTAAGTCCATTTATTTCAGGTCATATTTCTTAGTCTGCAAAACAGATAACCAGATTTGTTGCTGAGGGGACATTAAATTCAATCTGTTTGCTTCCTAAACCTCTCTTCTACTTTTTTTTTTTTTTTTTTTTTTTGGTTTTTGGGTCACACCCGGCGATGCACAGGAGTTACTCCCGGCTCTTCACTCAGGAATTACCCCTGGCGGTGCTCAGGGGACCATATGGGATGCTGGGATTAGAACCCGGGTCGACCGTGTGCAAGGCAAACGCCCTACCCGCTGTGCTATCGCTCCAGCCCCTCTTCTACTTTTTTGAAGGGGGACTGATTTGAGGCATACCAAATTATGCTCAGGAGCTACTCCTGTCTCTGTGCTCAGATGTCATTCTTGACCATGCCTAGAGATCAAACCATAGTTACTCACATGTAAAGCAGACACTATTACATCTCCCATGAATTATCTCTCTGGCCTTTCTACCTCTCTTTTCTAGGTCCACAGATGGTATAGGATGTGTCTGAATAAATGAAAATTCCTTCTCCTTCGGCCTCTTGGAAACCACTAAACTGACATGGATTTCTTTTGAACCTCTTATTAGCCTTGTTATTCCTGTTTTATTGATGTGAAAACCAAGACTTCGAGTAGTTCAATAAATTTCCTATTGTAAAGCTAACAGAATGCATCTGAAATATAGATGTAGAGAATTATAGAGCTGAAAACATTTCCTGTACTCTCTGTTGTACATCAATAGAGATCATAGTGAAGCTGGAGCCCCAGGTATAATCTTCTGGAAAATGTTTAGTTTGAATTTAGTTTTTAATGCTGTGGGGTCCTTCAAGTTGTCCAACAAATTAAGTTGTGGGGTCCTTCAACCTAGAAAAAGATGCACAGTATAAGAAAAGGCAAGGAGGCAAGATATTACCTATTGTTCTGTGTAAATATTAAGTAATAAAATCTAATTTTAATAGTTATGCTATAAGTTATATAATAATATGCAATAATTATAGAAAAGTATATTATTAAGTTCTCAGATGGAAGTTTAAGAAATTTGAGCTATCTTCCATGGGAAATCAGAAGCAAACAAGTTTTTAACTAAAACATAACCAATAATGTAAGTCATGTTTTAGAATGGTCATACAAATTGAAAGCTTCCTCAATTGGAATTATTGATATTAGTTAAGATTTCACTGAAAATAGTACGTGTAATTGTAGTAAGGATGGAAATGTAAAAAGAAAAAAGAAACTTCAAAGAGCTCTGAGTCTGATGGAAATTTGTATACGATATAGATCTGGATATTGTATTTTTGATATTGTGGACATAAAGTTTAATTCTGTGTATTATATCCAGCAAGAAGTTAGGATCTAAGCCTGGAGCTTGAAAATTCTCAGCTAGAGTCAGTTATTTGGGATGCTTTTGCAGAGAGGTAATAACTGAAATCATAGGGTAAATGAGATTATCACAGGCAAGGGTATGAAAAGCAAAGAGTAAAGGCAAACAGATCCCGGACAGGAACATTTAGGGGTCAGAAGGAGGAAGAAGAAGCCTCAATGTAGACAGAAACGGAATAGTCAAAGAGGTAGGTAGTTATTACTTCTCTCAGAGGGTTATTTTTGCTATTTTCAAGACTGAGAACTACTGTCTTAGTTTAATGATAGAAGATGATGAAAATAGCTAGGAGGAAGTAAGTTGGTGAATATGGATTAGGCCAAGGCAAATTTAACGGCTGAATAGAAATTGTTTGTGACCAAAAAATATGCTTTAAAAATGTTTGGGTTTTTTTTTTTTTTTTGGTTTTTGTTTGTATGTTTGTTTTAGGGGGCAGAGAATAGTACAGTAAACAGGGCATTTGCCTTGCATGCTGCTGACCTGGGTTTGGTCCTTTGTCACACCATGTAGTCCCTGAGCCCACCAGGAATAATCCCTGAGTACAGAACCAGGGGTAAGCCTGAGCAAAAACAAATGTTAGTGCAAACAAAAACAAATAAATTATATATATATATATATTAAATTATATATATATTATAGTGTTACTTCAAGCAGTTTATCTTCTCAGTTTTTTTCTTCCTATTTTGAATGAATGGACACTGGCAAAAATACTCCACGCCCCAGAAAGCATTCAGGTTTTACTTAATTCAGATTTGAATTGAATTAATAGCAATTGATGTAGTAACTTTTAAAGTAGTCAGTTCATAGAAGACTTTATCTCAACTATTAATGTGTTTTTAAGCAAGTTTTTATTCCCTGGAGTACTACTTTTTTGCCTTCTGCTTTTCAATCTTTAGCAAGTTAAACTTAAATTTTTTCAGTTTGACATAAGTAATGGTTATTTTCCCATTCTTTAACACTGAAAAAGAGATAGGAGTACTATTCTGTCTTTGGATATTTTTGGCTTATAAGACACAGCTTATTTCTATATTTCTTAGTGTGCGAAACTTTTATAGTAAGCAAGCAAAAATAATTTTATTCCTCAAGACCTAAACTTGTTTTCTCCATCTCAAGAATATAAATATTTTATGACTTTCTGAATATATTTGGGAGCATTTTTAGTATGTACAGTCAGTGCTGTTCAGTGGCAACTCCCAGTTCTATTGAGGAATCACTCCCAGGGGAACCATGTGGTGGTAGGGACTGAACCCGGGCTTCTACATGCAGAGCAAACACTCAACCTTTTGATATGTCTTTCTGGCCTTTTGTTTTTGTTTTTGTTTTTCAGTTTTAATAGTTTTGTTAAACTCTGCTGATTTTAGGTAGTAAACGGAGACTTTGGAAAATTGCTTTTGAACACAGAGCTATTTTTTATACAATCACTCTCTATTATTAGTTTTGTTAATATGAGAATCCAGGAAAAGAATCGGCATAAAAATCTATGACCTGGGGTCAGAGTACAGGGTTATGGCACTCACTTTGCAATACCTGGGCACTACCAGGTATTGAATCAATTTCCCCCAAATCTATTTTTCTTGTATGGATAACCACACTCCCTGTGCATATCCAAAAGGCAGGGACATACAATGCTTTCAGAATATGCTGAGAACTTCTGATAACATATAAAGCTCTTTGAGAATTACTCCATTATTTTTTGTTTCACTTTGAACTGTTTGCTCTGTATTACTATTTCCTTGTTTTATTAACTAAATTTTAAAGTCTATCATTTTACATATTGTGACATTAAAATATTTGTGATAAGGAAATAGTGACAACAAAACTTCAGTCCTACAAAAAAGTTTTCTAGTTATCATATTAATGTTGTTGAGGTGGCTGTTAAAAGGCTGAGATAAACTTTTTTTAAATTTCCAAATTAGATAATGTTTTAAATTTGTTGGATCTTTTTTGCAAATGGCAAAACCAATGGCAGGTGGATAACCTTGTAGTGCTGTTTTATAAAACGTTTTCAGAAAATAATTTTTTTTACTCCAACCTATCACGATAAAACCCAGTTTTCTCTTTGGCAAGGAGGACTCATAGTGATACTTAGGCTTTATTTCTGGCTTACACTCAGGGATCACTTCTGGCAGACCTGGGGTTATCCTATAGAGTACCAAGGAATGCGCTCAGGTCAGTCGCATAAAGGCAAGCACTCCATCTGCTCTGCTATCTCTCTGGCCCCTACAATTGATGTAACAGTGAGTGATTCACTATTTTTGAGAGAAGTTCCTTTTGCATAAGCATTTTGAAACACGCGCCTTCAGAAATATTTAACTGGTATATATTATGTATTATGATTTATAATGTAGTTCCTTTAATGTTCTTTTTAAACTAATATATATAGACTGTTTTCAAAGTGATTTTTTTCAGTTATCTCATAAAAAACCAAAGATTAAAAATGCAAGATAGTACAGTGGCTAATATGTTTGCCTTGCATGTGGCCAATCTGGGTTTACTATCTAGCCCTACATATGATTCAGTGAGTACCTCCAGAAGTTATCCCTGAGCATAGAGTCAAAGATAAGCTCTGATAGCCAAATATGACCCCAAAATTCAAGCAAACAAAAAAGGTGAGCCTTTAATGGGACTCCTGGAGCATTCTATCTATATTTTCCTCAATATACTTTATTGAGAAAAATTTTACCAGTACCATTTGTTGAAGAGGTTGTCTCTACCCCATTTTATACTTATAAAATTGATCGTCATCATCCCATTGATCGTCGATTTTCTCGAGCGGTCTCAATAAATCTCCATTCGTCGTAGTCCTGAGATTTTAGAAGCCTCCCTTTACTCGTCCTTCCCAATGGTGCCGCTTTGGAGGCTCCCTCAGGGTCAGGAAAATGAGACCTATCATTGTTACTGGTTTTAGCATATGTGTACGCCACAGAGGCTTTACCAGGCTCTCCCATGCGGGCAGGAAACTCTCGGTAGCTTGTCCGGTTCTCCCAAAGGGAGAACTAGGCTAAAAGATGTCTCGCTTCTGGGAGCTTGGTTTTAGAGTCTCTGGATGTTGGCCACTGATGGGATTACATGGCGCCGGGGGCAGTTTCTGGGTGTGACCACCTAGCTACTGGAAAATGGGGGATCTGGGTGGAGGAGGCCCAGTCCTGATCTGAGCAGGCTTGGAGATCTCAGTCCCGGGTCCCACACACCTGGGTTCCTCTGCCAGTTCCTTCATGCGTGAGGCTTGTCCAAAAGTGTGGAGAGGGGCCTTGAGCATGGCTGTGGTTGGGTTCCAGAGGTCTTTGGCTGTGGGGGCTCTGCTTGGGGCGGGGAGGGAAACTCAACCCACCCCTCCGAGGGGCCCCTGTGAAGACAGTCAGTTGCGGGGACAAGAGACTCTGCCATGAAACTGATAACTGTCAACAATTCTAAGAACCAAAAAAAATGGACTACATTAAATTAAAGAGTTTCTGCACAGTGAAAGAATCATTTAAAACTGAAAGACAGCTAACTGAATGTTTTAAAATATGTGTGTTCACCACATCAGACAATGGTTTGATATCAAAGATATGTAAAGTACATTGATTAACAACAATTTAAAAAAAATAACATCAAGGGGCTGGAGCAATAGCACAGCAGGTAGGGTGTTTGCCTTGCAGGTGGCCAACCCGGATTCGATTTCCAGTACCATCAGAGGTGATTCCTGAGTGCAGAACCAGAAGTAACCCCTGTGCATCGCTGGGTGTGACCCAAAAAAGCAAAAACAAATAAATAAATAAATAAATAAATAAATAAATAAATAAATAAATAAAATAATTTCAAATTAGGAGGCGTGGAAATGAGCAGGAGCTTCTCAGAGGAGGACCAACAGATGGATAACAGACACATTTAAAAAAGTGCTCATCAAAAAAGTATAGTTGAAATGACATCTGCACTCATATGTTCATCGCAGCATTATTTACAATAGCCAGAATCTGGAAAAAACCTGAGTGCCCTAGAACAGACGACTGGTTGAAGAAACTTTGGTACATCTATACAATGGAATACTATGCAGCTGTTAGAAAAAATAAGGTCATGAAGTTTGCATATAAGTGGATCAGCATGGAAAGTATCATGCTAATTGAAATGAGTCAGAAAGAGAGAGACAGATATAGAAAGATTGCACTCATCTGTGGAATATAGAATAACAGTAGGAGACTAACACCCAAGAATAGGAGAAATAAGTACCAGGAGGTTGACTCCATGGCTTGGAAGCTGGCCTCACATTCTGGGAAAAGGGCAGCTCAGATAGAGAAGGGAACACCAAGCAAAATGTGGTTGGAGGCCATGCGGGGGAAGGGTGATCCGTGCTGAATGTAGACTAGAGACTGAACACAATGGCCACTCAACACCTTTATTGCAAACCACAACACCTAATTAGAAGAGAAAACAAAAGAAAATACCCTGCCACAGTGGCAGGGGGCGGGTGGGGGGAGATGGGTTTGGGGGGTGGGAGGGATGTTGGGTTTATTTGTGGTGGAGAATGGGCACTGGTGAAGGGATGGGTTTTCGAACATTGTATGAGGGAAACATGAGCAAAAATGTATAAATCTGTAACTGTACCCTCACTGTGACTCACTAATAAATAAATTAAAAATAAAAATAACAAATTAAAAAAAATTTTAAAAGACCCTGAAAAAAATAATAAAATGTTCATTATCACTTATTATTAGGGAAATCCAAATCAAGGTGATAATGAGACACCACCTCACACAAGTAACAATGACACATATCAAAAATGCCGGCAACAATCTGTGTTGACAGAATTTGGTGAAAAAGGAACTCTCATCCATTGCTGGTGAGAATGTAGTCTGGTTCAATCTTTATGGAAAACAGTATGGAGATATCTCAGTAAACTAAGAATTGAGTTACCATATGTCCAGCAGTTCCAATATATCTGGATATCCACTGCAAAACTAATCATTCAAAAAGACATTATTCATTATTCATTGTAGCATTTAGTATAATAGCCTAGATATGGAATCAACCTGCGTGTCCAATGATAGATAAATGGATCATGAAGATATAGTATACATATACATTGGAATATGACACAGCTTTAAGGATAGATGAAATCATGAAACTTGCTGCAACATATATGGAACTGGGAAGATACCATGTTAATAAAGAAGCCAGAAGAAGGACAAATGCAGAATATTCTCACTTACATGTGGCATATAAAATAATTGGATAAGGAAATGCGATTTTGAAAGAGGGGAGCCTAGATTATCTTTGATTATAGAGCATAGGGAGGAGGAGGGTAGATTAGGAAAGAAATCACAGAGGGTAGAAGAGATAGACAGGAAGCAATGGGAAGCAAGGGTCTAGGTACATCAGTGGTGTAAAGGAATGGTACAATTAAATATCAAACCACAGAGTCAACAAAAGTGAAAAAAATTTTCCAAAGTTCAACTACCAAACTTAAAATGTGCCTGTCAAGATGGCAGTCTGGAGAAGGAGGTAATGGGGTGCCAGGGCAAGTGTGAGGTAACCTGAGAACCCTAACAGAGGAAAGAATACACTCGTGGTGGGATTGGTGCTGGAACATAGTATGTCTAAAATCCAAAATATGAGTAGCTTTGTAAGTCATGATATTTTAATTTTATATTAGCATATTCAACAGTATTGTTTCAAAAGGAACAATTATTTGTATTTTCATCAAGGAAAAATATTGAGGCTGGGCAGATAGTAGAGCAGATAAGGCACATGCTCTCCACATGTCTGGTGCAAAACCCTATTTGGTGACCCAAGCCCTGGCTCGAGTGATCCCTGAGTGCAGAGTACCACCAGGCGTGGCCCTAAATAAACAAACAAGAATATTATGTGTATATAATTAATAACTTAAGAATTATTTAAATATTATTGATCTTTAATCTGTTATTTGCATTACAAGTTGGACCTGGTTGATAGTTTAGTACACATTGATGGTGGTGGAAGCGCATAGCTTTCTCAAAAAAATAAACATTAACACTAATATGAAATAAATTAGTAAATGTTATGTACAATGACAAGAAAATTAAATTGAGCCCTCAAAAATTCAAGCCCTTGTTTTTATTTTTATATTTGTTATATTTTATATGATTTAATAATGTAGTAAATATACATTTCTATTAATAAATACACAACTAGGAGATACAGAAAAGTTCTTTATTAGTTGTTTGCTATTCAAATAGCATAGAGAACACTACCTTTGTAAATGTGACTGAACAAAAACCAGTGTTTCTCTATCAGAGTAATAATTCAGTATGTAGTATCTCTGATCACATAACCTTTGTGCCAGCATATTTATATCTATCATGTGCCCTAGACACTTGCTTTCATATGCCTCTTTATAAAAAAAATTTTTAATTATATTTTATGAAATATATTTTATTTTAAAAATATATTAAAAATATATTTGGTTGTACCTGACTATATTGGTGCAAAATAAGTTTAATGATATAATTAGGTTTCTTCAACCTAAGGTTTATTTTTCCTTCTAATTTTAATATTAAATTAGGCATTTTTGTGAGTTCCATGGGACAGATTTGCCCTAGCTAGCATCTCCACCATAAAAAAGATTAAGTAAAGGTTCTCAAAGTTAGATTTCAGTTTTCGTTTTTATTTTTTTTGAGTGTGTGTGTGTGTGTGTGTGTGTGTGTATATGTGTGTGTGTGTGTGTGTGAGGGCTGTTAGAGCTACACTGATGGTGCTGAGGACTGACTGACTCCTGCTCTGCTCTGCATTCAGGGATTGCTCCTGCCATGGCTGAGGTGGGGAAAGGTGGTCCCCACATGCCAAGCCAGGGTTCACCACATGTAATACAAACACCTTAACTCCTGTACTAGCTCTCTGGCCCAGATTTCAGGTTATATTGCTAATGAACTATTCGTTGCAAATAGCCACATGTGCGGACCATGGGAGGACTTTAAAACTAATGAACTGTAGAGTATGTGTTCTCTCCAAATCTCTTAAAGACATAGAATCATCCCATTTGATAGAGTGTGTATTCTTGGCTACAACTGCCAAACAAGGGGAGAGAGAGAGAATATGGATTTTGAATTTCAACCTAGTGCCATATGAACAATAAAGGCGACTATGTGCAGGTACAACCAGAATCAATAAAACAGGTGGGAAGGGATCCAATTTTTAACTCGATTGAAACTTATACTCTTTCCCGTGTCTTACAGGTGGGACCTGTCTCCTCACTCCCTCCTGGTTTCTTCATCAAGTCACTATCACACTGACCTCCTTACTGTTCTTCCAATGTGAAATACTAAGCCCTCAGACCTAAGAGTTTCTGCCAGGACATATGTTTCTGCTTCAGATAAAGCAGCTCCCATGACATTTGGGCCTCTATTTAGATGTCAGCTCCTCAGAGAGTCTTTCCTTAGTATCTGGCCCCTCACCACTGTTACATCACTCCATTTCATTTCCTTATAGTGTGTTCCACTGTCTGAAGCTGCCTTCTTCATGTATTCATTTGTTTATTGTCTGTCACCACACATGGTATATGGAGAACAAGTCTGTTTTGTTCACCTGTAGTTTGTCAGTGCCTGGAAGAGTGCCTGGAATTCAAGAAATACCAAATGAACAAATGGAGATTGATTTCACAGCTGCCAGAATCTTTCCCTTTTCTGTTTCCACTCAAGCAGCTTACTTCATAGCCCTGTCCACTTCATTTTTTTTCCTTTTTAGAAATACCACGTTTATATCAATAATATAAATACCTACTTCAACTTTGTATACATGGCAGTAATCATGACAGGATATAGTACAATTCAGTCAAGAAAACCCCATGTGGCTGGAGTGATAGCACAGCGGGTAGGGCGTTTGCCTTGCACGCAGCCGACCGGAGTTCGAATCCCAGCATCCCATATGGTCCCCCGAGCACCGCCAGGAGTAATTCCTGAGTGCATGAGCCAGGAGTGACCCCTGTGCATCACCGGGTGTGACCCAAAAAGCAAAAAAAAAAAAAAAAAAAAAGAAAACCCCATGCCCAAATTTTAAATATTTGCTTTTTGCTGATGCTAATAACACTTTGTTTGTGTATGAAGCATTATTATGGCATTATTAATTAAATGAAACTCCACTATCATATAAAAACCCATTGTGAAATATCTATAACTTATATAACAGTTTGGGTTAAATGGCATAAAACATTTAATGAATCAGTGAATATCTTTGCCTCTCAAAAGTAATGGCCAAAGCAGAAATTATCATTAAAATACACATAATATTATCCTTAGGGTCTCTTTTTCTGCTTGTGAAACCATTCCTCAGCAGAAAGATTTTAGAGGTAATTCAGTAGTATTTGCGTTAACTATGGGATAGTGTGAAAAATCTACTGCTAAGTGTTTTTCTAATTGGTTATACTCAACTTTAAAAAATATTTTAAATTAGCTTTTAAAAATTGTAGGAGGGGTGGTGATGAATAACTTAGTGGAAGTAGACTTGCTTTGTATATATGAAGCCTTGGTTTTGATTCTGGCACAGAAAAAGAAATGTTTTCTTTTAAAATAAAATGATAAAAATCATACAGAAGATTATATCCAAATCTCTCTACTCCCTACTCAGACACGTTTGACTTTAGTCATTAGGCTTTCTACTTGAAACACTTATATGTTCTACTTCATGCTTAAAATGCATTCTCCATCTACCCCACTTTCATAAACCAACCACTAGAGGATATTTTTGCACTGATGCGGTGCTCAGTACTGTGCTACAGTTTGGAAAATATGGAGGTAACGTATTCAGAATGACTCCTGTGTTGGAGATCTGATAGCTCAGATAAGATATAAAAATGCTAGTTGTAAAAAACATTAAGGGTCTATGCTAAGTACAATTAGCCTGAAGGAGAAAGACAAATGCTAAAGGACTTCACTGATAAGTGAAAGTAAAGAAACAAAGCAAATGAACAAACTAAAAAATGATGCAAACCTTAGGTTTTTACAGAATGGAAACTCCTGGAGGGGAAGGTGAGGAAGGTCCATAGAATGGGTACAGTGGGTGAGTTGCATAAAGGTAGTGAATGAAGATTAGGCTTTTAGTGGTGAGAATAATATAGCATATATGTGCTACTAGTGTTTGGTTCAATTATGTTTTTGTTTTGTTTCATCTTGTTCTTTTTTTTTTTGTTAGGCATTGACACGTAAAGGGTAAAATATAGCGGCAGGAAATATACTACAACCTAATTCTTCAATAATAGGGAAGAGCTTTTAGGTCAATGGAGAAAGCATAACAAAAGAATGAATCTTATTTGTGGACTTTGAGGCAACCTGATTAAAAGTGTCTATACGGGGAAAAAGTATGAAATGCCATGAGAACATATCGTCAAGATGTTGAATACCAGACAGAAATATTTCGATTTGTTTAACCAGCACACTTTGAATTGTATTTACTCCCATCTTTCTCTCTATGTCCCAAACTTGTAGAGAAAATAAAAGACTTCTTTTGCTGAATAATGCCTTTGTGGATGTCTTCTATTTGTAATAATGATAGTCAAACCCTCTGAAGGCACGTTAAGAATAGTGACTGAAACCTCAAGTGGGGATTTTTTAGCATTTACATGTTTTTTTCATAAAGCCCTTCGCTATTTTTAAATTTAAATAATTTGGTTTGGAAGAATGAGAGAAATGATCTTTAATGAGAGATGATGCTTTATAATGAGAGATGACGCTTTCTTTTGACAGCAAATGGATGTTTTACTTCATCTGTTTTTAAGACACAGTTATTTTCTCAGCTATCATAAGCTGATCTTTGTTTGTTTTCCAAATCTGGATTAAGAATGTAATAAATACAACTGGGTAATGCCTGCTCTAAATTTTAATATGATTATATTTTTAATTTAATGCTTTTTCTATCACCCGGTGAACTAAATTATTGTTAGAGGGTAGAAAAAAATATTTTTGGAGCATACATTTGGGAACAGCATATTAGGATAGACCGAGAAAGATTGCTGCAAAAAAAAATCACTGTCAAATCCCATTTGTTAAACAAAATAAAGCTTGATTTCTATCATGGGTTGGCAGGGGTCCTACTCTAATAGCTCCTCAGAGACATTGGAGTGACAGAAGCTTCATCATCTAGAATGCTGTTTTTTGGGATTTTTTAGGGGATGAAGGTATGGAAAAATCACACTGATTTTTTTCAACATTGGCCAGAAACAGTAACATGACTTTCCTGCAGGGAGCCTGGGAATATGGTCTTCTGTGTAACTGGGATATGTAGGAAAGCAAACTCAGGGGTATATTGGTGAGCTATACCGTTGACTTTGTTCTGCAGGTCTTTGTTCTGCATGTTTTATTTAGTCTTCACAAAAGCTCAAAGGAGTTTTAACTATCCTTGTGTGCGTGCGTGCGTACGTGTGTTTGCATGTGCATGTGCGTGCGTGTGTGTGTGTGTGTGTGTGTGTGTGTGTGTGTGTGTGTGTGTGTAGACAGAGAAAGAGAGAGAGACTGTGATAAAATTAGTTTAGCAAGTAAAACAAAGGTTTGGGTCTGCAATCTTAAACTATAATCTCAGTTGTTCTGCTATATTACTGACTTATTGTAAGACAGGGCTGGAGTGAGAGTACAGCAGGTAGGGCATTTGCCTTGCATGCGGCCAATCTGGCTTCAATCCCTGGCATCCCAGTACCAGGAGTAATTTCTGAGTGCAGAGCAAGAGTCACCCCTGAGCATCACTGGGTGTGGCCAAAACTCCCTCCTCCCAATTATTGTAAGACAAATCAGGAGGAACAGAGAGCAATTTCAACAAACTGGTTACATAGTTTAAATGCAGGAAACTTGAATTTGATTCCCAGCACTAGTCACCATAACAAATGATTCCTCACACCTAGATGGAAATATTCCCTAAGTACCAGTGAATGTGGCACCCCCCCACACACACACAAACACACACACCAACAACAATAACCAAAACAAATTATCTGACATGTCACTCTTTTCTTACAATTAAATTGTGTACTTTACAATAAGTTGGTCTTCCTGACCTCTTGGTATTTAAGTATTCTTCCTCTGTCCTTCTTCTTCCCTCCCCTTATTACAGCGATTACATTATAACTGCTGTTATAATGGTAAATTTCTTGAGAAAAAAGGCTGTTCTTATTCAAAGTTTTTTGCTAGAATATTTCCTGGCATCTGGGAAATTCTTATTATTCACTGAGACATTAAATGCAAATAACGAACTTTCTGGTCATCTGTTGGGTAAAGATATTAGGCAAAATGGAAAATTTTTTTGGGAGATAACTCCAGTGAAAGAGCACATGAACAGCATGTGCAGGTCACTGAGTTTTGTTCCCAATATCCCTGTCTCCCACAGAGCCTCCTGTTGAGTTTCCTTCCCTGCCCCGAGCAGAGCCTTGACAACCAAAGATCTCCGAAACCCAGCCACAGTCATGCTCAAGACCACTCTCCACACGCTTGACAAGCCTCACACATGAAGAAACCGACAGAAGAACCTACGTGTGCGGGAACCAAGGCTGAGCTCTCCAAGCCTGCTCAGATCAGGACTGAGCCTCTTTCACCTAGATCCCCCTTTTTCCAGTAGCTAGGCAGTCACACCCACAAACTGCCCCCAGTGCTGTGAAATCCCATCAATAGCCAAGATCCAGAGACTATAAAACAAAGCTTCCTGTTCTTATTGTCTAGTTCTCCCTCTTGGAAAACCCGACAAGCTACCAAGAGTATCCTGTCTACACGACAGAACCTGGCAAGCTCCCCCGTGGCATATTCGATATGCCAAAAGCAGTAACAATTATGGGTCTCATTCCCTCGACCCTGAAAGAGCCTCCAATGCAGCACTTTGGGGAAGGACAAGTAAAGATAGGCTGCTAAAATCTCAGGGCTAATTACATTCATCTGTGGAATATAAAGTAACAGAATAGGAGAGTAACACCCAAGGATAGTAGAGATAAGGACCAGGAGGTTTGCCCTATGGCTTGAAAGCCAGCCAGCCTCACATTCTGGAGGAAAAGGCAGCTCAGACAGAGAAGGGAACACCAAGTAAAGGGTGCTGGGAGGACCCACTAGAGTTGGGAGATACAAAAAATAGACTATAAACTGAACACGATGGCCACTCAATACCTCTATTGCAAACCACAATACCCAAAAGGAGAGAGAGAACAAAAGGGAATGCCGTGCCACAGAGGCAGGGTGGGGAGGGTTGGAGGTGGGGATGTGGGAGGGATACTGAGATCACTGGTGGTGGAGAATGGGCACTGGTGGAGGGATGGGTAATCAATCATTGTATGACTGAAATGCAAACATGAACATTTGTAAGTATGTAATAGTACCTCACTGTGATTCACTAATAAAAAATAAAATAAAATAAAATAATTGAAAACATTTTTAAAAAATCTCAGGGCTAGGACGAATGGAGATGTTAATTGTTAATGGTGCCCGCTTGAGCAAATTGATGAACAACGGGATGACAGTGATACAGTGATCCCTGTCTCCCTAGCCAACACCTCCAGTTGTAATCCTGACTCACCACCAGCAATACTTTAGAGTCCAAGCAGTAAATCATGAGGCCTGCACTTACAGGGTTATGTCCCACTGTGGGTTACTTCTATTTTAAAAATGGAGATGTTGATAGTGGCACAGAGTAACTTGTCATATTCCAGAATAGCATATCATATGTACTTTTTCAAATTTCTGTTTTTATTAATCTATATCATAATTCACCTTACGGAGAGAGTTGTACAAGTTGTACAAGACGACTACAAGTCAGCCAGATGGTTCCCTGTGAGGGCTGTGAGAAAGAACCTGCTCCACGCCTCGCTTCCTGGGTTCTGTGGATGACTGGCAATCCTTACCATTCCTTGGCTTGTGACCGTATTACGATAATTTCTCTTTGCTTCCTTCTCTGTATGATTATTCCCTTGTGTGATTCTATGTTATCTAATTCCAATAAACCCATTCTAATGACCTCATTTTAACTAGTTTTTTGTTTTTGTTTTTGTTTTACCAAAGATCCTATTTTGCAATAAGATTGCAATCTCATTCCCCCTATCAAGGGGGAGAAAAGAGATCAGGAGATTAGGACTTCAGTGAATCTGTTTTAGGGAATATAGCCTAACTCATAGCAACCATTAATAAGAACTGTGGATTTCAAATAAGAACCTATATTTCTCTGGTTTTTCTTTTGAGAAATAAGACCTCAAATGGGAGGTTCTACGTTCCAAAGTGGTATCAGTCTTTGGAACTAACCAAGATCGATCTCTTTACAGAAAAACAGTGCTTTCCAGCTTGCCTCACTCCCCACTGACCACTAATGTGTCTCTGGCCACGTCTCAACTTCAGTACTGAACAGAAATTGTGACAGCATCGAAAGGTTAGAATTCTCACATTCAACCCACCTTCATCCTCTAGCTCCGATGATTTAAAATTTTGCAATTTCTGTTAATTTTCAAATAATCTGAAGATAGAGATAAATCTCACTAAATTATCTTTAATGTATAATTTTTCTTTTAAAATCCGCAAGATTGGGCTGGAGAGATAGTCTAAAGAGCACATGTTTTGTGAGAGGTCTGGGTTCCATACCCATCACCACATGATCCCCAGAGATCAAACAGAGTAGCTCCAAGCACCTAGCAGGAAGAAGTCCCTGAGGGCCACCAGATGTGCCAAAGAAATAAGTAAGACTGAAAATTAAATGTTATTTACTAACCAAATTAATTCC
This sequence comes from Sorex araneus, assembly GCF_027595985.1. NCBI lineage: Eukaryota > Metazoa > Chordata > Mammalia > Eulipotyphla > Soricidae > Sorex > Sorex araneus. The sequence continues at coordinate 198,697,108 of NC_073313.1, forward strand.
TGGCAAAGTGTATTAAAATGACTTTTTTTTTCAAGAGTGCAGAATGTAACCTGTGAAGGAATGAGAAAGGTGGTATCAGAGGAGAAAGTAAGGTCAATAGTTACATTTAACAAGAGTCGCTGAAAGGATGCCTGCAATAATTAAGAGGAAAAGAAATTTTATTCTTTGACCCACCCGTGGGAAAAATTAAAAGATGCTATATTAAAGGGGAGGAGGTGTATAGTACTATTAAAAGCCGTAATAGTCAACTTGTAAGGAATACAGAAAGATAATTTATAATTGATAATAAGAAAATCCCCAAAGGGACTCAGGAAATGGGGATAAAATGTTAACACTCTCTTAACATTGCCTTTTCAGTTTTCACTAAATAGAACGTAGTACTTTTATGCAGTATTCAAGGGCCTAATAAAAGGAGCAACAGTGAATCCTCAGAAGTAGAGGAAGCTGCATCTCTCAGTAATTGCTTTTGACATGTTCAAGACTCATCCCTTCCTAACTTTTCATTTTCCCCACCAAACCCAGACTTTTTTCCCTTTGTTTTTGTTTTTAATAAAGAAACAAAACAAAATGGTTGAGTTACTTTTCTTCCTTTTTTTTTTATTTTAAAAAGAAAAGCAAAACCAAACCCTGTTCTTCGGTCACCTGAGCTATAAACGCACCTAAATTTTTACTCTCAAACAGGTTCAGGGAATTTAGATCTATTTAACCTTTAAATATCTTGGGAGAAATTAATTTTCTTTTTTCTACCCTAATATCTCCACCTTCACTATACCTTACACTCTTAGCTACTAGAGCTATGAATAATCACAATGAATTATTACTTATTCCCCTCATGGAAGGTTATACTTCCAACACATTGGTCTTCCTGCCACATACCTCCTCAAATTTGCAATCTCTTTTCTACCCTCATCCCATGGTCTTTCATACTACTGCAGTACACGAAAACATTCTTTCCACTTGAATGATTTCACTATCTCCTTCTCCACCCCTCTTACCCATCAGTTTGAGGTATCTTCAGGGGTAAGTTCACTTTCTTTTCTTTCTTTCTGTTTTCATTTGCTTGTTAGTTTGTTTGGGGGCCACACTTGGCAGTGCTCAGGGGATACTCCTGCCTCTACTCAGGAATTAGTTCTGGTGGTGCTTGAGGGACCACATGAGATACCATAGCTAAAATCTTGTCTAGCTGTGTGCAATGCCAATGTCCTCTGTGTTGTATTTTGGCTCCAGTCCTGAGTTAGTATTTTTTTTACTTTTGTGCCTCTGTAACATCTTTCTGTATCTCAAATCCCTTACCCCTCAATCTGTGGTCCATTTCTCAGCAATATCTACAGTCTAACAAATGCAGAACCTCAGAATCCACTTCTCCAGCACTGCCAAACCACTATGTGTTCGTATTTTAAGAGATTCCCAATTCAAGCCCAGTGAATATTTTGTACCTAAGAGATTGGGATGTGTTGCTAGAGATGATATTTTTAGGCTTTGGACTTTTATTGTAAACTTAGGTCTCTAGATGAGAGTCTCACAGGTCTCCGCCCTACCCCTACCACCCATACATTTCAGGTTTGCATCATCTATCATTGTATCAGTATATGCTGAGTTCTTTCAGGGTGTAAAGGTAAATAAGTGAAAGATAAAATGGAAAGAAATAGTCATTAGTAACTCAGGTAGTAGAGGCAAAAATAAAACTCCCTGGACACCTATGGATCAGAGCTTTTCTACCACCTATGCTATGCCACTTACAAAATGAGTTTCTTTTCATTTCTAAACCTCAGAGATGTTGGCTGGCACACCATCAGTCACCAGGCTATTTTAAGTAGCAAAGAGGACTTTAGAACATTAGTTTTTCTCTTGACACTTAGATGAGGATCTTTCCACTGTGTCATTTGGCCTCTATCTGTCAGAAGCACAAATGGGAAACACATTAATTGAACTTCTGTTCTGACAATTCAACTTTCAAAGAGCATCTGCCATGATAAATAAAAATATATTTGTATTTTGTCAATGTGCTTTTGATTTATTTGGTCCTGGATTACAGTCCAGTAAGCAAAGCTCATAAATATGTTTATATTTCAAAGTTAAGACAGATGCTGTAACTGAAAAATGAGAGAAAAGTATGGAATAAGTACAGATATAATTTGTCAATTTACAAGCTTAATTCCAATTGTATGGTGCAATAATTTGTAACTTTAATATTAAATGTATGTATATGACATATGAAATGTTATATACAATGATTACAAAATTTGATATTGAATAAAACATATTAATACCACAAACAGCATATTTTACTTACATATTTCCAATATGCTTGACTAATTTTCTAAGAAAACAAATATGATGCCTATATAATTTCCACCAATAAATTTGTTTCATTTTAGAAATGGCAACCATATTATTCCATTAGTGAGCAGCTTATTCATGAAGGCAGTAAATATTTCTTGCATGTGTATTATATGCCAGGTACTGTCACAAACTCTGCCCTAAAAAGGTAATAATTTTTGAATCTAAGTCCCAAAGAAGAGTAGAATTTAATCTGGAAATTATGCAAAGGGAGAAATTCTAGATAGGAGAGCTACATGTGCAAAGTCCGTAATTCAAGAAAGCAAACAGAAAATTTTAAACAACTGTGCCTGAAGATATGATTCAGTGGTAGAGCACTTGCCTTGCATGTGTGAGGTCCTTTGTTGGTTCCGGAATTGCATTCGCCCCTGAGTACTACCATGAGTGACCCAAGAGCACAAAGTCAGAAGTAGCTGCAAGCATTGCCAAGTGTGGCCCTCAGCCAGAAATAAATGAGTAAATGAAAGCACTGCAAATCAGGGCTTATGGATGTGTCTCAGTGGTAAAGTGCCCAACTGATACATGTGAGGAATTTTAATCAAAATAGTAAGCTAAATACCAATTAATACCTAGTTAATAAATTAATTTGAAAATTGACATAATTTTAAAAATAAAAATATCTAGGTTTAATTTTGAAAAAATAATATGATATGTAGCTATTTTGTTACTTCACTTATTTTTTTTAATTTATTTTATTCTTTAATTAGTGAATCACCATAAGGGTACAGATACAGATTCACACATTTTCGAGCTTGTTTTTCCCTCATACAATGTTCGCAAACATATCCCTCCACCAGTGCCCATTCTCCACCACAAATAAGCCCAGTATCCCTCCCACTCCTCAATCCCATCTCCCTCCACCCCACCCTGCCTCTGTGGCAGGGAATTCCCTTTTGTTCTCTCTCTCCAATTGGGTGTTGTGGTTTGCAATAGGGGTATTGAGTGGCCATTGTGTTCAATCTCTAGTCTACTTTCAGCACAAATCTCCCTTCCCAGGCGGGATCTCCAACCACATTTTACTTGGTGTTCCCTTCTCTATCTGAGCTGCCTTTTCCCCCAGAATGTGAGTCCAGCTTCCAAGCCATGGAGCCAACCTACTGGTACTTATTTCTACTATTCTTGGATATTAGTCTCCTACTCTGTTATTTTATTTTCCACAGATCAGTGCAAGCTTTCTATGTCTGTCTCTCTCTTTCTGACTCATTTCACTTAGCATGATACTTTCCATGTTGATCCACTTATATGCAAAGTTCATGACTTCATTTTTTTCTAACAGCTGCATAGTATTCCATTGTATAGATGTACCAGAGTTTCTTTAACCAGTCATCTGTTCTTGGGCACTCGGGCTTTTTTCAGATTCTGGCTGTTGTAAACAGTGCTGCAATGAACATAAAAGTGCAGATGTCATTTCAACTATACTTTTTTGCTTTTTCGGGGTATATTCCCAGTAGTGGTATTGCTGGGTAAAATGGGAGCTCAATTTCTAATTTTTTGAGAATCGTTCATATTGCTTTCCAAAAGGGCCGAACCAGTCGGCATTCCCACCAGCAGTATAGAAGGGTCCCTTTCTTCCCCCATCCTCTCCAACAGTGGTTGATTTTGTTCTTTTGGATGTGTGACAGCTTCTGTGATGTGAGGTGGTATCTCATGGTTGTTTTGATCTGCATCTCCCTGATGATTAGTGATGTAGAGCATTTTTTCATGTGCCTTTTGGCCATTCATATCTCTTCCTTGGGAAAGTTTCTGCTCATTTCTTCGCCCCATTTTCTGATGTGGTTGGATGCTTTCTTCTTGTAGAGTTCAACCAGTGCCTTATATACCCTTAATATCAACCCCTTATTGGATGGGTATTGGGTGAATATCCTTTCCCATTCTGTAGACTGTCTTTGTATACTGGTCACTGTATCTTTTGCGTTGCAGAAGTGTCTTAGTTTAATGTAGTCTCATTTGTTTATCTCTGTTTCCTCTTGGTTAGTCAGTTGCATGTCATCTTTGAAGAAACCGTTAGCTTCAATATCGTGGAGGGTTTTGCCGACCTTGTCTTCAATGTACCTTATGGTTTGTGGTTTGATGTTGAGGTCTTTAATTCATTTTGATCTGATTATTGTGCATGGTGTCAGGTCGAGGTCTAAGCCCATTCTTTTGCATGTGGTTGTCCAGTTGTGCCAGTACCATTTGTTAAAGAGGCTTTCCTTGCTCCACTTCACATTTCTTGCTCCCTTATCAAAGAATAGATGGTCATACATTTGGGGTTGTGTGTAGGGATATTCCACCCTCTTCCATTGGTCTGAGGCTCTACCTTTGTTCCAGTACCATGCTGTTTTGATTATTACCGCTTTGTAGTAAAGTTTGAGGTTGGGGATATTTTTTATTCCCCAGAGATTCCAGGAATTGAAACTGGATCCCATGCATACCAAGACAAAGCTGATTGTGCTGTTTCTCATTACTGATGGGAACTCAAACTTCACTCGGATTTATTGCAAGTTTCAGTCTATCCTTGATCACTCAAATATTCAGTTGTGTGTATTTTTCTTAATTTAATTTATCTATTTTGTTCTGGTCATTCTTCTGCTTTTATTTTGTGTGTGGAGGGGGACATGATTCGAGGCCACACCCAGAAATATTCAGGGGTTACTTCTGATGGTGCTCAGAAGCCCATATGCCATGTCAGAGCTTGAAAGGGAGAGGATTTTATGCAAGGTAATTGATTTAATACCTGATCTATGAGCCTTCATTTCACTTTTTTATGCCAGTGTCTATACTTGGGCTTTTGAGTCTGCAATGCCTTCTATTCATATATCTTGAATCCTGATAGTTCTAACTCAAAATTCTTATTACCAGCTGACAGATCTCTTTTGTTATTGTTGTTCATACATAATTTTTATTGAATCACTGTAAGATACAGTTATAAAGCTTTCATATTTGAGTTTCATTCACACAATGATCAAACCACCCATCCCTCCACCAGTGCATATTCTCCACCACCAATGTCCCCAGTATACCACCTGCCTTTCCAGTCTTCCCCCTACCTCCATGGCATACAATTTCCCCTATACTCTCTCTCTACTTTGAGGCATTATGGTTTGTAATACAGACACTGAGAGGTTATCATGTTTGGTCTTTTATCTACTTTCAGCACACATCTCCCATCCCAAATGATTCCTTCAGCCATCATTGTCTTAGTGATTCCTTGTTCATACATACATGTCTGGTTTCCTTTGCTTTGAGATTTTTTGGTAACAGTGGTGGTGTTTTGAGAAAACTAACATCTGTTGCACACTATATTGCATACGAATGTACACCGTAGTGTATAATAAGGTGTTGATTAACTGATATTCTTGTTTCTTAAAAGTCTAGACCTCAAAAAGATGCTATTTAAATCATAGAATTTTATTTATTCTTGTGATGTGTGCACCCTTTTCTCTGTGGTGTTTGACTAAGATTCTAACTCTTTTTCAGTGTCATGTCTTCATCTCTTAGTCTTGTTTATAATTTTGTTTTTGATCTTTTTTTAATATTCTCACTCCTTCCACCAGGAGGAATGTTAAATTGGTAATTAACACCCTTTTTTTCTAGCAGGTAATGATTTAAATAGTCAAAATTATAATAGTATGTACCTATATTTTGAAGATAACCTATTAATAAAGAGAGAGATGAATGAAGAAAAATTATCTTAATAAAGGGAAAGGATAACACATGGCACTTATAGAAAACAAAACCATAAAATGGAATCTTTTATCAGGGAAAGATTAAAGAAGAAAATAAATTCTTTATCATTTCCTCCCTCATATAAATACTATGTTATCATTTCTATCCCTGATATGAGTAATAAAAATTATCAGTTCAAAGGAAAGTTTGAAGACTACTGGATTGAAAGTAAATCTGTAGGTTTATTAGTAGTGAAACCAATGGCAGTAAGACCCTCAACTAATGAATTTGTAAATTCAGGAAAAATTACAAATGAAAATTGAATTATGAATTTAAGCTTATAATGCCCAGAAGAGAAAAAAACCACAAACAAATAACAATAGTACTATATTTATATCATTACCATCTGTGTAATCAAAAAATAAATTAATTACAAAGTGCCACCGCATCTTTCTCTCTCACCACCTGCATTTGGTGGTCTCGAACTGCTTCCCCTAACCTGAGGTGGCCAATGGCAATGGGTGGACAAAGAAGGGAATGAGGACCAGGCTGGTTGGTGTCAGTTGCCGTTTATTCCAATCTCATCTCCATTCTCCTCTGAATCTCTTCCGAATTTTCCCCTTCCCTGATCCCTCTCATCCTCCTCTTGGATTCTGCTCCTTCATACTTCTCCTTCGTCCTTCTGCCTCCCCCAGCCCACTATTATGTCTTAGTTAAATCCTAAAGCATGAGGGGTTGGGGATTATATATAGATGTGGTCATACAGTCAACAGAGGTAAAATCCTACCCTCAGGGGAAGATTTTTCTAGGACAGATTCTCATCCAGCAAGATGACTGGCCTAAGGGCAAAATATGGGTGTGTTTCTCCTCTCCTTAATCCAACAACCTTATAAACATTCATAATATTAGTCATTTTGTGTGGACACAGTAAGAGATACTTTAGGCTTATAGGATGGCTCTCCTGGGGCCATCTCGCTATAAATTGTAGACTACAGTGCTCAGTCTAGATTAGTCTTTCCTAACGCTAGTAGGGTCCTAATTTAGTTGTGACTCTTTGAATCATGACAGAATTTGTCCATGACCATGCTCTTAACTTACAATTAAGTATTGAAGCACTTTGGCCTGGCCCATTTCGATGCCAGGGTAGCTCACAGCTTGCCCTGGGTCCATCCAGTCCCTCATCGGGACAGTGCTTTTGGGGTGCTAGGAAATAAGAGCAAATGAGGAGGCTTAAGTTGAGGAAGGAGATGACCAGGAGTGAATATTATTTGGAGTCAATTAACTCCAAAGTTACAAAAACATAATATTAACTGTCTTCCTGTATCTATACAAAAAGGACATTGTTTTAAAGTAAACTATGCAAAAGGACATAAGAGAAGGAGAAAAAGGAACATTTTGTTCACAAATATAATATCATATATTTCTGAGGAATCTGACCTTACAAGTTAACAGAGTCTGATTAGGGGGGAAAGGTGATAGACCTGTTGGGGAAGAGAGCACAGAGAAGAGTTTACAGAAAAACACAGAGGAATGGAAGTGTCTCAGGAGCACTGTGATAAACCTAATCTCCCTGTGGCAAGGGAAACAGGACATACCAATGTTTTCCAAAAATGTTTGGAGCTATATTTCAATAAATGCAGAGAATGGAGATGCTTTGGAAGCATTGTGATGGGTACCACTCAGTAAACCTAAACTCCTTGTGGCAGAGGAGAAAGCACAAACCAATGTTATCCTACAACCATCAACATTTAAAATTATTCCATTGCTGGGATTTTGTTGTTTCTCACCTGTACCAGATTTTACAGTCTGTGCTGTGATCAGCATATTCCAGCTGACAGGCCTTCAAGTTAAGGAAGTTCTTCATATGACAGAAAACAATCAAAATAAGAAAACAGCTCTATAGTGTGTGAAAATTTAATGCAACTCAAAATTCTGTCTTCATAAAGTTTTGTTGGAACATAGTCACACTGTTGATATGTTGCTTTTGTGGAACATTAGTTGCTTAGTAGTGGCAACAGAGACCACATGAGCAAGAAAGCCTGAAATACTATCTCATCCTTCACCCTTCTCAGCCCTTGGTTTTGTGACTAACATGTTTCATCTTTGTGACTTTCAATCGAGATATTTTTCAATCCCTAAAGTAATGGATGCCTATATAATGACATAATATACAGAAAAATAAATCATCCCATTTCTAATACAGATTATTGAGTCACTTAATTACTGTTCCCATTACAGCAATGGATTTTTTTTCACATCACACAGTTCAGCAATCACAAAACTTACCTAAATCATTGTATTGCATATTCTTTGTCTTCTTATGCTTCTCTGGAACATTCTTTTATTTATTTTTTATTTTAATTAAAAAGTTTTTTTAAGTTCTTTTATTTATTTATTATTTTTTTGTCATTTTGGGTCACACCTGGCAATGCACAGGGGTTACTCCTGGCTCTGCACTCAGGAATCACTCCTGGCAGTGCTCAGAGGATGATATAGGATGCTGGGAATGGAACCAGGGTCAGCCACATGCAAGGCAAACACCCTACCTGCAGGGCTATTGCTCCAGTCCCAGTTTTTTTAATTTTTTTAAATTTTATTGAATCACCGTGAAATAGTTACAAGCTTTCATGATTGGGTTACAATCTCACAATGATCAAACACCCATCCTTCCACCAGTGCACATTCCCCACCACCAATATCCTGGGTATACCCCCCTTTCCCACCCTCCCCTTGCCTCTAAGGCAGACAATATTCCCCATACTCTCTCTCTACTTTTCGGCATTATAAGTTGCAACACAGACACTGAGAAGTCATCATATTTGGTCCATTAGCTACTTTCGGCATGCATCTCCCATCCCAACTGGTTCCTCCAGCCATCATTTTCTCAGTGATCCCTTCTCTATTCCATCTGCCTTCTCCACTCTACTCATGAAGTAGTCTCTGGAACATTCTTTTAAAAAAATACAGTGAGACTGATTTAGATATGCAACAGGAAGTAAAAGCCCTTAGATCTCATTAAAAAGAACTAGGATTAATGACAAATAAATAAAGGGAACTATATATAATTATTATCACTTTTGAACTTGGGATGTGACTTTGCTGTAGAGTAGTTATCTTGCATATGTGAAGGCCTGAGATTGGTCCCTGGTACAACAGCAATGATAACAATAAAAATAAATAAATAAATAAATAAATAAAACCCGTAAGAGTACAATTATTGTCATTTTAAAAACACATGAATATGTTACTTCAATAACATCAGAAGTGTTACCTTTAAAAATGCCCTATAGTTTTGAAACAAGTTTACCATGATATTATCAACCTGACTCCAGTGTGAGAAATTCACAGGAACAGTTCTTTCAGGAAACTTATTGTGTTTACATTGGTCTTAGATAGTATTAAGTTGGTCACAGTTTCACTTAGCCTTAAATGTTAAGACACAGTAAGAGATACATTAAGCTTGTAGGGTGGCTCTCTTGCGGACGTCTCACTATAGATCTCAAACTACAGTGCTCAGGCCAGATTAGTCTTTCCTAACCCTAGTAGGATCCTAATTCAGTTGTGATTCTTTGGATCATGACAGAATTTGTCCATTATCATGCTCTTAACTTACAGTTAAGTATTATGACACTTTGCCCTGGCCCATTTCTATGCCAGGGTAGTTCACAGCTTGCTCTGGGTCCGTCCAGTCCCTCATCGGGATCCTGATTTTTGGGGTGCTAGGAAATAAGGGTAACTGAGACTTAAGTCAAGAGAATAGAGGCCCAGCAGTGAATATATTCAGAGTTAATTAACTCCCAAGTTACAAAGGCATAGCATTAACTGTCTTTCTGTGTCTATACAAAAAGGACATTGCTCTGAATTAACTATGCAAAGAACTCAAGGAGAAGAGAAAGGCAATATTTACAAGTTAACAATGTCTGATTAGGATACAAAGGTGATTGACAGGTTGGAAAAGCAGAGCTCAAAGGAAGAAGTTACAAATAAACACAGGAATGGGAGCATTGTGACTGGAGTAACCAATAAACCTAAGTAATCCAATAAACCTAAGTCAGAAAGGACAAACCAATGTTATCTTACAAGTGTTCTTTGTTTCCTTTTCACCTCCCACACTGCCTCTGTTACAGGCACTATTTTTCATTTTTTCCCCTCCCCTTTCTTTGTAGGCATTGTGTTTTACAATATTGTTACTTGATAGGACATCATGAATGTCACTGTACCTCACTTCACCATCTAGTCCAGATGAAGAGTGGCCACTTCCCAGTATCACTGTTATGATGGTGTCTTCCATAGTCTGTTCTCCCCACCAACACCACCGACCCCCTTCCCCTATGGCAAAGTTCCTAGTAAGGAGAGTTCTCTCACTCTGCAGTTCTATTACCTTTCAACATTGGTTATACCCCTAGTATGTTTCTTTATATCCCCATATATGAATTAGGTCTTTCTGTGTCTGTCCCTCTTCCTCTCTGACTCATTTCACTCAGCTTTTTAATACTCTCCAGATCCATCCATGTAGGAACAAGTAGTATGATTTCATCTTTTCTTATAGCTGAGTAGTATTCCATTGCAAACATGTACCATAGCTTCTTTATTCAGTAATCTGTTCCTGAGCCCTTGGGTTATTTCCAGTGAGTAGGGCTGCATTGAACATAGGAGTGCAGATGTCTCTGTAATTTTGGAAGACTCCTGAATAGATGCTGTGAAAGAGAAAGACACAACTCTGAATGTAATTATCTTTTCCTCCATAAAATCATTGTCATCCTTCCCAAATAGGAGAGAAAATATTTTATATTGTTTTTAAAAAATGTAATCATTCTATGAGATAATGGATAATGTTAGGTCACTGAAGGGATGACTAAAATGAGGGGAATTAAATGAAAAGTCTTTGTATTCTCATTGGGAACCTTAGAACTGAGACTTTCATGAAAGGATTTGTTATTCAAGAACTTGCATTCTCCTGAGAAAGGTGTTTCCTGAGTTTCCTGTCCCCCTCACTCTCCAAGTCATTCAAGCTCTTGGGATTCAGAAAAACAAAATGGAATACCAAATTACCAAATTCTGGACAAACAATGGAAAATTAGATCCATAAAAATTAACTTTAATCAACTTTGTTTAATGATCTTTCTACGTATGTTTATATACACACATAAAAATAACCCATCATAACTTAAAAAAATAGTCCTTTCGATCATTAAAGATATCTTTAATTTTAGAAAACTAGTGAAGCAGAACTGCCAAGTATTTGGCATATAACTCCACCATGTGGATAAGCTTCTGCAAATAAAACTGAATTTTTATATAGTTTGCATAAGAAAGTCAGTTATAATCAACATCAGGGATCAAAGGTCAAACCCTATTTTGCTTCCAAGAAAAGATAATTTGGGAAGTTAAATGATTTTCTCTGTAATGCAACAATAACAAATCTAGAAACTTGGACTCTGTTTATTAATGTAGCTGCTTGAACTAATTAAGTCTTGTTAATTCACCCATTTGTTCATTTTAATTATTAAAGAGTGAGATTTATTATGTCCAATGGGTATTTGCTTTTTTTTTTAATCTACCCATAATTTGCACTCCCTTTCTGTTTGGCAGGAATCTGTAACATTAAAAAGGCAAAGTCCCATTACCCTCTAGGGAACTAAGAGGGATATTAATTTCCTCTTCTCCTCCTGAGAGCTAAGATGTCCATAGTTTGATCAGCAGGAAAATCTGGGCAAGAATATTGGATCTATAGGGAGTGAGTGACTCAGGGAGAGTTAGGCATTATTCTGGAGTCATCAGAAGTTTGTTCACATCATAGTGGTGGCAATATTAAGGATCCAGTAGAGTCAGTGCTATGTGTCTATGATTATTCAGGCTGATCCTAAGATATGAGCTCATATAATCTCTTTGCTTCCCAATCTCTTATTAAGGTACTTTATAAACTTGGTCCTATGGATGATAAACTCATCCCCTCTAATGTAGTCTTGTTACTTTTTTTCACTAAAACTGGGTCAGTTTCTGTTATACAAACAATTAAGCAGAAATTTTGTAAGTTATAGTATAAACTCTCATTGAAGGTGATCTGGGCTTTCTTCTGCCTAGTTAAGGGTAAGTGAATTTAAAATCCAGGTCATTTTAGGAATAGGATTTAGATATACTAAACTGCTATATGTGACAGTGCACTAAATATTTTAAAATATTTCATGAGATCACTTATAGTGTAATCTTACTATCCAATACCATTATGTTTTGTAGTCACCAAAGATACCACATTAGGAGATACAGTCACTACTCATAGTCCTTAAGTCAGTTAGTTTAAGTACAAAACAGGTGAGTCAATGAGATTTCGAATGGTTCCACCAAATAGCAATAATCCCCTCAAGCTTCATGATTTACTGGTATGGACACCAAGAATCATAGAGCAGGGGGAGGGAAAGAAAGCCATATCCAGTGTCTCACATTCCTTATACACCAAATTCATAATCATAATAAAGTAATTTGCTTTAAAAGTTTTTTGTTTGTTTTGGGACCACAGGAATTGCCCATTAGCAGGAATTGAACCAGGACTACTACACACATAGCTCATGCTCCAGTTCATTGAGCTATCTCCCTAGCTCTAAAATAAATGTTTTTAAACTATTAAACCGTGGTTAATAATTTTTTCAGCAAACACTACAAAAATAGGAGCTTACACAAATTTAGTGGCTAATAGGATATTTGTATGACCATGCTATTGGAAAGAACAGGATTAGAGGCTTGTTCCATGAATTTGAGGAAGAAATATCAGCATAGAGTAACATAGCCTCTTGTAATTTGTCAAATTATGTGAAAATCTTCTCTTCTCCTAACTATTACTTTACCCACTCAGTAGATAACATCAACTCCTTTCTTATTGGTGTGAGTGAACTAATAAGTGAAGCATTTATCATGGAGGAAATGAACAATAGAACAACAGAATTTCATCAAATTGGAGCTTTCATTACTGACCATCTTACTGTAGCCATGATGAATATTCCATTTTTTTCTAACAGTAACTAATTATGGACTCCTGAAAAACCTATCTAGATGTAGCAAATATTTGGTATCAAGTTGTCTGTTTTAGAAACTTATTATCTTAAATATTTGAGGAATAGGGACTTTTTCTTAACTGTATAAATACTTTTTTTCAATTTGTTTTTACTTTTCCTCATTATTTTTCTTGTCATTACACAATATGTAAATTAATTCATTTCCATATTCTAGGCCATAATATCCCAGGCAAAGCTGGTTCAGTTTAAAGGAACACATTTTAAAAAATAAATAAATAAAAAGTCATTTAAAAATAAATAAACAAAATAAAGGAACACATTTTCTAAAGAAACAAGGCAAGAAGGTAATGTTCACAGATTAAGTGGTAATATTGTATATCCCATGTTTTACAAGGAATTAGTCTTCAATAAAGATTCAAATGAGCTTAACATAGTTTTAACAATTTGGGATTTGAGACACTGGTCTTCCAGGTATTGTTTATACTTTCTACAGACTGACCACAACCTGGAACTCTTTCCTCCCTTAGACAGTATCCAAAGTCCACATTCCTTTTGTTTTGGTCTTGTTTTGGTCGTGTGTATGTGTGTGTGTGTGTGTGTGTGTGTGTGTGTGTGTGTGTGTGTGTGTGTGTGTGTAAGGGGGTGTTCAGGCCACACCCAGGAAAATTCAGGGGCTATTTCGGGCCTCAGTGCTGAAGAGTGAGCCCAGGGTCACACATGCAAATTGAGGACCTGCATTATCTCTCCAGGTCACCTGTCAAATTCTTTGGCCAATCAGAATGATAATCTTCATAATTGAGGTGGAGATTCCCAGGCTTACACATACTGATTCACTTGCCAATTATTTGTTCTCGGACTTAGAATCCTAATTGAGTATCACAAGAATATAGGATCTCTACTGAATGGAAGCTAAGACTGCTTCAGTCAATATGGACCCTCTTTGCTCTCACAGAAGTAGGCAAAAACAAAACAAATAGAGGCTGGAGTAATAGCACAGTGGGTAGGGCATTTGCCTTGCACACCAGGGTTCCATTCCCAGCATCCCATATGGTCCCCTGAGCACCACCAGGGGTAATTCCTGAGTGCAGAGCCAGAAGTGACCCCTGTGCATTGCAGGGTGTGACCCCCCCAAAAAATAAACAAATTGGTATTTTTTATTATGTAAATTTACTTTCCTTAAGGGAAAATAAAGTCACAGCCATGTTAGTGGATAAGCAGAAAATGTCAGTATTCTGTAACTGAGCTTAGCAAAGGCCACTGTGGACTCAGATCTTTTACTATATGGAACGTAGATTCATGACACAGAAAGGTCTGAGCTGAAGGCAATACAAAGTACAGTCACAAGAGGAATCATAAATCCAGTTAAGGTCCGAGCTCTAAAACAAGCTCAGATTCCTTTTATCACTGTCGATTCATTGCCTTGAGGTTTTTGTTTGTTGGTTTTTGTTGGTTTGCTGTTTTTCACTAAGAACTCTTGACTGATACTTTCTTAACTTTGTTGAATCAGTTTTTTGGAAAATAATATAAAAAGTAATATTCCTATTTTTATACAATAGATACAGCCTATTGGAATAATATAAATTTGCATTTATTTATTATAGTTTTATTTATTTTGGCATCTGGGTCAAACCCAGACTCTCATACATGCAAAAACATGCACTCTAACACTAAGCTATATACCCAACATCTTAATCACATGTATTTTGGCAAAATTATACTACATGAATGATTATAAATTTAGGGAGACTTATATTTGAAATATAAGTAAATGAACTTAATATTAATTGTAAGCTATAAACAGGATGTAGCTCAGTGGTACAGGACCTGCCTTATATTGATGAGGCCTTGAGTTCAATCCCCAGAATTGACCCACATGAGTGTGTTTTTTGTCACTGAAAAAGTATAACCTCTGGCAACCCAGATTATGAGCACAATCAAATATCTGTGACCTGGAGCATACTGCAATCAAATGTGAGAGTACTACAACCAAGTGTGTGGCCCCTGGGGCACAAGTGCAATTCCCAAGAATACCACCACTACCACAGCAATAGCACAATTCCAAAATAGGGATTATTAAGTTTGATTGTTTCCTCAGGAAGTTATTTAAATCTTAGGGATTTTCTCATTTCTGAGTTCAGTACTTAGAGTGATTGCACCTGGAAACATTGATTTTAGACAATAATTTATGATTAAACAACTTATTTCTCAGCATCACATAAAATTTTTGACTTTGTAATTAATGTAACTCAACTAGTCTTCCAACGAAATTGATCTTTTCTTAAATTTTCTACTTTGGACTATTTTTTTTTTATTTATGGGGAGGGAAGTGGGCACCATCAAACCCACCTAAGCTCAGGGATTACTCCTTGCTCTGCACTCAGAAATTGCTCCTGCTCAGGAGACTATATGGGATGCCAAGATCGAATCGAGGTCAGCTGCTTGTAAGGCAAGCTCTCTATCCGCTGTACTATGGCTTCGGCCCCTTAAATATTCTTCTTCTATTTTTTTTTCTTTTTTGGATCACCCGTAGATGCTCAGCTTGACTTTGCACTCAGGAATCACTCCTGGTGGTGCCCGTGGGACCATATGGGATGCTGGGAATCAAACCTGGGTAAGTCACATGCAAGACAAATGCCCTACCCGCTGTACTATCGCTCCGGCCCCAAATATTCTTGATAATAAAGAGTTGAGTCCGAAAATAGAGCACTAAAACTTTTTAGAATGTTAAATTAAAGTGCTTACTATTGGGGAGGAGACACTCCAATTTTGAATCTAATAATTTTCATTATTGAAAAGATATAGTTTACCATGATATTTAATATATTAAAGTAACATAGATCACTAGAACTTTACAGTGTTAAATTAAAGCGCTTACTATTGTGGAAAAAACACTCAAATTTTGAATCTAATAATTTTTATTATTGGAGAGATAGTTTGCCATGATATTTCATCATCATCATTATCATTCCGTTGATCATCAAATTTCTCGAGTGGTCTCAGTAACGTCTCCATTCATCCTAGCCCTGAGATTTTAGGAGCCACTCTTTACTCGTTCTTCCCAACAATGCCGCAGTGGAGGCTCTTTCAGGGTCAGGGGAATGAGACCCAGCATTGTTACTGGTTTTGGTATATGAATACACCATGAGGAGTTTGCGAGACTCTCCCATGTGGGCAGGAAACTCTTGGTAACTTGCTAGGTTCTCCCAGAGGGAGAAGTATGCTATAAGATGTCCCTTGCCCACTTCAGCCTCGTGCTTCTGGGAGCTTGGTTTTAAGTCTCTGGATGCTCGCCTTTGGTGGGATTATACAGCGCCGGGGTGGAGGGGGGTGGGGGGAGTCCCTGGGTGTGACTGCCTAGCTACTGAGAAATGGGAAATCTGGGCGGAAGAGGCCCAGTCCTGATCCGAGCAGACTTGGAGGTCTCAGCCCCAGGTCCCACACACCTGGGTTCCTCTGCCAGTACCTTCATGCGGGAGGCTCATCTGAACATGTGGAGAGGGGCCTTGAGCATGGCTGTGGCTAGGCTCTGGAGGTCTTTGGCTTCAGGAGCTCTGCTCGGGGCAGGGAGGGAAGCTGGAGCCTACCCCTTTCAGGGGCCCAAGGGAAGACAGCCACGCGTGTGGGCAAGAGACTCTGTACCATGATATTGAATATATTAAAATAACATAATATTGACTGTTTAAAATCATAACAATTATGGGATGAAAATAAACATTTTTATAAATGTTTGAATTATTTGTTACAGGATAGGAAAATCAATTCCAGAAGGATAAAAGCTAGGCATAATAAAAAGAAAATAGTATAATGATTTAAGGTTATTAGAGACATTTAAATTATATTAGTAGTTATGTAAGAATATTATTTCAATGCTCACAGAATAACTTTTCACAGAACTATGTTCAATTGAGTTCCCCAAATGATTTAACCACAGACATTTTAGGCATATCTAAACAGTTCCACATAAATTAAACATGATGTAATTGAATGTTACATTAAGCAATGTACCACTATTGATTCAAGTGGAAATCACAGAAGTTTAACTGATTACTATCTTTTCACTGCGTATTAATTTTTCATTGGTATTTATATGAAGACAATACTGCAAATCAGCTTTAATATATAATTTTACAAATTGAGGAGGAGTTTTCAAAATGTCACAACTTGTTTACACTGATTTATTGACTTTAGAATTTAATTTATAAGTACTATTAAGTTTACTCAAACATTATTATATATTTTTAAAAAAACATTTCCCTTGCTAGCTACTTATGTTTGCAATTGCAGAGTTATTTTATTAAAAAGTAGTTTTCTATTTAGCATAAATGTAATTAACAAAGTATGTTTCTTTATAACTCTGTTTTTTAATTGTCTGGTAATCACATAAATTACTTAACATCTATTTATCTATGTGCCCAAAACAAATTAGGATCAATTGTCATTTTTTCTTTAAGAGAGAACATTTGTAATAAAAATAGGTTTTTTTCCACTCTGGAAAATCCTGTATCTTTTCTCTTTTTTGGGTGGGAGAGAGAGCCACTCCCAGCAGTGCCAGCAGTGCTCAGGGATTACACCTGGTTCTGAACCCAGGGATATCACCTGGCAGGGCTCTGAGGACAATATGGGGTGCCCGGGATTCAACCCAAGTTGACCATGTTGAACACAAATGCTGTACTATCTGTACTGTACCTGCTGTACTATCACTCTGGCCCCTCTACTTTTTCTTGAACATGTATTCCTCTTTTTTTCTCCTCATATCTCTCTAAATTTCTTTCAATAAAAGCTATTTGCCTCAATAATAACTACTATAAAATAATAATTGTTTTAAAATAAAGTAAAGGAAAAATAAGAACGGAAAAGTTAAAGGGATCAAGGAGTGAGGTTAATATCTGAAAAACATACACTTGCTACTGATGAGCTGCAAATTTGGCTCTAAGCTCTCCAGCAGCCAGATATTCCTTAAATAGCTTGAGGCTGTCTTCACATGGAAGCCAAAAAAACAGTCTGTCTGACCTTGAGGCTACTCTGCCTTGCTTAGTAGAGTGTAAGAGGATTTAAAGTAGATTATGCTTTACATAGTCGATTTGTTACTGAAAAACTGTAGAAACAGAATGTCACAAATTAAATCAAGATTTAAATGTACTCATGGAGGGATAATAAATCATTTCTTTATAAGAAAACCCACAAATGACTTCTTGTGTAACATGGAACTAATATACTCATTTCTCTGAGGAATTTAGAATTGGGAGGTATGGGCAGCACACTTAGTGGTGCTCAGTACCTCTTCCAAAGAGGAAGAGGTATTTGGGGACTATATAGTCTTCAGGGACTGGAGCAATAGCACAGTGGGTATGGTTTTTGCCTTGCACGAGGCTGACCTGGGTTTGATTTTTTCTTCCCTCTCGGAGCCTGGCAAGCTAGCGAGAATAATTCACCAGCATGGCAGAGCCTGGCAAGCTACCCATGGCGTATTCGATATGCCCCAAACAGTAACAAATTTCACAATGAAGACGTTACTGGTGTCCACTTGAGCAAATCAATGAGCAACGGGATGACAGAGAGAGTGACAGTGATAGTCTTCAGGGGACTGTGCGGTACCAGAGATTCAACCTGGGAGTCCTACACACAAATCCTGCACTCTAACTCTTTGAACTATCTCTCAGGCCCTGCATTTAGAATTTTTAATGTTGGATTTTCTGAATAGTCACTGTATAATGTTATAGGATTATTTTTGAAGTGAACCTTATGGTATTAGAAATAGTCAAATTATGCCTTGAATTTCTCCAGGAATATTTCTAAGCTATATATAGAGAAAAACTCTAATTTCTATTTTTTTAATTATGTTTTGCTTGTTTTATTCTATTTGTTCAATTTTCTGAAGGTAATATGGGAGACTACACATATAAGTTTGTTTTGTAGTATACATATAGTTTAAATGTAAATGTAAACACCTATTAAATATAAATGTAAACACCTAAATGTAAACACTGTTAAAATAAAATTAAGTCAACAAATATTGTCTTAACACAATGAACCCTAAATACACTTCACTTAAGCATTTTATAAGGACTTTTTGCTTTTGCTAAAATATCTCATTTGATTATTGAAATAAAAAAATAAAAATTAAAGACTAATACTTAAAAGGGATCTTAAGATGAGTTAACACATTTTCATTTTGTAGGTAAGAAGCATATGATCAATTCTGAAGATAAAAATGAATGGAAAAAAATGAACAGCTACAAAAAAGGGAAACTTTGATATCAGTAAGAATATATTGATATCTTACAATTTGTAAGAAGAAAGAGGATAAGTACAATATCTTCTCTGTCATATTTTTCAGGAGAAAGGATGTCATCAATTTTTGAATTGTTTGTCAATTGACAAACCTGGTCCAGAAATTTATTCTCAATCTCTTCTCACTCATGTGCCTGATTCTTCTATAAACCCAAAACTTTCCAGCCCTCCTTGAAGACAGACAGAAGAATGTCTGTCTGTCTTTGATATGTCCCATTGTTTTTCATCTCTTGTATGAGCAGGGGAATATTGCCTTATCTTCTAACAACAAAAGGCCCTCAAGATTTATTTTATTTGTTCTTTCTTTTGCGTATCTCAAGTAACATTTAAAGACATAGCAGAGGGGAAAATTACATACTTTTAATTTCTATTTTAATACCATTGCTTTCATTATTCACTGTTACCTTTCTTTCAGTTGATGTGCATCATATGGTATAATAAAAATATATATATGTGTATATATTTATATATAAAATTTAGTTTTCTGCTTTTTAACTTTTTGTTTTTCTTGTTATATTGCACTTTATGTTTATAATTATTCAGGGAAATAAAATATTCCATGAATGTTTACTTCTCTGTTTTCTATTGTTTAACAATCACTTGCTCCTTAAGTTTTATTTATAATTAACACTATATTAGCCTATTTTCTGCATTTCTGTTCTTTTTCTCTGTAATTACTGCCTTAAGATAAACTCCTAAGAATTAGAGGAGCTGTGCCAAGTTGTATGAACATTTAAAGTACACGTTGTAAATGTTGCCAAACTCTGCTAAAAGCAATATAATTTATATTTTCATCAGAAATTTTGGGACATATCAGTTTTCCACAAAAGTTGACACCAATTTTGCTTTATCATTTGATCATACCTGAATGTTTTTATTTGTTTGTTTCTTCCGTTATCAGCCAAAATGGAAAAGCAGATGAATTTGGAAATCATAGAACTTTTAAAATAGTTTGGATTGACTGAGAATTTTTTTTTAATTCAGTAGTCATTGCTACAATCCCTCAATGAAATATTACACAGGAATAAATAAGGATAAACACAAATGCTGCACAGTGCATAAAAGCTACTTTCTGGAATTCAATTCAAAGGAAAAGGAAGACTTAAAGGGTTTGGCTTGTCCACTTATGTTTCCAAACCCACACCATCTGAGAGACAACTGTGTATACTCACTCTTGTTTTATGCCAAAGACTTTCTTGCAACACAGTCTGTTTCCAAGGGTAATACAAGTCTATTTTTCCAAGAACACTGCTTGCTGCCTAACCATTTCTAGCTACTTACCAAGTTCAGAAGAAATGGTTTGAATGTGAGGCCCCGTGACTTTGTTGGATGAGCATAACTGGCCAATTGGGATTGTTGCAAAACATTCCATTTTAAAAAACAAAAAACAAAAATCGAATTATTTTCATGGTAGTTGCCTATTTGGCTCTTTTTAATTAACTGAAAATCGTACTTTCTTAAAAAACTTTTTGACTCAAACTAATATTTACAAAAATACTGTTCCATGTATGATTTTACAGATGTTTAATATAATGAGTATGAGGTATTTGATTGCATTCAAATTCCATCTTCTATATCTAACTGAGACTGAAAATTCCTTAACCTACATTTGACTCAGTTTACTCATGTATAAAATGAGATAATAATAATACCAACTATCAATAGGCTATTATGAAGATTAAGTGAATTATGACAACTTTGTGTTTCTGGGTCCACATAGTGAAGCACTTAACACATTTTTTGTGATAGGTACATGGTAATTCTATGAGGAAACTAACTATACAGACCCAGAAAGCCCAAATCTCAATCACTTGCAGGTAATCCTTAATTTTACTCTGTGAATTACAATTTTTCTAGTTAAAATATAATATATAATGAAGATAATAAACTGAATAAAAAATCAGTCTTTTTATTTAGACACTGATTTACAGAGTGGTTGACAATGGAATTTCAGACATGCGGTATTCCCAACTTCAATTCTACCACCAGTGATCACATGCCTCCACCCCAGTTTCCCTCTCACTACCCAAATCTGTCTCCTTGACACATTTTTTTAAATTTATTTTTATTTAGGAACCATGGCTTATAATATTATTCATAGCTGGACTTAAGGCATACGTTTTTTTAGCGCCTATCCCATCACCTGTGTCAAGTTCCATCCACCAGGGTCCCCATCCCCATTTACCCTCCCACTCCCAGCTGCCTCATTGACAGGCATATTTTAAAATTTGGTTATTGTGACTTGGATCTCCTTCTTTCAGTTCCGTTGGTTCCATAATTCAGACATATAGCTGAATAACACCCATTTACCACCAGTGTGTCTGGGGTCCATGCCCCTCCCTTTGATACTCTCCATCTACCTTTCCTTCTACCCACCACCTTACAGTTTCTTTCCTTCCTGATCCTCAGTTTTGTAATCCAGGGACCAGGATAATCTAGGTATCTCCCCTTTTCAATGCCTTGCTTTCCCTTGCTTGTTACTCTATATAACAGACAAGTGGTTGCATCTAATACTTACCTTTCTTATCTGACTTAATTTGCTCAACATGCTAACATTAAGTTCCATTCAAATTGCAGCTAACTGCACGACTGCATCCTTCCTCACTTCCTTATAGCATTCCACTGACAGATTTTTAAATTTAATCACTGTAGTCATATATATAATGTAGCATTATAGCACTGTCATCCCGTTCTTCATCAATTTGCTCTAGCCGGCACCAGTAATGTCTCCATTGTGAGACTTGTTGTAACTGTTTTTGGCATATCAAACACACCACAAGTAGCTTGCCAGATTCTACCGTGCGGGCGGGATACTTTCAGTAGCTTGCCAGACTTTCCGAAAGGGATGGAGGAATCGAACCCAGGTTGGCTGCGTGCAAGGCAAACGCCCTACCTACTGTGCTATCGCTCCAGTCCCATATATATAATAAAATTCTATAAAATTTAATATATATAAAATTTACATATATAAATTATGCAACTTATCATATGTATAATATAGTTATTAATTTTATATATATTACATATCACTTCTATCCCACAAAAGAGCCCAAGAGCCTTTTCCATATAATTTCTGACCTTGTCTTCTCACTTCTCTACTCCCTGGTATTTTCATTTCTATAATTTAGAGTCAATGGTTTCCCATTTGATACTTGCCGTTCTCTAGATATGTTACTCTACATAGTATATATTGATGGGAATGTCTGGTAGTTGTCTGTGTCATTTTTGACTTGCTTTACTTTACATATCTTCCACTTCCATCCCAAATGCAGCAAATTGCATGATTTCATCATCTCTTGCAGCTGCATAGCATTACATTGTATATTTATACGAAAAGTTCATCATCCACTTTTCTGTCATTGGATATCTAAGTTTTTATATCCTGGCTGCAATGAACATGACTGTGCGTATATCTTTTTTCAATAAATGCTTTTGTGTTTTGAATTCAAACAGAATTTTTTGAATAGTTCTTATGTACATTATAGTACTGAAATAATATGCATTATCTCATTAATCCTTTTATTAACTCTGTAAAGCAGAAGCCAGTGATAGATAATTAGAGAAACTAAACTGCCCAAGGCAAATGACTAAATGGCAGAACTTGAATTAAAAAGCAGTTTTATTGTAAGAATATGTGTTGAGTCATAAAGATAGAACAGGGATTAAGGTGCTAGCCTTGCATTCCGTCAACCCTAGTTGGAATCTCTGTGCCTACACAGTTCCCTGAGTACCACCAGGGGTCACTCCTGAGAACAGCTCCAGGAGTAGCCCCAGAATAGCTCTGGGTATTGCCTTAAGCCCTCTTTCTCCAAAAAATATGTACAGAAAAAGATAGAAAATGTACCTGAAAATTACAAATGGTTATCTATGGCTTATAACATGAGTTGTAATGTTTTAAAATACTTCTACATTTATTTCTGTTTTATGTAATCAGAACATATTTCTATGATAATAAGAAGTTATTTAAATCTATTTGAATCGTGCAGATATTAGCATTTCAACTTCACAATGAATAATACTTTTATTACTTGCTCCTGTGAACTAAAATGTAGTCTCTTTGAATCACTTTTTTATCCTCTGCACAAAGCAGTTCTATTAGAGCTTTCCAAAAATGAATAATGTTTTAGAATTTAAATTCCATTTACTTGTTCTTAGCACAAATGTAACATGCACATGTTTTCCCCCTCCCCCCAAAAAATCCATTTAAAATCTAGCACCAGCTTTAATTTGGCATCAGAAGGTATTATTGCTCTAAGTCTTTATATCCCTATGTGAAATGCCCCTGAGAATATGCATGACGATCAGTGAAAAAGAAAAGAGGCTCGATGGAGGTAGAAACAGCCTAGTGCCACTCTCAGAGGAGGCAGGTTTGTTCCATACTCAATCACTTCTTAGAACTTGTAGAAAATGAAAAAGAGTGGGGGGAAATGCAGTGTGAAACAGATTAAATTCACAGTCAACTAGCATTTATTCTAGTGCTGCCTAGGTCCTATATAGTTTTGCCAGTACTGTTCAATTTTATAGTCAAGAAAATGTGGAATAGTTTCACCTTATAGGTGAGGGTGATGTCCAGATATCAAATAGCCCACTTGAGTCATTTAGAGAAGTAGTAAGTAAGCAAAATATTTGAATCTTGTTCCCTAAATCCACTCCTTTTTTTCTGTTTCATGTCAATACATTCAGCATTCTAATGTGTGACGTGAAAGAGAGGCAGTATTATTATCACAAGTATTATATATATATATATACATAGACATGTATGTATATATATCCACAAATTGAAATACTGTAATAGAAATTAATTACTGAATAAAGAGGTATGGGGCTGTTTGTGTACACAATTCTGTACTTCGATTTTTGAAAGAAACCTATGTTTGGAGTACAGAGTTCACCTCAAAATATTTTCCTGTCAGTTTTTGACTAACCTTAGTGGTCCTTGCTATGAAGTGCAAAGCCAAATTTCATTGTATGCCACATGATCAAAAATTTATCATTATCTGTAAAAACAAAAAGACCATAATATTAATTGTATGTAGAGTGAAAATCAACAGACTTTTAAATTATTCTCTCCTGTGAGGTTTCTGGAAGAGTGGTGATAACTAATTCTGTCGATGATAACCAATTCTATGACTCATCTCCAAGACTTTTTTTTTAATCATCTTGATGTTTCTGTCAATTTATTATTCTATATATCTGTCAACATGGAGATTACGCCAAGAGGAGTGTGGACTTATATTGCCTTTCAGAACTTCACGAAGATAAGGACATTTATACAATGGAATGTGTTACTGAAGCATGTTATGAAGATTTTTTTTTTTCAAGAGGCTGAGCTGTCATTTGCCTGGAATGGTTTAGGACAGTTCTGCCTGGAGGCAGGGCTATGGACTCATTAACCTCCTAGCCCTGCAACTCTGTCAATCTCAATTCTCTCCATGCTTCAATCAGATATAGCTGCCTCTAGTCGTATTCCGGTTGGCTTAGTGTAGCTGTGTGCTCTTGCAATTTTTCATATTGCAGAGGGGGAAAAATACATCTTCATTGTGTATTTGAGGCTGTGTGTGAGACAGTGTGCATGGTGAATCTTTCTTCACTGAAAAGCTCAGCACTCAATATACTGATAGATGAGCAGAGCGGTAGAAAGGCACTGAGGGCCAAATATAGATGATTCTTATTATTTCCCTTTGCATATAGATGAATACACAGCTGCGACTCTCTCCGGAGGCCTAGGAGTCGACTTGGTCCAAAGGAGTTACTGTGCTATTTTTGCACTTTCCCTCACATTATTTCTCAAGGCTTGAGGGAATTTAAATGTGACTTACTTGGCAATGACAATCTCTGTCCCCTGGTGCCTCCAAATGAGATTATTTACACAAGTCACTTCACCATAGCTCATTCTGTTTCTTTACAGAGAAACAGTATCACTTAGATGAATTCTAGATTTCCGAAAAAGGACAATTCTATTCTCTGCCAGCCCCCCACCAGCATCCCTTAAAAAAGCAACTTAAAATATGTAACTGGCCCAGGGATGTGGCTCAAGTGGTAGAGCACATTGCCTACATATGTGAAACCCTTGTTTGGTCCTCAGAACCATATGGGGCCCATGTGTCACCAAGTATGGTTCTGGTAGCCACGGAGCACTAGCCAAAACCACTGGGAGTGGATATTAAATAAAATATTACTAATAAGCTCCCAGTACCGACATGTTGATTCATTGAAATATAAGTTTTCTGGAAGAGACAAGGGTCATGCAATAAAATCTTCAATCTGTGACACTGCTGTGACTAGAAACCAACTCTCCAGTGTACTGACCTAGCACATAAACCTCACTGTGTCTGTGGGAACCTATGCAAAGCTGAATGCAACTAATTTTAGCAAAGGTACAAAGTTTCTACTTAGTTTAATGCTAGTGTACTTTATTTATTGTCATTGTCACTGTCATCCCGTTGCTCATCGATTTGCTCGAGCGGGCACCAATAATGTCTCCACTGTGAGACTTGTTGTTACTGTTTTTGACATATCAAATATGCCACGGGTAGCTTGCCAGGCTCTGCCATGCAGGCAAGATACTCTCAGTAGCCTGTCGGGCTCTCTGAGAAATGGAACCCGGGTCGGCCATGTGCAAGGCAAAAGCCCTAACCGCTGTGCTATGTATTTTATTGTTATTATTATTATTTAAATTGAATCACCATGAAATACACAGTTACAAAGCTTTCATGATCTGGTTTCAGTCATACAATGTTCCAATACCCATCCATCCATCAGGTGGGAAAAGTTTAATACTATGATACTTGAAAAGTAAAATTTAGGAACAAACAAATGTATTTATTGGTATGTAGCACATCACCTTTTCTTTATGATTCTGAAGGAAATTTATTATTTACAAACATATAATTTTTGTCTCCCAGTGAAAATCTATTAAAATGGAGACAATAATCAAGACAGTTAAAGTATAAAATGAATACAAATTCATAAAATATGGTCATTCTGTTATTATATTTTATAGAAGGAATAATAAAAGGCAAGGGAAAAGTGGGGAATTGATCAGAATCTATAGTCAATTACAGAGATGTTACTTAGTGAATATGTTTTTAATTAATAAATTAACTCAGAGGAATTTCTGTCTGATATTTACTTTTACAATATAATAAAAGATTTCTGAGCTTTCTGATGTTTTTTTGTGTATGTATATATATATATATACATATATATGAATGGCAGAATATGGTGTTTTGTTTTTTTGGTTTGTTTTTTTGCTTTTTGGGTCACACTCGGGGATGCACAGGGGTTATTCCTGGCTCTGCACTCAGGAATTACTCCTGGCGGTGCTCCGGGGACCATATGGGATGCTGGGAATCGAACCCGGGTTGGCTGCGTGCAAGACAAATGCCCAACTGGCTGTATTATCACTCCAGCCACCTGAATGGCAGAATATGTTTAACTGTATATCAAAAACTAGTCTGATCTAAATGACCAAAATTTCCTTGTAAATTCCCTTTACATTTTGGTGAAATTCTACAATATCTATAGCAAGACAAAGTTTGTTTATTGTCATATTATTATGTCACTCACTGCCAGTATTTTCTTACTTATGTTGATGGTAATAATTTTACCAATTATTGTTAGGGGTCAAATGATTAAGATTAATAAAACATAGAGAAGACTATTGGACAAGAACGAAATAAATGTTAACTGATACTATTATTCTGTTTATGTACTATAGGTGGAGGATAAGGAAGTAAAATATATTTTCACCTTCAGACAATAAAGATTAGTAGTGGGAAAATAGACATGAAATACTTTTTTTGATAAATAACTTCTATTATGTTTAGTGCATATGAAAGTACAGTAGGAATTGTGTAACAAGAATATAACATCTTCCAAAATGTTAATGAGTAATTTTCTCATGCTTTTACAAGCAAGGAAAGCCTCATTTCACTTTGCTATCTCATATCCTGGGTATGGAGTCTTGAAATCTTTGGTATTTCCCTTATTTAATTTTTTATTATTGAATACCTATGAGATATAGTTACAAAGTTGTTCATCATTGCATCTCAATCACACAATGTTCCAACACTCATCCCTTTACTAGTATACATTTCCTGCCACCAATGTCCCTGTTTCCCTCCCCCATCCCCACGCCCCTGCAGCCCATCTCTCTGGCAGACACTTCTCTCCCATTCCCTCTGTCTCTGTCTCTTTCTCTCTTCTTTTCCTTTTGTCCCTTTTTGGCACTGTGGTTCAAAATATAGGTACTGAAAGGGTATCATGCATATCACTTTACCTCCTTTCAGCACCCGGTTCTTGACCAGAGTGATCATTTCCAACTATCATTTTCATAGTGGTTCTTTGTTATTTCTTAGGTAAATCAATCTCTTAAAATTGAGTAGCAAGTACAATTTCAATACCACACTGGGAACATGTATTGCACAGACAACCTAGGAATGATTTCTTTTCCACTTTTCTTCTCATTTTTTTTTTATGACCACATAAAGTTTCAGGAAAGCAATCTGAATTTTTTTTTTTTACTACATTTCTTAAGACACACATCTCTGTGATGCTCTGAAGACCTTTGTCTTGATAAAAACAAGTATTTCTGGGAAGAAATGAAAAGACCAACTGCCAGTGTTTGTTGAACAGGAACTCCGCTGCTCCTCACGTTATGCAACAGATGGCCCTGACAGTCTGATGATTAAGAAGGAGGAAACATATATTCCCATTCACCCAACCCTGTTATTCTGCCTCACAATGCCACATTATAATTACACATTTCTTTCTTTTCTCCTGCTGATTCCACTTTCAAGACTTCTAAAACAGAGCTGATTTGGATAATTTGCAAAAATATTAACCAGCTCACCCTCTACACACTAGCATTTTGGCCCTAACTCAGATTTCAGATATCAAAGATGTTTGAGGCAGATTTTAAATTTGTATTTAACTGAATTGTCAGTGTGTTCCACAGACAGCTTATCTAGACAGGGATTTTAAAAAGAAAAGAAAGCTGTCAAAGAGCCTCCAGGAAATCAAATCTTTTTCTCGTCATTTTTT
Source organism: Sorex araneus (assembly GCF_027595985.1). Lineage (NCBI taxonomy): Eukaryota > Metazoa > Chordata > Mammalia > Eulipotyphla > Soricidae > Sorex > Sorex araneus. The sequence goes on from NC_073313.1 coordinate 198,725,442, forward strand.
TTATAAAAAAAAAAAAATTAAGAAATTTACATTGAGTCCCAAAATCAAACCTGGCCAAAACTCCCAGTGTTGCTAAAAATGTTTTATGTTTGTACTTATATTAAAAGTCTTATTTTTAGACTTTGTTTTAATTCAGGACAATCAAAATATTGTATTCTCTTTTATTTCCTTTTTCTTCTCTCAACAATAGGAATTTCTTTAGCATAGGTAGATAGGAAAGCTTGAACTCACCTTTCAATATGAAGACACAGAATCTAAGTATGGCCTGCCTACTATACAGACAAGTGTGGCCCAAAACTATTGTGGTTGTATAGCAAAGTGTTAGAATATTTCCATGGTGTGGTGCTTGAGTGCACTAAAAATAGGCAACCCTGAACTATTCTGCAGTTGAAGGACAAGATAAAAATAGGAAATAAACTTGAAAAATCATTGTATAAATAGAGTACTGGGATTAGCAACTCAATTCACAGGACTGAGTTGACTATTAAGATTGGTTATTTGTGTTGAATGCAGAAAATAGGATACCAGTTAAATATGCCAGAACAATATTGGTTCTAGAAGTGAGTTCGAAATATGAGAAAGACATACAGGCAGTTCTACATTATACTGTTGAATTTGGTGCAGGATTTCTTTAAGCATCTCTATCTTGAAATAGATTTCTACCCATTGTAAAACAAAACCCAAAGTCCTAATCCAATATGGTTTAGAATGATCAGATAGATAGTTTAAACTGATCTAACAGATGGAGCTAGAACCTAACCATGATTTGGGGACACAGCGTAGTATTATTATTATTTTGTGTATGTTTGTTTTTCTCAGAAAATGGGATGGCTGGAGATAGCTCAAGTATTGCATAAGTTTGGTCAGTATAGGAATACAGTCAAATTTGCTTTATACTATTTGATATCTCCTTAAAAGATTGTATTTTGAAACTCTGGCTTCAACTTTTTTTTTTTTTTGCTTTTTTAGGTCACACCCGGCGATGCATGGGGGTTACTCCTGGCTCTGCACTCAGGAATTACTCCTGGCAGTGCTCAGGGGACCATATGAGATGCTAGGAATTCAACTCGGGTCGGCCTTGTGCAAGGCAAATGCCCTACCCGGTGTGCTATCGCTCCATCCCCCAACATTTTTGTAGAAAATCTCAGTTATTTATTCTTAGTGTCCTATTTTATTCCTGTCTTGTATTTGCCTTAAGTTTTCACCAAGAATACTCTTGCTTGTAAAGCCATGCTTCTCATTCCTTCTTTTTCTTTCTGATGTCCTGACTTTGGGTCAGAACTTCATCAGTTCAAACTTGGATTTTGGGAAATGATCTTTATCTCCTTCATTTCTGCTTCCATTCAATTGCAACAGATTAGCTTAAATTTATAGTTAGGTCAAATTATTCTGTTTGAACATTTCAGACAATTCCTCAGAGGAGAAGTTGTAAACCCTTAGTTTGGAATTTCTATTTTTTTCTGAACTATGCTATCTATCTATCTATTTATTTATTTATTTATTTATTTATTATTTACTTTTTTGGGTCACACCAAGCGATGCTCAGGGGTTACTGGTGGCTCTGTATTCAGTAGTTACTCCTTTCACTGCTCGGGGGACCATATGGGATGCAGGGGATTGAACCCGGGTTGGCTGAGTGCAAGGCAAATGCACTACCTGCTGTGCTATCTCTCCAGTCCCACTATGCTTGTTATTTTTGAGAGTAATGGTTATACCTTCATATTTATTTATTTATTTAAAATTTATTTATTCATACATAGCTATCAGCTTTGTAACGTAGAACAATAAAAATGTTACCAATAACTCATGTATGGGATTCTAGTCAGCACTAATCCTATCTTTCTGTCTTCCTCTCAGACATCAATTACTGTCTTATATTTGATGTTTATCACGCTTCACTTTGTAAAGTTTTAACACATGTATTTACATATAAGCAATGATCTTGACTTTTATAACACACTTATTTCCAGTTCAGAGAGATAGTACAGGGAAAAGATATTTGCTTAACATGCAATCAACCCTGGTTTGATTCCCAATAACTATACAGCCTCTGAGCACAGAGTCAGCAGTAAGCCCTGAGCACTGCTGGGTGTAACCTGATACAAAAAAGCAGAAACAAAAAATTACACACACACACACACACACACGCACACTTAATGTGCTACAACTTGCCTTCTATGTTATGCTCAAATGATTTTGCTTGATGGCCAGTCCGAGTGCAGTCGTGTTTACAATTAATTGATCACAGCCAGTTACAGATTTCTTGGGGCTGGAGCAATAGCACAGCGGGGAGGGCGTTTGCCTTGCACAGGGCCAACCTGGGTTCGATTCCCAGCATCCATATGGTCCCCTGAGCACCACCAGGAGTAATTCCTGAGTGTACAGCCAGGAGTAACCTCTGTGCATCACTGGGTATGGCCCAAAAAGCAAAAAAAAAAAAAAAAAAAAAAGTTTTTGCTTGACAATGGTTACTAGAACTCACCTATACTGGCAAGTGTAGTTAGAGCTGATTAACTTTCCCTTTTGTGTAATAGTATTTTGAGCAAATATATCATAGTTAACTTTGGACTATTCACTTTTTTTTCATGTTGTTATTGCTGTTATCTCTAAAGTATATTCAAACCTTTCTCAACTTGTGTCCTGGTCTTCTGGAAAGTGCTGCATTTTTAGTTTATCTTGGATATATTTTTGAGTGAAATTGTTAAATTTTTGTTGTGCTACTAAGGGCCTTGTGTGAATAAAATCAAATTATGTAAATGAGGAAAGTTTAATGAAGGGATGATTATGGGATAATAAGACATGCTAAGGCTTGCAAAGGCAGAGAGCCATAACCATCCTTATCTATCTCTGAAGCAGCCAGGAAAAAGTGATTTCTGGTCCCTAAAAATGCCAACTGCAGTGGAAGAGAATTACCCCACTGAACTCCAGCTTTTAGTAAAAATCAGCCAATCAACCAACAGCTTGGTAGAGTGGGAGCTAAACTCACCAGAACCCCTGCCCTTCCCATTGCATTTCCTGAAATGATTGCCAGCATCTTTCATGAGCTGAACCCAACCAGAGGCAAGTGCAAGGAATCCCACTGATGAAATCTGAAAAGGTTAAGCCTCCAAGAACACAGAAAAGGGTAGGGAAGAGTGAATATAGAGAGGTAAATCAACATATGAGAAACAGAAATACTACATAATTTCATCCTGTTTTTTTTTTGCTTGGGAGAGTGGTGGGGCATCTCATTGGGCCACATCTGGTGATGCTCAGGGGCCATTCCTGGCTCTGGAATGACAGAGGAGTGCTGAGGAGTGACACCAGCCGGTGCACAGGGGACCATCTGTGGTTCCAGGGCTTTGAACCAATGTTACAGTCCTAGCCACTACAGCCACAGCCACATGTAAAGCAAGTGTCTTACCTCCCGCACTACCTTTCTGCACCCTCATCCTGTTTTTCAGAGTGTTCCATTTTTACTCCACCCAGCGGTGTAAATGAGATTCTGTTGATCCATATCTATTCTAATACACAGTAGTATTTTATTTTTGAACTTTTGTCAGTCTGTAGATTCCTATTGTGGACTTGATTTACATTCCCTCAAGTATTTCTGGTTTCAGGTTGTGCAGGATTCATGTCTGACCTGGGTTCAATCCCTAGTGGCAGACGACCTCCTGAGTACTGCTGGGTGTGGTTTTGGAGAAGCCCCAACTGTTACCAGGTGGCTAAGAGGAACTTTGGTACCACAATATCCAAGTAGTGGGATATCCTTGGACCCTGGGCCCTAGTACTGAAACTTTAGCTCTTCCCACCCACCCCAAACAGTGCTTGGGAGCTCCTAGCACCCACCAAGGTAGAATAACAGTGAAATATTGTTCACTTAATTTTCTTTCCAGGCTAAAGCAATTAATGTTAAGTTACATAGGATAGTGATGTGCTCTATAAAACATACTCACTACAAAGAAAGAAAATCGTTTGAAGAGTGCTTACGTACAAGTATGAGTGGAGAAAGACAGCAAAATATTGTGGAAAACTGGAGCATTGGAATCATGTTGTCATCCTCAGTCCTGTCTTTTTTTTTTTTTATTGAATCACCATGTGGAAAATTACAATGCTTTCAGGTTTAAGTCTCAGTTATACAATGCTGAAACAACCATCCCTTCACCAGTGCACATATTCCACCACCAAATAAAACCCAGCCATACCTTCCATTCCCCCACCCACCCACCCCCACCTGTGTAACTGATAAATTTCACTTTACTTTCTCTTTACTTTGGTTACATTATTTCAACACAAAACTCACTATTATTGTTAGGAGTTCCCAACAAGAATTGAACCAGCTGTGAAGAGATATGAGGCTTTGGATTTCTGTATTTTAGCAACTAAGTCCAGGGAAATTTCTTCCAGAAACTGGATCATTGCAAGCTTGTATCTCTCATTAGTGGTCCTCATAATATGGTGGTCACCACACCTTCCCCCCCACCCCCGCAAGGAAAAGGCGAGAGAAAACCTTTCCCCTCCTGGGCAGGCATGGGGCCGTGCCATAGTTCGAAGTCTGGAGACATTTCTGCAAGAAGCTGCTGGTACCAACAGTAGTTTAGCTGGCCTTGGAATCATGTGTGGGCAGCTGCGTTGAGGCCACTCTCGTGTGGCCGCAGAGATCACATCTCGGCGGAGAGGCTCAGTCCTGTCTTTAGTGAGTTATAAAATGGGATACTAAGGAGGGATCTGGAGAATATCATGCTGCGTGAAGTTAGTAGGAGAGAGAGCAACAAATTTGCTCTCCTATGTGGAATATAAAAACACACAATGAAATAACAAATACCCAAAGACACAGGAAATAAAGAATACGAGAACTGGTATTCTGTAGTGAATTCAACACTTGAGAGGACAGGGGGATAGGGCAGGGAAGGGGCTAAATCTGTGATGGAGGGAAACATTTAACTGGGAGGAGGAGGTGGTGCTGAAAGGTGGTAAATTGTTATATAGGAAACCCTATCAGCAATGGTACTATAAATCACAGCGCTAAAACATATATGAAAAATTAGAATTGTGGAAGCAAATTAGTGGGAAGGAGGCAAAGGGGTAGAAGGGAAGTTGACACTGGTGAAGGGATACGTGCTGTAGCAATGTGTGCCTGAAATCCAATCATGAATAACTTTGTAATTCCATGGATTTTAGAAAAATTCTAAAATTTAAAATAAATAAATAAATAGAATGAGAAAGTAACCTACCTCTTATTATCTAGCAGAGTAAATGGTGCAACAAATAAATGGTGCCACAATAATGGTGCAACTAATATTGTACTCAGCAAAATGCATTTTCCTAGCTTCTTATAATACTGTACTCAGTATTCAGTCGGATCTAGAGCAATATGATTTTCAGTTAAGGGTACATAATAACTTCAGTGAACTTTGCTACTAGCACACCACTTGTACCAAATGAGTACTTAAGCATTAGCATCTATTCTGACTTACCTACAATTTTCTAAGGAAAATAAATGACCACAAATAAGTCTCATCATATATACACATTTACATACATACATATGTATATACACATATATGTATAGCGTATTTGTGTTGCATATATAAGTACATATACACATGTATATATACTCATGTATGTTTCTATACATATATAACATATATGTTTATATGTTACACATATATATGTATAGTGTGACTGGCTACTATAGTAGGAGTACCTCAATAATTTATTTTTTCAGATTTCATGAATAATTTTAAACATGTAGGAAAGAAAAAATATGTATATAGGAATGGAGATATTGTACAGGGGTGACTCTTACATTGTACATGGGCAACCCTAAGAACTACCAGAAGTGATACCTGAACCCAAAGCCAGGAGTAATTCCTGAGCATCTTTGGGTGTGACCCCAAAAATAAACCAAAAAAAAGTGTATCAATGATAAACCATATTCCTTCCAACAAAATTGTAACAGTTGTATATTAACTATCATTCTAATAATGCTGAGGTAGATAAGAACATTAGTAAATTAAAGAATATTACTATGACTTGAAATGATCTAAAGCCTACTAAAAGAGATAACTGAGAGTTTTCTCATTGTAAATAATTCAATGAACTTTCCCCCATTCATTACTCGAGGGTTTTTTTTGAACTATAAAAGAGAAAAGGTTAAGCTACTTCAGGGCTTGCTCTGGGCTTGCTCTCTTCTCCTTTCCCCATTCACTGGATGCTTGCTTCTGGATTAATTCTTCCATATTTTCAATAAAAAGTAGTGGGGGCTGGAGTGATAGCACAGCAGGTAGGGCATTTGCCTTGCACGCGGCCGACCTGGGTTTGATTCCCAGCATCATATATTGTCCCCCGAGCACCAGCAGGAGAAATTCCTGAGTGCATGAGCCAGGAGTAACCCCTGTGAAATGCCGAGTGTGACACAAAAAGGGAAAAAAAAAAGTAGTGGCTAGACTTAGCAAAGAAAAATATGGCATTCCCAGCTTATATTTAGATTTTTTTTGAGGGGTCACATCCAGCAGTGTTCAAGATCCTTCTGGCTCTGTACTCTGGGGTCACTCTTGGCGGGACTCATGAGACCATATGTGGCACCAAATATTGCACCAAGGTCAGCTGCATACCAGGCATGCACCTCCAGTACCTGTTTATGTTTTTGATAATCAACTTTAGTATAATTATACCCCAATATTAATGATGTATACTTGGGCTAAAACCGGATTAAATATAATTCATACTATATTTTATCAAGAATCTCTATGAAATAGTACATTACATAGAACTGTGGGTGTCTGATATTTGGACTCTTATGCTCCCAAGTCTTAAGATAAAAATAAGATAGTGACTGGAGATGTAATACAGAGATTGAGGGACTTGACTTGCATGGAGTGGACCCAATTTGATCCACGGTATTGCATAAGTTCCCTCGATGCACAACCATGAGTGATCCCTAAGCACTGAGCTAGGAGTTATCCCTGAGCACTTAAGGAATACCCTTTCCCCAATGAGATAGGAAGAAAAAAATATTTGTGTTGTAAGAAATAAAGAAGTTATATAACAGAATTCTTTTGAGTTAGTTGAAGGAGCTAGACAGAATGTCTGAGGTATATTTGTGTTGGATTAGTCTGAGGAACTCTTGGTGAAATAGGATATTTGGACCTGAACAAATTGAATGAATCTGTGGTTAGGGGTACAGTCACAAGTTTGCTTAAGAGGGTGTATTGCATCTATTGCCACATCAAAACTGTATGTCAAACAATCATAAAACCTCAGGGACATAGCTGGAGGGTAAACATGTATTGCTCTCACACCATAGTTGGTTAGGGGAAGGCTCTGTGGCCCTTTTGATAAGCATCACTTAATTTGTTCATATCTGGGAGTTTGACTGTTTGACTGTCCAGGTAGGCTCCACCACACAGAAATTCTACTCCATGAATATCTCACCATTACTGAGGACAATTCACATAATCCAAAGGTGTCTTTATCACAGCAGTATTTAAGGAATGGATGCAGGTAATGGATCATCACTCTAATCTAGGCAAAGGGTGAGAACATAAAAAATGAATTTCAAAGAAGTTGCTTGTTTTGAAAAATATAAATTTGTTTGAATTATAGCACTTTCTCTTCTCCAAGATGAATAATTTGCAAGGCTTCCAAATGAATTTCTCCAGTTTGTGAAGTGCCAACAGTTCTACACAAATTACCAGAATGTTTCACAATTTATCTTGAAATACCTGTCAAAAAAGTTCTTTTGAGGGAGCACATGGTGGCATTTTTTCTTGCCATAAACAAAATACATCTACCCATATGAAAAGTCTGAGGTGTTAAGGATAAAACATTGCAGGAAAGTGGTAACATTTAAGATAAAAAGGAAGACCAAGTGAAGATCCAGAATAAGTGAGTTACTATTTTGGTGTTCCTTGAAATCTAGCTCCATTTTCTTCATTTGCAAAGTTTAGTCTTTGGAAAGAGCAAGTTAGAAATCAAATGTGGGTCTGACACATGACTGTTTTTGTGACCTTTGTGTAGTAGCCATCTCTGTGTTTTGTTTGATGTGTAGATCAAACAGCAAGATTCTGTGTAAACTCTAGAGATCCAAATAAATATGGGTTTTCCATACCTCCAGCAAGCCAGGAATTGAGCCCAAGACCTCACACAAACAAGTACTTGCTCTCTCTACCTCTGAGAAATGTACCTAGACCACTATGAGCTATTTATACATTAAGAAAAAGAAAAGAAAAAAAGAAACTGCAGGTGGGGAAAAGACTGTAGGAATTTTCATTATGACTTCTATTTGTAAGTTACATCCATTGTTTCCAAGTCATTAATCTTATCAACAATAAGATCGAGAAATTTGAGTTGTTGTTCTTGTATTCACAGGGAGTATGCAAAAAGTGGGCTTTGGACAAATAATTATATAAATTGTGACTCATTTTCAAGTCTAGACAACTTGAGGTCTCAGGAAAACAAAACAAAACAAAACAAAACAAAACTGGTCTTTTCGAGGAAAGGGACTGGATTAGGAAGCAAGTTGGGTCTTCTATTACTGTGTCTGGTGGCCAGACTTGGCTTTTAAATAGAGTAAGTCTCAAGAATTATGGGAACTATATGAGATAAATAATGCCCTCTGACTATGGCAATATTATGAAACACAACTTTAATGGTAAGGGAGATAACTCAAAGGGCTGTGGGAGGCCGGGGGTTCCTCTCTAGCACTGCAGGGTCTCCAGGACACTGAAGGGGGTGACATCAAAGCACCACAGAACTGTGCCCCCAAACCAAAAAAGATAAACAAGCAAAAAAGAAAGAGAATACAGCTTATAAAAATGAATTCTGTGTTGCAGGCACCTTTTCAATTCCTTTAGTCTTTACAACTGTCCCATTAAGTAGTCATATTGTTAACCCAGTTTTTCAGAGTTGAAAATGGAGCCCAGAGAATATGTTTTTGTATATGGTTTCTTATTCACAGGGCCACATTTTCTTTTAAGGCAACATGGGAAGAGATCTTTAACTTTATCAGATGATGCAGACTTCATAGCTGTGCTGCTTATTTTCTGCACCAATAAGTTCTCCCTACTTTCCTGTGCTTGACAAGACTTGCTATTTTTAATTGATGTATCACATTTTTTTGCTGATTTGATGTTGAACTCCCTTGTGTTTTTAACTTGTTTCCTTGATGATTAGTGAAGAGTACTTTTTCCATATGTTTTTTGGTCTTTGATTTTCTCTTCTAAGAAATCTCGTTTTTTTTTTTTTTTAATGTGAGAATACTTCTATTGGATCATCTTTGCATGTAGTACAGGAATGTTTACTTTTCTTTTTTTTTTTTAAATCGAATCACCACCTGATACACAGTTACAAAGTTCTTCATGAATTGGTTTCAGTCATACAATGTTCCAACATTGTCCCATCACCCGTGTACATTTCCCACCACCAATATCCAGAGGACAGTAGAATTTGAACACAAGTATATGAAAAATCTCATACTTCAGCTTCATTTTGTGATTCACTTTCAACTTGAGGTCTAGGCAACTTGAGGTCTCAGGAAAACAAAACTGTAGCTTTACTTTTCTCTTTAGTAACTAAAGAACATGTAAGGTTTTTCTTTTTTTCCCTCTCAACCACCATGGACCCCAGCCCATAGGGCATTGAGAATCACCTGGGTGCCTGGGCTACATTAAGAGCTGAGCTGCCAGAATGGCCTCAATGCTTGCGGACTGAGATTTGAACACGGTCCTAAAGTACTGCCCAGCCAAATGCTTTAAACTGCTGAACCATCTGCCAGACCCTATACATATAAATTTTGAATGTTGATATATTTAAGTTTTTCATGTAGTTTATGGCTGTGCCTTTGTATCTCATTTAAATATTTTTGAAATATGTTTAATATATGCATGTAAGTTTTTGTCTTTAGTCCAACTCAAATATATTTGTTTATGGTTTGAGAGAGGTCCAAACTTATCTTCTTCTGTGCCTAATCTTATATAAGCATAGTTTTTCAAAAGCACTTCTTTCCCTATTCCTTTATAATGACATAATTTCAATATCCATACATTGAGGGTCTCTCAAAGACTGGTTCAAGTAAACAGAAGTGACATATAACAGGCACTTGTTATGGGATGAGACATGCTAAACAAGGTCAGACCAAGCATTTGAGAGATGGGTTATCTGAACTTAAGTATATATACATAAAAATATCACTCACTGTCATCCCATTGCTCATCAATTTGCTCGAGCAGGCACCAGTAACGTCTCCATTGTGAGACTTGCTGTTACTATTTTTGGCCTATCAAATACGCCACAGGTAGCTTGCCAGGCTCTGCCGTGTGGGCAAGACACTTTCGGTAGTTTGCCATGCTCTCCAAGAGGGGTGGAGGAATTGAACCTGGGTCGACCACATGCAAGGCAAACGCTTTACCTGCTGTGCTATCGCTCCAGCCCACATACAAATGTATATTTAGAAATATATATATATATATATATATATAAAGGATTCTTGTCTGCTGGTGATAGCAATGCAGCACACACACACACACAAACACACAGTAATTAACAAACTACATAAAAACAAAAGGGCATCATAAGTATATCACTATGTTTTATTAAACATGAGGAGAAAATCAACATATTTTTCCAAGAGGCAGACATCCTACGAACTTTACAGACAAGCAATTTAACATCAGCTTGTTTGACAAAGCTTTTAGAACAAGTGAGCAATAAAATTCTTAAAGAAGGGATAGAACATCAATGGCTCTAAATTCTGAAAGTTATAAGCTAACAAATTAGGAATGTTTTGCTTAACAGTTTTAGCATTAAAGTAAATATATATTATAATTTAAAATATTAGCATCTGAACTATATAATGACTTTATTTTATCATTCACCTTAATTAAACCAGGATTTCTCAACCATCCAAGTAGTCTTTAAAGTTTTCCAATATGGACAGGAACTAATCCCTATTGTTTTCTACATGTACAGAATGTGAGATAATTGTCACAATATATCAGCATTGTCACAGGAAGATTTTTAAGGCTTCTGGTAAATGAAATAAATGTCTGTGTGATGTCAAAATTATATACAGGAAATATTTAAAATTCATCTTGTGCTGTTTAAGTTCTGAAGATTGAAAAAAACAAGCATCCCACTTAATATAATATCAAAATCTAGGAGCTTCCCATAAATTTGACAGTAATTTTGTAATTATGTAACGAGCATATAAGATGAAACTTGCACAGTACATGAATCATCATTGAAATTAACAGTTGAACTGAATATACTTGATATAATTTATGTTCAGCCAATTGAGGCATTTACATAATTTATAAGCATTTCCAAATAAACTATAACATAGAGGCAGCAAATGTCAGATCTACGTTTGCTTAGTGAGCTTTCATGTGTCACACAAATTATCCAGGAACCTTAATTTATCCTTCTAAATCACCACGATAAAAAAATGTGTCAATAAGTGAAATTAAGAAAAGGTGACAATTTTTCATTTAAAAAAAAAAAAGAGTGTCATTAACACCCTGTCTTAAAGTTCTAAAGCAGCAAATTCAGCTCTAAGGCAAAAACAGGTGAAATATCATAAATTATAAATTCTGGTAACTCTTTTGGGCATTAATAGCCATAGCACAAAATCTTATGCTTTTGTAGATAATATATTAGTGTACATCTAAATATACATCTGGCCAGTACTCTCCATTAGTCTGAAGTTGTCTTGCGAAGCGGTGGTGAAGAAGAGCAGTTACACACGGTGTCTAATGGTCATCCTGGGCATCAGAGGCTGTGGAATGGCTGAGTCCTGACCGTCCATTCACAGAGATTGTATTTGATGGAACAGCAACCTGAGAGAATGAAGTACACGTTGTGCCTGTCAATTTCTCATGAGACAGCTATCCAATTTTAACGCCAGCTTAGCATTTATTTTTATTCAATAAATTGCCAATAAAATTAATTCCTCGTTATTCAATAAATTTCAAATAACCAGGAATAAATATTAACTCTACCCTGAAATTAAAAATGAGATTCGTTATTTCCACAACAAACAAGTTAAATAAGCCATTAACAAATCATCGTCTTTACAAAATTACCAAATCAACCCAAAGGACAGCGGCACAAACAGACTGCAGGCCAAGCTGTTAAAGCGCATTTTTAGCGAGATTATTTCTGCCTCTCCACAAATGCCCCAGAAAATGGAGAAAAACAAAGCAAATTCCACAAAGCAATAACATTGCGATTGTTGTATTGAGCAAATGCTTTAAATTAAAGTTCTCCTTCTAAGTCCCCTTTTATTTTTAAGAAAAAAAAAACAGCATTGGTGTTTAAAATAATTTCATTTTGAAGGACTAATGTAGTGGCATTTTGGGATTTTATGCTAGAATAATCACAGAAAGTTATTTTCAGTAAATAAATCGATAAATCCCCAATTTCTGTGGCAAAAGTCTTGTCTTTGAAACTTAACTTTCATTTTGTAAGAAAATGAAAAACACTAAAGCAATATTTCTGACACAGCTTGAAATTTCCATATTATATAGAAGAATGTAAAGCAAAAAGAGTCAGAACAATAACTAATTTTAATAAAATAGTATTTTATCCTTAGGTTATGATTTCATAAGTTTAGACCAAAGCCAAACTCATTTTTTTCTTGTCTTTTTTTTTTTTCTTTTTGGGTCACACCTGGCGATGTACAAGGGTTACTCCTAGCTCTGCACTCAGGAATTACTCCTGGAGGTGCTCAGGGGACCATAAGGGATGCTTGGAATTGAACCAGGCCAGCCACGTGCAAGGCAAATGCCCTACCTGCTGTGCTATCTATCGCTCCACCTCCCAAAACTCATATTTTCCACAAGAAGAGAACTCTTATAAAAAATATTCTGTCTTGGGGGCTGGAGTGATAGCACAGCGGAAAGGGCATTTGCCTTGCACGCGGCTGACCCAGGTTCGATTCCCAGCATCCCATATGGTCCCCTGAGCACCAACAGGGGTGATTCCTAAGTGCTGAGCCAGGAGTAACCCCTGTGTATTGCCAGGTGTGACCCAAAAAGAAAAAAAAAAGTTCTGTCTAGTAACATGGTAAGTGACAGAATAGCAAAATAAAATTTTAATTAAGTTTGGAAGGCTGGAAAGAGAGTACAAAGTTAAGATACCTGCTTTGCATGTAGCTGATCCTGGTTTGATCCCTGGCAGCTTAAGTCCCCCCTACCTCCGCCCCCAACCACTCTCACCCAGTGCAGTTCTTGAGGCCCTGAAACACTGCTGGAGTAGTGTGGAAACCCACAGACCAAACACTGAGCCACCAGGCAGACTGACTGAGATCTGCTGGGTAGGTTTCTCCATTACCTGAGTGCGAGTAGGAGCCTCTTCCACCTCCCACCAAATTGCTTTTGTTGGGATTTGTTTTACTTAGGGTGGGTGGTAGGCCACACTTTTTGGTGCTCAGCATTAATTCCTGGCTTTGTGCTCAGGGATCACTCCTGGTGGACTTGGTGTCGGTGCTGTGATTTGAACCTGGATCAGTAGCATGCAAGGCAAGTGTCCTACCCACTGTACTATTTCTTCTTCAGTCTTTTTGTTTCATTTGGCTTTTAACAGGAGGGGACTGTTTATCTGCTAAATGAATAAAGTTTTTTTGGACCATACCCTGTAGTAGCTCCTAACAGTGCTCAGGGCACTGTACAGTGCAAGAGGTTGAACCTAGGACCCCGTAATGAAAAGCATGCACTCTAGCCTTGTTTGCTCTCTCTCCTGGCCCCCAAATCAATTTTCTTGACTGTCTTTTGAGTACAGGATAGAATATAGTATTTGATAGTATATACCCGAATTAAAATGTCTATAATGAAAAGTTTGCCACCAGGTAAAGGTAAACAAATCCCCCTCCCATAGTATTTATGTGTGATTTCTATTTAATATATAGTCGAAAAACAACAGACAACAACTTCTCATTGTATAATCTGTATCCCAAGGTCTCTATGTGAAGAAGCTATTTTTCTGATTTCACCCAAATTGCAATACTCCTAATACCGAGAGTATATCGCCCACACAACAAGCTACCCGTGGCATATTCGATATGTCAAAAACAGTAACAGCAAGTCTCACAATGGAGACATTATTGGTGCCCACTTGAGCAAATTGATGAGCAATGGGATGACAGTGATACAGTGATATTAAGCCTGTGTACATATTACAGAAGTGGCCTGAAAAATTATAGTTATCTGGTCTAAGCAGTTATTTTGGGGAAACTGTATTTGTATAATTTTGGGGAGCCCCAAAGTAGTTCTCAGGGATACCCAGGCAACCAGGCCTTTAGGTTGGATGCTAGGGCCTATAGTTTCAGCACTGCTTATTCCTTGTGGTTCCTGGGAACAGTCACGTGGCTGTCCTGGGGGTCATGAGAGCTAGATCCAGCAATGGTGCAGTGGGGTTGGGCTTGCCCAGAAATGTCATTTTGTCTGATTCTTAAATTTTGTTTACAATTTTTCTAAACATGCGAAGACATTAACAGAATATTTATTCTATAAATTTTTGTAGGTCAAAGAGCTTGTCTAATTTAATGCTGCTCTATACTTACTCGTGTGTATTTTAGTGCTTGGCACAATGTAGATAAATACTTTGTAACGGAATATGATAATTCTGGACAAATATTTATATGGTGAAAAATATTGCCTGAATATTTCAACAATAGGCCTAAGACAATAATAAATGTTTTTTAAAAAGTAACATTTAAGAATTTACTGATAAGCACATCTAAATGTTGACTTTTTATTCTTGAGATCTGAAGGATTTTCAGGAATACTCACATATTCTTTATTTCCATAAGGAGGGTGCCCGTAAAACTGTCATTTATTTTCACTTTAAATATATTCTAAAAAACTCAGCCAATCTGAAACCGTGGATTGTTCAAATCCACACAATGGAAACAAGAATAAAAAAGACCAATAAAAGAAAACAAGCCAGCAAGATCCTGGATAACATATCTAGCTTTCAATTCCTTCCAATTCTATCTTGCAGACAGAATTAAGTTTTAAATTCTGAGGAAATAAGTAAATAAGAACTAAATATTATTTGTCAATTTTCAGGCTTTATTTTTACAAACCTATATTCTACTGGAAATAATATAAAAAACCTTTAGAATCCAAGCATTACCAAAGCACAAAGCAGCCAAAGAATTTCTTGTGTCAACAAATGAATTGTGGCGAGAGAGATAGTGCAGTAGGTAAGGCAAGATCCCAGAGCACAGAGCCAGGAGAAAGCATTGAACAATCGCGGATGTGGCCAGAACAAAAACAACATCAATCAAAGATAATGAATTACTTAATTTGTCTTATTCTCTATAAACAATTTACTGATTCATATATAAATATCTTAACATCGAACATATTTTATAACATTCTAAGCTATACTGATTAAAACTTTTTTTTTTTTTTTTTGCTTTTTGGGTCACACCCGGCGATGCACAGGGGTTACTCCTGGCTTTGCACTCAGGAATTACTCCTGGTGGTGCTCAGGAGACCATATGGGATGCTGGGATTCGAACCTGGGTCGGCCGCATGCAAGGCAAATGCCCTACCCGCTATGCTATCGCTCCAGCCCCCATATACTGATTAAAACTTTATAAAGTAAAACAAAAAAAAATCTGACTATAAAGTGGTCAAGGAGTAAGGTAGAAAATAAACCTTAAGAAACACAAAAAACTATGGCATGTTCACAACTGCCTTTACACTAGAGCAATCAACTAGATAATTGTCTTAACGTGAACTGCCTATTATGGTGAAGGTTAACTGCTCAGATCTGAACCAGAGCCATAAGGCAGAGTGATACCTGGAATTAAACTGAACAGTTGAATGCCAAAATATAGGCAAACACAGAGTCAAGTTTCTGATGAACAATCTACACTTACTGTCAAAATTACTGGAGATTTGATTTAGCAATAGAACTGTTGTTCTCTAAAGGAAATGTGAGGATTCAAAATAAATCAGGATAATTGTTCCATACATGGAACTTAAGCAAAGATTGCAAGAAACCTGAGCCTTTGTGCTCACCTTTGTGTTCATCTGAAACGCTGTTTACAACTTGGAAATTTATAATGCATATACAGAAAAGGACCCTGAACTTTAATGAATAACCCAGAGAAAACAAACAGATACTAACTTATCACTGAGGTAGAAAATAGCAATACCTCCTTTGTTTTTGTCTTGAATTTAAAATGGTATTATTTCTTCATTGCATTTTTTTGCATTAATGTGGATTAGTATCGATTTCATTAAAATAGTATCTCTCTAGGGCTGGAGCAATAGCACAGCGGGTAGGGTGTTTGCCTTGCACGCGGCCGACCCGGGTTCGATTCCCAGCATCCCATATGGTCCCCTGAGCACCGCCAGGGGTAATTCCTGAGTGCAGAGCCAGGAGCAACCCCTGTGCATCACCGGGTGTGACCCAAAAAGCAAAAAACAAATAAATAAATAAATAAAATAGTATCTCTCTAATTATGATTTTTGGTCATTAACTTTTATAACTGACTTGCCTCCCAAGACCAACACCCCTTTGGTTCCCCTATAGAACTACCAACTAATACTTTCTATATGTAATTCCTTGATTTTAAAAGCAATTGCTAGGTCCAAGAGGATAGCTCAGAGTAGTATGCCTTGCATGTGGGAGGCCTGAGTTCAATCCCTGGCACTATGGTCCCACAGCACTGTTCCAAGCAACCCTGGAGTTCTGAGCTGGGAGTAGCCAGAAAAGCTAGATGTGACTAAAATACTCAACACAGGGCTACTTCTGCAGGCATGACTAATATAATTTAGTTTCACATACTGCCAAACTTTACATAAATATTTTAGTGATTTCTCTATAATTTATGGCTAGATGTAGTTCATTCTTTTAATATACTAATGTCTTAACTGTTATACTCTATTTTTGACCCCTAAGCCAAAATTTGGAATGACAGAAGTGCATGAATGAGATTTTTTTTGACTTTATAAAGTTTTAGTCAATACAGCTTAGTATGTTATAAAATATGTTCAATGAATGAGTGCATACAAGAGACCTGGGTTCAATCTCAGTTACTCCATGGTACCTCAAGCACTGCTGAGAGCAGCCCCTGAGCACCATCTGAGAGCCCCCCCAAAAAATAACAAAATTTGTGAAACTGGCTCTCTACAGAGCTATCTATTGCATCTACAATCTTAATAGATACTCTATAGAGGCTTCTACTGAAATAGCTAAAGTTTTATTCAATAGAACCTAAAAGTAAACAGCTATAAATAGGATACAATTATAGTATCATCATTTAATGCCTGCTTTCTGTGTTGATTCACATCCAGATCATTCTGGAAGTAATGAGAGTTTTATGTGTGAAAAGACTGCCAATTCAGAGCACATAACACGCCACGTAGACAGCTTCTTGCCTGTAGAATTTTGTTGGCCTAAAAGGCATTTCCAATTCAATATACTGCAATTAATTCACTGAAAGAGATTAATACACCTACTGACTTAGAGGAACTGCCATTTTATTCAGTGACTTGGTTCTCCTGTGAACCTGATATACCAGATAAACCACTGTTTCTTAGTCCCAGGCTGTGAATGCCCCAAAGGCAAAAGCTTCCTTTTACTCTTTTCTGTATGGCTAGAAGCTTGCACAGTGTTTCATACTTATGTGCTTAAGAGTTTTGAGGAAATCTCAAAACTTATTGAGAAAGGTTTAAATCAGAAGTGACTGATCTGAAGCTCATCCTTATACAATTAAAAACAGAAGTTCTTAAAAAGTGTAAATGTACAATTTATTAAATGGGCAAATTTCCCCACAAAATATGAATGCCATGGTTCAGAAAGGAGCAATTTTAATTTTTCAGAATCTTGTATTTTTGTCTGTCGTTCCAGAGGAACCCAGAGTCTCACCTGAGTCATGCCACTCAGTCACATCCCAGTTGCACTAAGAACCCATTAAAAGAAATTTTATGTGAAGCAATTTTGTTTAGGAAGTATGAGATGAAGAGGAGAGAGAAAAGAGGGAACACATCAAGTCAAAGAAAGAAATCACACACCCCAAGTTGGGATGCAGGTGAGTCTGAGTAGAATTTGTTGTTCAAGCACCTTTTTGCTTTTTTCCCCTTTTTGGTTGTCTAGGCCACACTGGTGCTCAGGGGCAATTCCTGGCTTTAAGTCCAGGAGTCACACCTTGTGGGGTTGAGGCACCATATATAGAGTGCCAAAGATTCAAATTAGAGGTGGTCACAAATAAGACAAGTGTCTTAACCCCCATACTCTCTCTCTGACCCCTGAAGTACCAATTTTGATACTGAAAGCTACAGTGTGTATGTGTGTGTTGTGTGTGTGTGTACGTGTTTTAAACTGCATTGCACCTAAATTTAATTCTAAAATTATTATATGGAATACTACTCTAAATTATTCCTTTACATTTCCTCCACTCCTACAAGCATAAATATTTTGCTTGGTCTCCAAGTTTTCGTGAATAGGAGCACCAAGCCCTAGGTAAGAAGCTGTCACTGCTGCACCCACAGAAGACCCAGCAGTGAGGAAACTCACTCACTGACACAGGCGTGTCCAATTAGGCAGCCATGTTCAGGCCTCCCCCACCTGAGTGCGTATTGTCCCTTCTCCTGTGCAGATTGCATTTCTGTTCAGTTCAGTGTTTTGCTCAATAATTCTTAGTCTTCCCTAAATAGCTTTTAAATTGATTACACAAGGAATTCACAGTATGAAAGGTTTGGGGGTCAATGGAATGATGAGCACTCCCCTTGTCTTGGTAGTTGAGGGACTTTCAACCAGGATGACCTAGGGGAGAACAGGAAGGTCAGCCGGGGCCCTGGGAAGTTGAACTGAGAATGCCCGGCCCAACACATCACTGTCTTCTTTTACTGGCTGAAGGAAGCAGAGGGAGGAAACCTGTGAGTGTGGGACCCGCAAGGCATTCAATGAGGATGGTTTTTGTCTTGAGAAGCTCTTAACGCCTCCAACACCAAAGCTCTCTGACCAAGTGTTGTTAAGACGTGGATTTTTGCATTAGGTCTCATCTAAAGTTTCCATTTCCCCCTATTTGTTTTTGTTTAAGTTATAAAACTCCCTGCACCCTCAAATCCCATGGATGGCAGTAATTGCCACTGCCGTAGGAGCTATGACTGAAAACAGTTCTTTGTCACTACTGCCCCTTTTCTAGAATAGGAAGGATTTTTCTTTTCCAAAGAATGTTTCTTGCTGTGCTAACATAAGCTTTTCTTGAAATAAGGTTCCAGGGCACTTGCTATATATAGTTATATATTAATGAGCAAAAGCCCGTGTTCTGCACCTGGCCCATATTGTGGAAACAGATCTGACATATTTCTAAGTTTGTGTAAGGATCTGGACTCTCTCAGCTTCAACTTCAAAAATGACCCCTGACATAAAAGAGTAAATTCTGGCATCTTACCTTTTCAGATTTAAATGCCAGAAAACAATTTCCGCTAAGTATTAGTTTGACAGTGTTGAAAATACACCCACTGTCACACATCTGATAAAGAAAACTTACCCTTTTCAATTTGGCAGCGGCCTCGCCAGAGCGGATTGCAGTCAGCAAACTCTGCCGGATCTGCTCTGGGTCAGAGCTGGAGCTCTGGAATGTAAAAGAACTCTGTCTCTTCAGGGGGAATGCTGAGCAGTCAGTTGAAGAGAATACTTGGAAATTCTGTTCATTATGTGCAGAGGCATTTTCCTAAAAAATTAAATATGAGTTATTTTTATGGATCCCGAATAATGAACGAATCATATTAAAAGGTAATTTTGATCAACAGTCCTTTAAAAATCACCGTTTGTCACAGTACTACTTCAGATATAACACTAGTTTGTCACCCTCTGAATTCCCTCTCCTAGAGCTCAGGCAGCAGATGCGAACATTGCTTTCCTTTTTCTTGAGCTCCGGAGAAGGATGAAAAGTGGTAATTCTCTTTGTTTCACAAATGCAATCACATACTGTTCTTAAATCAGACAATGCTTTTTTCTTTAAAGCTCGCTAGGAGAGCAAAACTAAATAATGAAAAATTCATCAGGCTAAAAGACAATGCATTTTTATAATTCTAACATATTAGGTTGTAAAACTATTTTTTGACAGCACAACTGAATAAATATGTATATGTAACAGCTTATTTTGTGTTTATTTTTTAAAATCACAAGAACTATTGATATTACTTTTTGTATTCTCCCCAGCAACAAAAAGTAAAATTTTTTAAAATACAAAATTTTTAATTATTTAAGTACTTTAAATTCTTGAATTTAATTCAATCCAATAATTCAAGAAGGAGTATTTAGTAGATGACTGGAGACACTGTTAAAATCCCACTCCTGAATTTTAAAATGTCTTTTCCAAACTGCCAAATAAATATCATTACAAAAGAATGAACTAAACAGAGCTTGGGCAACAATTCAAAAAGTATATTATCTAAACCAAGCATCTGTTGTTTAGGAATAGTATTCCATTCTAAGAAAAATCACAGGCTTCATTTTCAAGAATTAAGCCCTGTATCATACATCTCTTCCTAACATTATAACAAAGTAATAAACATAGATGTGAGATAAATAAAGAAATATTCTTCAAGATAAATATTGTTTTAAATTTATGAAAGAATTCTGTTACTTAGGGATATTTGAAAAAATAATATAAAATACGTAGGAACTGTCAGACAGTAATGAAAGAAATTTTTAAAAGCTAAATAAAAACTATACAGAGCATTTTTCAAAAACTGCTTGTAGCTAACTATGATCATACTCTGAATTTCAAGGTATTCTTTGAATATACTATTTGAACTAAGTAAATTATAACACTGAGTTCTTAAATCTTAGTCAATATACTTCCCTTCTGTAAATTATTAAGACTTAGATAGTGGTTAAATAATATTTTGGTCAACATACATATAATTATACATGTTTATAATGAATTAACACAAGTAAATTTAAAATTATATATTTAGATTTTGTTTACAGTTTAAATTTTATGTAAACTGTAAATTATTAGCTGCGGTGAAATGTTTATTATAGAAAAAAACAGATGAGAAATGCTTGATTTGTTAGTCTTTGATAAGGCTAGTGTGCCTATATAATAAAAGCGATTTGTTTTGATGTTATATAATACTGCAGGATTAAAGAAAGAAACAAGCCAGAATATCTATGACATTTAAGAATAAGCTCAGATAATCAAGACACAGGAAGACACAGAATTATAAACTGAAATTTATGAACAAAGAAACATGAAAATATTTTCTAACTGGAAGACGGTTTGGGAGCACTTTGGTGGTAGAGGTACCTGTATATTAAAAAAAAAATGTTACCACTTCTGTGACTATGTTACATGGAATATAATAATAATAAAAATAGTATTAGCTAAGGATCAGGAATGTGACTCAGTGGAAAAGCACATGCCTTGGTTGTGTGAGGAGGGAGGGAGAGAGGAAGGGAGGGAAAGGAGGAAGAGAGAAGGGGAGGGAGGAAGGAAGAAAATTAATGCCACAATTAGGTAATGATGATAGAGCAACACTTCACCGAATTATATTAATTATAATGGTGAGTTATAAGATTCTATGTATGATCACTCTTTCCTACATTATCTTTACATAAGTTTGATATGAAATCAGAGTTAAGATACAGAAACATGAGGACAAGCTTGTTAACCCCCATTCCAAACATGTTATGTAAGAATTCCTTGTTTTGGGGGAATGGAGCAATAGCAGAGTGGGTAGGGTGTTTGCCTTGCAGGAAGCTGACCTGGGTTTGATTCCCAGTATCCCTTATGGTCCCCAGAGCACTGCCAGGAGTAAACCCTGTGCATCTTGAGTGTGATCCATAAAGAAAGAAAGAATTCCTTGTTTTTGAAACAGTAACATTTACCTTAGCAGGGCTATCCACGGAGGGATTCACAGAAGATTTTCCTCCCTGTTCCTTAGTGGGAGATGAGGCTGAGGCTGAGTCACTGCAGGACCCTACAGGTGCTTTACTGAAAGACTGTGACCTTTTCACTACAGCCAGGGCAAAAGGAGAAGGAGTCGAGCTTGCGTAAGGTCTTGGGGCACCAAAAGTTTTCAAAGTCTTCAGATTTAATGATGAGAACTGACTTGAGAGAGGAGGCGTAGGTTTTGGAGCAACAGGGGGAGGAGAGGTTTCTTTAGGCTTCTGACTGCTGATACCATTATCAGTATATTTATTGGGGGACGAAGGTGGAGGAGAGTGAACTGGTTTACTTAAGGGGGGAAGTGTTTGCTCTGGAGAAGAAAGAAGATCCCTTTCCATTTCTTTTTGTGTTAGTTCCCTTGGCACAGGACTAAGGGCTGTGTGAACACTCTTGGAAGCTGCAGATGTCACATAGTGACCTGAAGCTCTTTTCTGCATCTGCAAAAAAAAAGAACTTGGTTTGGCCTGAGGGTTTGACATCTGTGGTTTAATTTTGGATTCCAAAATATTGTTTATCTCTTCCAATTTGGGTGCAAATGGAATGGTGCCAGTGTCTCTCATCATCTTCGGTGCAGGTTTCAGTGGATTCACTGTGGGGCTGAGGGGCGTGCGCTCTGTTGTGTGGATCCAAGGCTCTGTTCTCTGAGGAGGGATCTGTCTAGAATCTGAGTGGGGTTCCGTCGGACTATCAGAAATAACAGCATCTTCTGATTGGATTGTAGTTTCTTTGACACTCTGATGACTCTGCTTTTTTCCTAACGTATGCCTTTCCTGATCATCTTTATAAACTATGGTTTCCGAGTCCCAATCTTTTAACATTTCCAGGGATTTGGGTGGGACTATTTTATAAGTTGTCATCCCAATTTTGGGTATGTAATCCCTTGTGATTTCATTTGACGGTTTGGGTCTGGGATTCGAATCTTGTCTATAAAGTGGGTAATTCTTCATATTAGAGGCAGCTGAGTTTTTATCAATCCCGTCAACAGGAGGCAAAAGATCATCATTACCAGGTACGCAAATGGGATCTTTGATAGTGAGTTGATGTTCTGAATGTACATTCAGGGAATCCTGATTCCTTAATTTTCTGAAAGTATTTACAGAATCTTGTGAATTTAAAGATGAATGCTGAGTTGATTTGTGATTAGTCAAAGCTTGTACATTTTCTTCAACCTTGTAGTCAGCTAAATTAATATGGTCATTTCCATCAAAACTGTTAGAGGAAGGGAGGGTTGTCTGAATTGCTGCATCTTGCATTTTCGTGTTTTCTGCACTGGACTGATGCAGGTTTTGGTCTGGTATTGTTGAAGCAGCTAGGTCATTTTCCTTATAATTTTGAGCAGTGTCCGTTTTATGGGTTTTATTGTTTGAGAGTCTGTCAACTTTCATGTCCACAGTGTTATTTTTGGCAACTTCTCCTACAGTAATTTCTGTTCTCCTCACTCCATTTTTCATATCTTCTGTGTTTTTTGGAATGACAATTATTTTATTTTGATCTACTGAGAGAGAGGAAAAAAAAAAGAAGTACCTTAAAAAACCAGTAAAACTCAAGTTTTCAACATTGGTCTTTCTCAAACTGTAACAGGTTGGCTTGATTTCTACAAATAATTTTCAGCTAATTATACAAAAGCAAGTAGTAGTATACAAAGAAACCAGCATGGGCTTTGGTTTCTTAGAGACCTAAGTGTGGCATCTGGCTTTACTAATTGCAATCTGTGTAGCCACAGTGTGTTACTTAATCCCTGTGGGTCTCATTTGGGTAAATATAAAAAGGTGAAAATATTATATTTTATATATCACTTATATATCATGCTTATTATAGTAGGAGGATGTCAAAAGCAAGCACTCTGTGAAGATAACTATACTTTAAAAAAATCAGAATTTCATGTTTTAGTTATGTTTAAAGACAAACTGATATTACATTTTTTTCATTTTGATTATCTTTTCTTTAGTCTCTACTGTACTTATACTTTATATGTAACATTAAATACAATCCCAACAAATGCAATGCTTCAATTAACTCAGACAACAGAAATATTACTTTTAGGACTGAATTAGATCTTTAGATATAATTAAAATCTTAGACACTTTTAAAAGTGTCTCTTTTTCAGTTGTCCTTCCTTCCTAAAGACATTTAAGACTTTTTAATTATAATAAGAATGTTTCACCTATAAAATACATAATAAAACATAATCATAATAGCATAGGTAGTTTTGTCTCTTCTCATTTCAGGGACCGGTAGGGAAAACAACTTCCTTTTTTCTCTGCAATATTATTCCTCTTAATTTCAAAAATAAAAACCATTTGTCAATATTGAGGTTAACAAAGTAACGGCTACTAAGCATCAGCAAGACAGCAAAGAACTAGAAGGTGGTATCTAGAAGGAAATACGTATCTTTGGTATACCCTATGTGCATGGGACTAAGCAAAGCCAGTGTACACTTAAAGGTTTTTCTAGTCAAATGCCTAGAATAGTAATTTCTCTGAAATGATCACAAGTCCTCATCTACAAAATCCTTAGTGACTTCCCATTTTAGAAATGGTAGTTTTCATGGCAGTAGTGAAATGTGGGTTTCATAGTCAAACTGGGAAAGGGTATCAAAAATTCTATGAAGTTTTACCACAATTCACTCTTAGCTACAAGGTAAAGAATAAGTCCACTGTTCACAAATTACTCAAAATTGCTTTAAATAAAAGAAAACATAAATATGAAAATATTGCGAAGAAAATTTGTATACAATTAAAACACTTTTTATTTGTTTTTGTTTTTGTGGTGCTGGGATGGAACCTGGGGCCTTAAACATGCAAGGCCTTATCACTGAGTCACACCCTAAACATTTCTTTTTTTCTTTTTTTTTTGCCTTTTGGGTCACACCCGGCAATGCATAGAGGTTACTCCTGGCTCTGCACTCAGGAACTACCCCTGGCGGTGTTCAGGGGACCATATGGGGACCATATGGGATGCTGGGAATCGAACCCGGGTTGGCCGTGTGCAAGGCAAACACCCTACCTGCTGTGCTATCACTCCAGCCCCTGAAAATTTCTTTTTATACCATGATTCCAATTTAAACCCATCATTCAATTATTTCATCATGGCAATTATATTCTATATAGAAGGCAGGGTTCTTATACTGAATATATGCCTTTTTTTTTTTTTTTTTTTTTTTTTTACTTTTTGGGTCACACCCGGCGATGCACAGGGGTTACTCCTGGCTCATGCACTCATGAATTACTCCTGGTGGTGCTCGAGCGATCATATGGGATGCTGGGAATTGAACCCGGGTCAGCCACATGCAAGGCAAATGTCCTGCCTGCTGTGCTATCACTCCAGCCCCAAATATTTGTTTTAAAAATGAAATTTATCATTATTATCCTCAAATAAAGTATAATTGACTAATAACATAAGTATTACCTATGAGTGACTTCAGATATACAAATATATATTTTTGCGCAGGCACTATGATTCAACATACTGTTAATAGCAATATCTCATGTATCAATGTTGCCACAATACATGATTTACTAGTGTGAGTGATTTCTTTTCTGAATAGTAATTAGCTTTTCAATTTACAAAATTAAAGGCACATAAAACCATGGGAGAGGTGCATTTCTACTTCTGCTCTTATTCATTTGGTTCATAAGGGTTTTATTATATCAATATGAAAAGTACTACTTGCAAGGCTACTAACAGAAAACAATACAAAAAAGGGTCCCTGGCAGCAGAAAATGAGTACATATTTCCTTCTCTCTTATTTCTCATTTTCAATAAATATAGATTCATACTAATTCCACAATAAAAATATTATTCAGCTTTCCTAGTTCCAAAATTTACATTTTCAACGTAAAATTTGTTTTCAAATAGTATGTAACAAACCCTAATCTATAGGCTCTAGATCTCTATATTTCTATCTGTCACAACTATGGTGGATTATACTTTCTTTACCATAGAATAACTTTGAATCTCTTAAGAATTTTTATAATTATTCCTAATTATTGTCAGTTCTGGAACCTAAATTCAATACTGGATTTATGAGATAATCCATCTTTAAACATATATGAAAATTATGCTATCAACTGTCAATGAATGGTTAGACTATTTTCCAAGGATATAAGTAAAGGGAAAAGGTAAACTCTGAAGTGGTTTGTCCACAAATTTTGAATATTACCTATTCAAAACTGATACCAGCATTTACAGCCTGCCTGTCAAAATGGTCAATTTCATAAATATACATGATAGGCAAAAGAGAAAGAGGAAAACAATGACGCAATTTTACAGAATGAAAAAAGTATGTCCTATTTTTATTTATTTATTTTTTAGCTTTTTGGTTTGCACCTGGTAATGGTCAGGGGTCACTCCTGGCGGTGCTCAGGGGACCATACGGATGCCAGGGATTGAACCCAGGTTGGCTGCGTGCAAAGTAAAACATCCTACCCGCTGTACTATCACTCAGGTCCTATTTTTATTTTTAATTAGTTAACTAATCAATTATTCTTTTTTAGTGAAGCAAGATAGTTTTTATTAAGTAAAACGTACTTGGAACTGAGAAGAGAGGGAGGAAGAACATGTTCAAGAGAGAACATAGATTCTTCTCTAGAGTGGGAAAAGCAAAGAGACAGAGAGACAAGCAAGCGAGATGCGTGCTCATGGGTGAACATGTGCTTGAAGAAGAAGCCTATTACCTATTTTAAAAGCTGATTTAGTGGCATGTGGTTCATGGAAGGGCACCTGTCTCCAATATGTGTAACCCCAGGTTGAATTCCCATGGAAAAAAATCCTGATTCAAAATTGACAAAGGTTATTGCCAATCAGATGTAATTCAAAATAAATATTGCTACAGAAATGTGCTTTTCACTGTGAGTGCTAACTTGATGTCAAGTCTTCTCAAGAATTCTTTAACAATGATTTAACTAATTAAGAATTTATTGATATTGTCACTATTATTTTGGTCTTGGGGCCACACTCAACAGCATTCAGGGCTCGTAGGTTAGGAATTGTTCTTGCCAGTGCTGGGGTCCAAGCAGTGCCAAGGGGGATCATGCAGTGTCAAGGACTGAGGTCAGACCTCTTGCACCTCTCCTGTCCCTAACCAAGATTTTTTAAATAAGGGATAAGCATTTATTTATTTACTTATTTTCTTTACTTAGGAGATCAAACCAAGGTACTCACGTATGCAAGGCAATTAAGAAACAAAAGAAGCCCTACCACTGTTGAAACTCCCTGGTCCTTAGTTGTGTTTTTTTTTTTTCCAATGACATACTTTTATCAGTGTATATGCTACATAAACATAGAAGGAAAGAATGGAAAAATTACATAATTTTAATCCTTTTAGCACTGTATTTCAGCATAGTACTGACCATGCAGATAATAAAGGAGTGGTATAGGTATTCAAAATAATCAACACACATCATGAATATAAACTGTTTCTGTCATCCTACCTACATACCTACAACATTGGAGTAATCAATGTTTTATACAAAAAAATAAACATATCCCTATGTTTTCTAGGAATTTTTATCTAGATTTACATAATTAAAAGGTCTGTGAGAATCCATAAGCTATTTCTATGATATTCCTCAAAGTACCTATATATTCCTTGAAATTTTTTGTATAGTATCATTTTTCCCCCAAGCCTACAAGGAGTGATCCTTGTGTGCAGAGTCAGGAGTAAGACCTGAGCACTGTAGGATATGGCCCCAAAACAAAACAAACAAATAAGAGAGCTAAGAATTAAGAACGGTCATTGGCCATATAATACTAAGTATAATACTGTAGCTAGTATGCATATCACTCACCATTTTGATTAGGATCAAGTGACTTCAAGTTTCTTGTACTATCAGGTACATTTTCTTGAATGCTGGTATTATGTATCATCATAGTGCATGGTCCTCTGCAAAATATGATATTGTATGGTATATATTCATCCCATTTAAACACACACACACACACACACTCACACACACATACGCAAAGATAGTAGGCAATGATTTTCAAACACAGATGGATGAAATAATGTCTTTCTGCCAAATACTGGAAATGTAATAGCAAAGAAAAAAAATACAACTGAGTGAAGATGCTGCCATGAGCCATCAGTTTCCATATGATGGTTTATTATAAAGAAAGATGTAAGTAGTTGGTTAAATAGATACTATTCTAGTAACAGTGTCTTTTTGTTATAACTGGTTGTCTTTTATATAAGATGAAAACTGAAGGATTATTTCAGTCTTGTATGTGCTGTACCTGGCAAAGTTTACTGTATATCAATCAGGATATTTTTTGTTTTTTTGGTGATAGAGGAGTTTAATTTGGAAACAGTATCAAAAAAATATAGTAAAGCATTGAAAGCAAAGGGTTTATTTTGCTGTGCTTATTTAGCTTTATTTACATTATGCCAGTTCAAACATAATGTAAGTGGACTCTGGTAAAGCTTTCAATTCTGAGAATTAAGTGTACAGTGGTCGTCTCTGATGCATTGTACATTTGAGAGGGTTAAACTATTAGTGTGATAACATCATATCCTAAAATGTAGAATTGATTTATTTATAAATCAGTTAAAAATTGAAAATCAATGTCTCATTTAGGTCAAATAAATGGTGAGACACATACAGTACCAAAACATTAAATTTGGCCCATGCATACTAAAGTGTTTCTACATGTTACAGTCTTTTTCTGACACAGGAATATCAGAACTGTCAGTTTTGATTTTATTTCAAAACAAGGGCATACAAATAGGCATTTTGTAAATAAAAATCCATAATAATATAAAAGGGATAGAGTTTAAGCTAAATGGATGGCTGTATGTGTCTAAAATATCAGATTTATATTTCAGAAGACTAGTATTAATTAGACAAACTGTCACAAACACTTCTGGCATACACACTACTTACTGTCCATCTGTGTTTCTAGTTTCTTGCTTCTCTTTGCAGTTTTGTGAGGACTCTTTCATATCACTGCCAAGGACTGAGTTAGGAACAGTGTTCGATGTACTTATTATATCAGTAGATCCAACAGAAATATCCTGTGACTTCAGAGAAAAATTTTCAGCCTCATCTTTAGGTACTTCGTTCAATTCTTCCTTTTCATCTATCTCTTCAAGGCTAAAATCAGAGCTTATTCCAGCTACAAATGAAGAGATAATTGTAAATACAGGTTTCCTTCCTTTTTTTCATATAATCCTGGCAAGAAAGGAATTTTTTTAAATTGAATCACTGTGAGATACAGTTACAAGCTTCCATGTTCGAGTTTCAATCATGCAATGATCAAGCACCCATCCCTCCACCAGTGCACTTTCTCTACCACCAATGTCCCCAGTATATTACCCGCCCCCCCCAACCCTCTCCCTGCTTCCATGGAAGACAAGTTCCCTCATACTCTCTACTTTGGGGCATATGGTCTGCAATACAGATACCAAGAGGTTATTATATTTGGTCCTTTATCTACTTTCAGCACACAACTCCCATCCTGAACGATTCCTCCAACCATCATTGTCTTAGGATCCCTTCTCTATTCTAGCTGCCTTCCTTCTCCCCTAGCTCATGAGACTGGCTTTCAACTATGGGTCAATCTTCCTGGCCCTTGTATCTACACTCTTTGGTTGTCAGCCTCATGTGATATTATTCTATACTTCACAAATGAGTGCTGTCCTTCTATGTCTGTCCCTCTCTTTCTGACTCATTTCACTTAGCATGATACTCTCCATGTCTATCCATTTTTAAGCAAATTTCATGACTTCATCTCTCCTAACAGCTGCATAGTATTCCATTGTGTAGATGTACCAAAGTTTCTTTAACCAGTCATTTGTTTTAGGGCACTTAGGCTGTTTCCAGATTCTGGCTATTGTGAATATTGCTGCAATAAACATATAGGTGCAGATGTCATTTCTACTGTGCTTTTTTTAATCCTCGGGATATATTCCCAGAAGTGGTATTGTGGGGAATATGTATTATGTATTATGGAAGCGTAATTTCTAGTTTTTGAAGGGATGTCCATATAGTTTTCAGGAAAGGCTGGACCAGTCAGCATTCCCACCAACACTGAAAGAGAATCCCTTTTTCCCCACATCCATGCCAGCACTGGTGGTTTTTGTTCTTTTGTATGTGTGCCAGTCTCTGTGGTGTGAGATGTTATCTCTTGTTGTTTCAGTTTGCATCTCCCTGTTGATTAGCAATGTGGAGCATTTTTTCATGTGCCTTTTGGCCATTTGTATTCTTTTTTGAGGAAGTTTCTGTTTATTTCTTCTCCCCATTTTTTGATGGGGTTGAAAGATTTTTATTGTACAATTCTACTAGTGTCTTGTATATCCTGGATATTAATCTTTTATCAGATGGGTGTTAGGTAAATATTCTTTCCCATTCTGTGGACTCTCTCCGTATTTTGGTCCCTGTTTCTTTTGAAGTGCAGAAGCTTCTTAGTTTGATGTAGTCCCATTTGTTTATGTTTGTTTCCACTTTCTTGGTCAGTGGTATTTCATTCTTAAAGATGTTTTTAGCTTCAATGTCATGGAGGGTTCTGCCTGTATTTTCCTCCAAGTACCTTATGGATTCATGTATGCCATTGAGGTCTTTACTCCACTTTGATCTGACTTTTGTGCCTGGCGTTAGACAGAAATCAGAGTTCAATTTTTCGCAGGTGGTTATCCAGTTTCCCCAGCTTTCCCAGGACCACTTGTTGGAAGGCTTTTCTTATTCCACTTCACATTTCTTACTCCTTTGTCAAAGATTAAGTGATCATAAATTTGAGAATCTGTGACAGAATATTCAACTCTGTTCCACGTTCAACTCTATTTCAGAGTTGGGTCTGTTTCTATCCCAATACCATGCTGTTTAATTACTACTGCTTTGTAGTATAGTTTGAATTTGAGGAAGGTGATGCTAACCATCTTCTTTTTCCCAAAGATTGCTTTAGCGATTTGTGGGGGTTTACTGTTCCATATGAACTTCAGGAGTGTTTTGTTTATTTCTTTTAAAAATGTCATGGGTATCCTGATAGGGACCACATTAAAACTGTATAGTGCTTTGGGGAATATTACCATTTTGATAATACTGATCCTTTCTATCCCTGAGCAGGGATGTGTCTTCATTTCCTAGTGTCCTCTTTTATTTCTTGAAGTAGTGTTTTGTAATTTTCCTTGTATAGGTCCTTCACCTCTTTAAGATGATTCTGACGTACTTGATTTTCTAAGGTACTATTATGAATGGATTTTTTTTTTAATGTCTCTTTCTTCTCTTTCATTATTTGTATATAGGAAAGCCATGTGCTTTTGGGTGTTGATTTTGTAGCCTGCCACTTTACTATATAAACCTATTGTTTCTAGGAGTTTTTCCCAAACAGTCTTTAGAGTTTTCTAAGTATATATCATATTGTCTGCAAATAGTGATACCTTGACCTCTTCCTTACTTTCTTTTCTTTTTTTTTTTTTTTTGGCTTTTTGGGTCATACCTGGCGATGCACAGTGATTACTCCTGGCTCTGCACTCAGGAATCACCCCTGGCCGTGCTCAGGGGACCATATGGGATGCTGGGATTTGAACCCGGGTTGGCCGCGTGCAAGGCAAACGCCCTACCCGCTGTGCTATCTCTCCAGCCCCGACCTCTTCCTTTCATATCTTTATGCCCTTGATATCTTTTTCTTGCCTAACTGCTATGGCCAGTACTTCCAGTACTATATTGAATAGGAGTGGCGAGAGTGGGCATCCTTGTCTTGTGCCTTGTGAAAAAACATCTGCCGGGGTGTGACTGGGGGAGAACTCTCCCTGTTGGCCGCCCCTGGGTTCGAGGGGGATGGTCCTGGGCTGCTCGCCCAGCCAGAGTGGCCCGGGCCATGGGGCAGATGGAGGAGGAAATGAAGGCCAAGCGGTTGATTGATCAGTTGTCGTTTATTTCATTCTCTCTCTGCTCCTCTCCTGGCTCTCGATCTCTCCCTGGATCTCGCCCTTACAGTCTAGTTAAATCCCCCCAGCATGAGGGGGTTGGAGCGTACACATAGGTGTGGTCACAATCAATAGGGGTAAGGTTCTTTTCCCTCAGGGGATGCCTCTCCTAGCAGGAGGATCCACCCAAGGGTGGAGTCCCATGAGTGTGTTTCTCCTCTCCCCGTCCAGCAAACATATACACATTCACAGTATTAATCATTTTGTATGGACACCATAAGAGATGCAGTAAGCTTATAGAATTGCTCTCCTGGGGCCATCTTGATCTCAGACTTCAGTGCTCAGGCCAGATTAGTCTTTCCTATCCCTAGCAGGGTCCTAGTCTCATCGTTACTTTTGGATCATAACAGCATTTGTCCAGGATCAAGCTTTAACTTACAGTTAAGAATTAGGCACTTTGGCCTGGCCCATCTCGATGCCAGGGTAGCACATAACTCATTGCTTGCCCTGGGCCCGTCCTGTCCCTTGTTGGGACGCTGCCTTTGGGTTGCTAGGAACTAAAGGCAACTGAGGCTTAAGTGGAGAAAGTAGATGCCCGGGAATGAATAATGTTCGAAGCCAATTAAATCCCAAGCTACAAAAGCATAATATTGTCTTCTTGTATCTATACAAAAAGGACATTGCTTTAAAGTAAATTATTCAAAAGACATATGGAGAGGAGAAAGGCAATATTAATTTATAATACAAATTCAGTGTCCTAGAAAGGTCTGACCTTACAAATTAACAGAGTCAGATTAGGGGAAAAAGCTGATTAATTGTTTTGGGGAAGAGAGCATAGAGAAGTAGTTACTGCTAAACAAAGGGATGGGAGTGACTCGGGAGCACCTTGATGGGTGTGACAAGCTAAGCTCCTTGCGGCAAAGGGGGAAAAGACAAAGCAATGTCATCCTACAGTGCCTGATCTTAGAGGGAAGATTTTTAGTTTCTCCCCATTGAGAATGATGCTTGCCACAAAAATGGGCTTGTGGTATGTGGCTTTGAGTATATTTAGGAAAGTTCCTTCAATGCCCATTTTCCTGAGAGTTTTCATCATAAACAAGTGCTGGATCTTGTCAAATGCTTTCTCTGCAGCTATTGATATAAATATATGGCTTTTATTATTTCTTTTATTGATGTGATGGATTATGCTGATTGACTTGCAAATGTTAAACCATCCTTGAATCCCTGGGATGAGTCATACTTGGTCATGGCATATGGTCTTTTTGATGAGTCACTGGATTCTGTTTGCTAGGATTTTGCTGAGGATCTCTGTGTCTGTGTTCATCAGAGATATCGCCCGTAATTCTCTTTCTTTGTGGTATCTCTGCCTGTTTTTGGTATCAGGGTGATAACTGCTTCATAGAAACTGTTTCTGATTCCTCAATTTGCTGGAAAAGCTTAAAGAGGATTGGGAGTAAGTCCTCTTTAAAGATTTGGAAGAATTCACTAGTGGATCCATTTGGGCCAGGATGTCTGTGTTTGGGGAGACTTTTTATTACCGTTTCAATTTCTTTGACAGTGACAGATGTGTTCAGATATTTCAGGTCTTCTTGGTTCAGCATTGGGAGCCTAAAGGAATCCAGGAATTTATCCATTTCCTCAAGATTTTCTTGTTTCGTGGCATAAAGATTCTCAAAGTAATTTCTGAGGATCCTTTGAATTGCTGTAGTTTCTGTTGTGATGTCCCCCTTTTCATTTCTGATTCAGTTTATTAGGGTTTTCTCTCTCCCTTTCTTTGTGAGTCTTGCTAGTGGTTTATTGATCTTGCTTATTTTCTCAAGGAACCAGCTCGTGGTTTCACTGATCTTTTAGATTGATTTTTGGGTTTTCATCTCACTAATTTCTGCTCTGAGTTTTACTGTTTAATGAAGGAATTTTAAAAATAATAAGTAGCTAGTGGCTGGAGTGATAATATAGTGGATAGGGGGGCCGGAGCGACAGCACAGCGGGTAGGGCGTTTGCCTTGCATTTCAATCCCCGGCATCCCATATGGTCCCCCAAGCACTGCCAGGAGTAATTCCTGAGTGCAGAGCCAGGAGTAACCCCTGAGCATCGCTGGGTGTGACCCAAAAGGCAATATATATATATATATATATATATATATATATATATATATATATATAGTGGATAGGGTGTTTGCCTTGCATGTGGTTTGATTCCCAGCATCCCATATGGTCCCCGAGCACCACCAGGAGTAATTTCTGAGTGCATGAGCGAGGGGTAACCCCTGTGCACCGCCAGGTGTGGCCCAAAAAAGAAAAAAAAAATTACCTAGACTTTTAAATTTAGGCTCATACCTAATAGTGAAATGCTTTGCTAATGGTGGATAATTATGTTATCATAGAATCAGATTATCTCAGTATACTCACTTCTAAAAATAATATGCAACCAATCTGGATTTATTCATGGTATAAAAAAAGGTTAAGTTTGTAAACTTCATTAAAAAATATATCTTTTCAAGTGGAGCTATAGACTGATTGTTGAGTGCATGCTCAAATGTATGGTCCTTGCTCCCCCAAGGGAAAAAGAACAAATAAAAATAAACAATTATAGGGGCTGGAGTGATAGCACAGCAGGTAGGGCGTTTGCCTTGCACGCGGCCGACCCGGGTTCAAATCCCAGCATCCCATATGGTCCCCTGAGCACCACCAGGGGTGATTCCTGAGTGCATGAGCCAGGAGTGACCCCTGTGCATTGCTGGGTGTGACCCAAAAAGAAAAAAAAAACAATTATAAATCTTTCTATTTTAATGACTTTTACATTTATACAACAATTCTCAATGTAAATGAAAAGAATTTAAGATTTTGCTGTCAACATGTGCACACATTATAAAATCTGATTTGACCATTACTAACTACAATGGAAAATTATTTTAGCTCTTCTATTTATTCATCTATTTTTTGTTTCTGGACCATATTTATCAGGAGCTATTCATTGCTCAGTACTCAAGACTCACTCATATCTAGCTATGCCCACAGGACCTCAGAGCCAGGAATCAAACCTGTACCCCCAACATCCAAAGCCTGCATTCCAGCCCATTAAGCTATCTCTCTGACCTTAATTGAGCCATATTAAAACACACCAATGCTCGCATTTTACTCTACATACATACATACATACATACATAACACCAAGAATTTTAAAGACTCTTTAGAGAATTAGAACTTTTAATTCCAATGTACAATATGGGTTAAAGTTTACTGATTTAGATGCCTATAAGTACAAATAAAATTAGTATAATACAATAGAAATTAACTTTTATTACCACTTACCCTCTGATTTGGAGGTAATTTTCTTTGTGTTTTTTCATCTATATTATCAGAAAGTATAAAGATGCAATATAACCAGATATAGTTTTCACATTTCTTTCTTTTGTTCTTGATTTATTTAATAATAGACAGAAATATTTTCTACTGCATGTTATATTTTACTAACTATGCCTAAAGATCAAAAGTGTATGTATGATTTTATTGCTTGGTTAATGTTTCGCTGTACAAAATTTCTTTTCATTATATAGATATGGTTTTGATCATTTTATCTCTAGTACCATAACAAATGGCCAACAAGGTAAAGAAGGCAACATCCTAAGCAGTGAGTATCCACACCAGCTCTGAAAACTTTAAAGCAAAGAATGAGGTTCTGAGGCTCAGAGATGTAGTATAGGGGTTAGGCACTTCTCCTGCACATGGCTGTCTCAAATTCTCAACCTGGCATCATATATGGTCCCCCAAGCACAATCAGAGATGGATACTTAAGGAGTAAGCCCTAGAACTTCCCAGTGCGGCTCCCAAACCAAAACCAAAAACAAAACCAAAAAGCAAAAAAAAAAATAAATAAAATTAGGTTCTGGAACTTTGTTACTTTAAAAGTAATTCAACATTTCCATTTATACAATAGGAACTTAAGTACATTTAATATTGTCAAAATAGAGGGAGGAAAAAATAGCATTGAATTTATAGTGGCCAGAACATGAATTCAACAAGTTTATTAATATATTCGAAGAAAAAGTGCGGGAAAATAGTACAGAAGGGGAGAGGGGGTTATTGCATTGCATGCAGCTGACATGAATTCAACCCTCAGCACTGTATTATCTCTATAGCCTCTTTTTTGGGTAAATTTTAAAAAAAGGTTGCTCAAGATAAAGATATTAAACAATCTGAATTTAAGTGAATATCTAAATGGAGACGTTACTGGTGACTGCTGGATCAAATAACAACAGGACGACAGTGCTACAATGCTATCCAAATACACATGTACAAAAAAATACTGCTATTATGTCATGTGGAATATTCGATATGACTGCAATGCATAAATATTGTGTATATGCTAGCATGTTACTTTTATGTAGTAAATACATTTTGAAACTGCACCAAGAAAAATAAATGATTTCGATGCAAATATGCTTTATGTGACTTCTCAGTACAAATTAAACTCTTAAGGAAAGAGATTGAGCTTACATGTAGCAAATTACTGATCACTCTTTCTATTTCTCTAAGACCCATCATGAGTATTTCAGAGTCACAACTTCATTTTTCATTGAAAATAAAATTTGCCAAACTGTATTTTATGAACTAGCTGCAGAAATAATTTTGCATTTAGTATGTGACAATATACTAATTTTAAATAACTGAGTTAATTTGATAAGGACTCCAAGTCACTAAAAATATTAAGAAAATCAATTACAAAGTCCTAATATTATCAACTACAAAGTTTTGCCATCTGGCAACAAAATAATTCCGATAATTTAAAAAGAACCCTTTCCCACTCAACCAAAAGAAACACTATAGAACATAAGCTACAACTAGATAATAAGTCTTCAGTAAAGAAATATGTAATTATTTTATATTTATATAATTACATGTCCTGTAGTACTGTCCTCCTGTTGTTCATTGATTTGCTTGAGCGGGCACTAGTAGTAAAGTCTCCATTGTGAGACTTGTTGTTACTGTTTTGTCATATTGAATACGCCACGGGTAGCTTGCCAGGCTCTGCCGTGCAGGCAGGATACTCTTGGTAGCTTGCCAGGCTCTCCGAGAGGGACAGAGGAATCAAACCCGGGTCAGCCACATGCAAGGCAAAAGCCCTACCCGCTGTGCTATTGCTCCAGTCCATATAATTACATATGGAAAATAATTCTATTATGATAATGTTGCTAAAGATCATAAGTCAAAAAGGAAAGGAGCCAAAAACCTTTCCTACTTACTGATTACGTATTTCTGGGGTTTTCCTTTTAGGTTATTTTTGGGTTTTGATTTTTGGGTTTTTTTTTTTTTTTGAGCAACATCAAGTTTTATTCAGGGACAATACAGGGGATCAAACCCGGATCAGCTATGCGCAGTCAAGTGTCCTACCCACTGCACCACCTTTCTGGCCCATGGTTTTTATGTTTGTTAAATTTGCAGTATTCATCTGCATGACTAGGCATAAGATTAAACTCCAAGCCTACAATTTCAAATGCATACTATTTCAAATGTAATGTGGAAACTACTTCTTTATGATTGTCTTTCATACAAAGAGTTAATAAAGAATCAAATCTGTATACAATGACATCATAATCTGTATAAATTAAGGCACCAACTAGGAAAGGCCTGGCCACCTACATGTCAGAGATGCTACGGCTGCCTCGGGCGATCCAGAGCACTGAGAGGCTTCTTTGGGCACAGTACACAGTTCGTGACTGGGGAGCCCAGGGCCAAGGGAAGTGTCTGCCAAAGAAGTAAAAAATCTGTGGAAATGGCACTTAGACAACAAGGTTATAGCAGCAGAAAACAAGAAGCATTTTGAAGAATTCAGATGTTAGCTCACAATTTTCCATGCATTAAATACGAAGAAACAAAAGGGGGAGAGGAAAACAAAAAGCAGCAGCCATCAAGCAAAGTTTGAATTATCAGTCACAGCCTTTTCCCAGTGCTTCACTATCTTCTCATTTCACTTACTCTGATATTACTTAATAAATTTCCCTTGCAAACTTAAATGGCATCATGTGTTATTCTAGGTAGTTCAGAAAAATCAATACTGGTTGAATGAATTTTAATCAGAGAAAAAAAATCTTACTATGTTTCAAAAGCCCAAATTCCTAAATATCATTCAAGTACTAAACAACTTTTTGTATGCTTTTATATTTGGGTATATTTTAAAATAAGCATTTGAATGCTTCCAAGTTTTTCTTGTATTAATGAATACAATGATTAAATATAGTTAGGAGACAGCACAATAGTCAAGGATGTGTGTGTGTGTGTGTTCCTTTTACAGGAACCTCAGTTTGAATCCTGGCATTGCATGGCCCCCAAACATGGCCAGTGTTGCCCTAAAGGCCCTCAGAAGCGACTGGGAAGTGCCACATCATCAGTTGCCAGCACTGAAGTCATTTGGCTTAGTTGTTCAAATATTAGCAGGAGTGGGCCTCAGAACCCCTCGGCACTGCTTTGGAACTCCCCTCCCCCAAAAAAACTTAGGTAGAGTTCTATACAAAACAAGTTTTACATCTATCAAATTACTCCTATTGTAAAGTCTGACACAGTAATATTCTATTTTTGATTCAACATTATTAGTCTGTCATATTCATTTATATCTAACCTTAAATTATCTAAGAATAAAGGCATTTTATTACAGTTATTTTTATAAAAGCTACCTAAAACTTATTGAGAATACTTGGAAGCAGTGTCAGATGGATTATTTTATTTCCACTGAAATTTCATTTACTTGGATAAAATCCTAACTGAGATGGTATACAAAATTTTATAATAAAAATTTTAACAGTACGTTAGGGCTGTGAATGTTCAGCTCATACTGAAAATAGTTATACAAAAAATGGTGTGTCGCATATGTTTTCCCCTTAGTACACTAAGGTTTACTCTGGAGATCTGACACTGCTGATGGAAAAATTGTAAAAGGTAACCTGATATTGTAAAACGAAAAACAGGAGATCTCCTAGAAAAATACACAAGGTACTGAAATTTTGAGTTTTGCTAGTTTCACACTCTAAACACAGGAGGAAAAAATTTCCATTTCATAGTGAAAAAGGTTTACTCCCGAGATCTGATACAGCTCACGGGAAGATTATAAAAGGTAATCTAACATTACAAAAGGAAAAACAGCAGGTCTCCTAGAAAAATACCCAAGGTACCATAGCAGAACTGAAATTTTGAGTTCTGCTAGTTTCATACTCTAAACACAGGAGGAAACAAATTTCCATTTCATAGTGCAAAATTTGTGAAGTGCAGTTGAATCACCTCTATGTCTCTCATATAAAGCACATTACAGTAGATTCATTATTCAACTTACATAATCGTTTAATTGACTGCCATGGAATTATAATCGATAATTAAAAGATGTGAACTATAATAAAGCTGTCATACCTGGGCTTGACAGACCTTCAGTAGAGTTTGCTTCTGAAACACTGTCTGCAGAAAAAAAAACAGATCTTGTGTGGAAAGTACTGAAGATATACTGAAGGTCATGTTTACAAACATACAATTAATTCTTCAGTAGCTTAACTTAGTTATTTTTATTAAATACAGAAATTATCCATAATCATGTTTTGAAGGAATATTGTTATCCTGCTTAGATGCAACTAAGATCTACTTAGAGTCCCAATTTCTACAGTGATTTGATCTTGAAAAGGAACTTTGTAAATAGACTGACAAATTGTAACACTCTCATTCTAGAATAATGGAGCTGGGAAAATTTTCCATTTTGCTTTGTTTTGTCAACGTTTTGTTTTTAATACAGTTAAAAACCAATCAAGAACTAAGCAGAGTAACCCTAAGCCTAAATTTAAGTACTATTGGTTAAAATAAATGATTTATATCCAATATCACAGCGGGTAGGGCATTTGCCTTGCACGCAGCCAACCTGGGTTTGATTCCTCTGTCCCTCTCAGATAGCCCAGCAAGCTACCAAGAGTATCTCACCCACACGGCAGAGCCTGGCAAGCTACTCATGGCGTATTTGATATACCAAAAACAGTAACAAGTGTCACAATGGAGACGTAACTGGTGCCCGCTAGAGCAAATCAATGAGCAACGGGATGACAGTGATCACTTCTATCACATTTATTCATAAACCACAGTGCAAATGCAATGTTAATCGCAAAAGTAGCATACCCGTAGCCTGAAAGCTTTCATCACTTTGATGTAAGGGTATTTTGGAAGGTGGGGAAGGTGCTTTCCGTTTGGTCCTTTTCAAAGATGAATTCCCAAGAGAGGTGCTGCTGAGCTGCAGGGAACCAGTTCTTATTAGGCCGGCTCCATGGGGATTCTATGGAAAGCAAAACGTCCAAACAGTCTTTATTCAGAAATGAATAAAAAACTTGAAAACACGGATCTTCATGTCAAACATATCAGAAACATTTGTTCAAGAATTCATTCAAGAAACATTTGTTTAGTATGTACTATATGCTAGGAGCTCTGCAATGGAACGGATATAGAAATCAAAGCAAAACGTTCCTGTGCTTCAAGAAACTCAGGCTAGGAGACTGACAGGTAAACGACCAATAACAATATAGAAAACATGTAAGTAACATGATTAAACTAAAATTTAAAGTTAAATAACTTTAAAGTTAATAAAGTTAAATAACATGAAAAAACTAAATTTTAAAGTTAACTATAGGGAAAACATTGGAAGTAACTTGGAGATAAAAGAGGAAGACCGTGCATAGATTAAGGCAGCTGAATTGATTAACCCCTCTCTCTTCAGTACTTAATACAAATGACAAACATTTCAGGAATCTATATGTCTATTCCAGGCAAGATCATTTAGGTCTCCAAGTCCAGATAGAGCTTATGCACACACTCAAAGCATATGTGACGGTCATCTACCCCAGCACAGCCCTGCCTCAGCAGTCTGGTGGTGCCTCCTGGCCCCCTGCCATGTCCTCTCACTCTTTCCATTTATACGCTTGAATGGTGTATTCATTATTTTGGTCTCCAATTTCCAGTCCTTTACTTTGACTTCTCCAATCAGTGACCTTTACCTTAAGTAAATCAAAAGTTACTTTTTATAACCTTTTATTTAACTTTTAACATTAAGCCAAATTGATCACATTCTTTTCTCTTAAAAATTCTTTCTCTTAATTCTAGGATACTACCTTACGAACTATACAGAGATCCAAATCGCATTTTCTTTGTTGTTTGCTTTTCACCTCACTGAACATATTCTCTCTGATACCTATATTCATTCTCTCAGGAATCCCCTGTGTTCTTAATTTTGCAGAATATTTAACACTGATGAATTCCCAGCATATGTCTTTATCCTAGACCTCTACTGGATCTCCGTTTAATCTGTAGAGCCATTTCAAATGTAGCATAAAAAAAGCAAGATCTTTATCATTTCTTATTTTTCTTCCATCAGAGATAATCCTGTACTCACAGCCTTCCCTATTCCAGTAAAGAGGAAGTCATACTTGGGTCAGGGATGTAGTTCAGTGGAAAAGCACCTGCCATGCAGGTCATGAGTTCAGTCCCTGGCACCACCCCACAGGCTTGAGCATGATCC
Source organism: Sorex araneus (assembly GCF_027595985.1). NCBI lineage: Eukaryota > Metazoa > Chordata > Mammalia > Eulipotyphla > Soricidae > Sorex > Sorex araneus. Next base: position 198,766,739 of record NC_073313.1, read on the forward strand.
AAACACCACAATGAAGTATATAATCTCTGGTGCACTGCCACCAAGTGTGGTGTCCAAAGGACAATGAGAGTGCAACTCCTGGTCATTACAACACCAGCAAAGAAAAGAGAAGGGGGTATGGGAATAACAACAACAACATCAAAGCACTAAAAAAATTTAAAAAGAAGCAAGCCTTTTTTCAGTTTGATTAGGCCAGAAACTTTGAAATTTCTTCTCTCTCAACACTCTCCCCATTAAGTCTCTTCTTTTGGATCATGCTGCTTAACTGTGACCACATAGTTCAAATCACCACTAATGTTCCTCTCAGATCCTGCATTTCTTCCCTATAATCCTTTCTCAAAAAGATCCCGTTGGGCACTGGAACAGGGAGGCGCCCTCCCAGCCTGGAAGTCACACCCTCAACCCGTCCCTGGTGCCATCTTGCTGCAGCAGCCAGCAGTGAAGAATCTGGCCCGCGGGCACTGCAAGCCGGAGAATGCTCCCGACCCCAGACGGGCCAACAACACCAGGGTGCCAGATGGAGAAGGTGCAGAGTCACCTTCTCCAGATGGAGTACCAAGGCAATACTAAGCTTCTACTAAGACGGCTCTGGTATGTGGGACTGGGACGTTTTCTCCAAACTGTGCGGCCGCTTATGCGGCTGTGCAAACTTTCCTGATATATAAAAAGCCGCTCAGGAACGGCTCCACCACCCTGAGCGGCCACTATCCCAGAGGCACAGAAACCAACCTCGAAACGCAGTAATTGCTGGCAGATATATTCCTTAACTGTGAACTAAGCTACGGCCCTGTGCAGCCCTGGAGGGGACGAGTTTTGTTCCTCGGCCTTTTCCCCTTTTCGGCAACATGGCAACCGCCAACTTTCAAAACAAGTTGCACAGAGAGGTAGGAGCATGCAGTGATAGGACACATGGGGAATCTCGCGATGGGGGGGCCAGAACCGGCCCTGCTCCCTGCCCAAATGAGACCCCGAGAGGTCGCCCACGAACAGCTCCTCTACTCTTGAACAGTCATGATCCCAGAAGCACGGAAACCAATCTAGGAATGCAGTGGCTGCTGGCAGAAAACAACTCTGGACTTAATTATTAAAATACCAGAATTCCAAAACTGGGCGGCTGCTTTCACAACCGTGCAACATCATATGCTCTTTGTTATCAACAATAGAAAACATGTGTTCTAATGATGCCATTTCGACAGGTCTGATTGTTGGGGGGAAAACTCCAAATAATAATAGTGGGTTTTCTGTCGAAAATTGAATGTAATCAAAGTAAAGAGAGAATAAAGTGAAAAAAAAAAAAAGATCCTGTTAAAACCCAAGATAGGTGAGGGTTACTTCTTCCAAAACCATTATGGGGCCAGAGAGAGTACACGGGTTAAAGCATTTGCCTTGCACACAGCTGAGCCTTGTTCTATCCCCAGCACCTCATTTGGTCCCCCGAGCACTTTCAAGAGTGATCCCCAGAACTAAGACCTGAAAACTGAAATCTAAGACCTGAAAACTGAAGATTAAGACCCGAAAACTAAGAAACAAAAAATAAAACAAAATCCCTTATGGTTTCCCAACAGGGAAAGGAAAGCTCATGTCCCTACACTGACTTGTAAGGCTATGGAGGACCGTTTCTCCTGGTGTGGGATGGGCTTGCTCTACTAAAGCACACTGGCCTTTGTGCTACCCCCAAATGTACTAGAAGTGTGCCCAACTCAGGGAGCCCCACTCATTGTTTGCTGCACCTGGAAAACTCTTTGCATAACCTGACCTCTCACTCACTTATTTTGTTAAGATCCTTTCTTAGATGTCAGCTGTCAATGAGTTCTTCCTTGATCCATGGTACTTCCTATCATTCCCACTTTCAACTTAATGAACATCATTTACTAGCTCTCCAATAGTCTCTATAACTAAATTTGGTTTATTTACCTTGTTATTGTTTCTCCATTAGGGTTAATCCTGAGGGCAAGGATTTGTTAAATATAGATAACATATTACATGGAATAGTGTATATTTACTATACGTACTTATAAAATTTAATGAATAATTTAATATATAAAACATATTTAATATATAGTACATATATTTATATATAAATTTAACTGCTCTAGAGTAGTACCTTGATCATAGAAGTATTTCAATAAATTTATGCTGAGCAAGAGATGAGATGTATTGTGACTTCTATTAGTAAATAAGTCTTTGATAAACTAGGCCTAGGAGAGGATGGAAAGTTTGGTCCCTTGAATCTTAAGGGACAGTGTAAGTAGAAAAGGGAAACACATTTGTTTGTCAAATGTTTATGCCTAGCTCCACTCCAAGATTAATTTATCAAATTTTACTATTTTGAAACTTTGTACTATTTCTGATGAAGAAGGAAGGAGCTGCCCCCAAAAAGTGAAGTCTGATGTAGCTCTCATCACTGTCAACTGTATTAGGAATAAAGAGAAGGCAGGTCATCTCTCAGGGACAGAAACAGAGTGAGGCTTGCAGTGACAGGAACTTTTCTAAACATAACCTCTCCCTGACATGACTGCTTCCTCAAAGAATGGGACATTGACTCATAGAGATAGCTCCTCTATCCTCAATGCCCTACTTCTTTCTCCAGAATCTTCAGGCTGCACCCAAATGCATTAAAAAAAAAAAAGAGAAAAGGTGGGGCTAAAACACAACAACCCCAACCAGATACATTCAGTGCCTTTAAAGTCAATTCAACTATTAAATATAATGCTTTTCTCTCTTCTTCAATCCCGAGGTGGGCTGGGCAGGAGTATGTAGAGCCCTCAATTTCATGTTTATATATTTGAAATATTTACAACAACACTCTCCTGGACATAAAGTCTAATGAGAGACTGACAATATATAAAATACAGGTCATTTTGAGAAAATATTGTTTGTTTTTGTTTTTGGGGTTACACCCAGCAATGTTAAGGGGTTACTCCTGGCTCTATGCTCAGAAATTACTCTTGGTACTTAGAGGACCATATGGACCATACTCCTGGTACTTAGGGTACTAGGGATTGAAGCTAAATTGGTTACATGCAAAGCAAATACCAAACCCACTGAACTATAGCTCCAGACCCAGAATATAAATTTTATTTATTTTTGGGGGCCACACCTAGCATTGCTCAGGGCTTACTCCTGGTTCTGTGGTCAGGTATCATTCTTGGCTTCTTAGGGCACCGTATGTTGTGCTAGAGATTGAATCTGCATACAAGACAAGTGCCTTAACCTTTGCATTATTTCTCTAGATTATACATTTTAAATAAAAACCTCTTACTGATGACATAGGTCTTTGTATTTAGAGACTTCCACTATCCAACAAGGGTAACAGATATGGAGGTTGTTAAAGAGGAGGCAAAAAAAATTTTCCAAAAACAATGTGAAACTTCACTATATATTCCTGTTTTTTTTTTTTGTTTTTTTTTTTTGCTTTTTGGGTCACACCCTGCAATGCACAGGGGTCACTCCTGGCTCATGCACTCAGGGATTATTCCTGGCGGTGCTCAGGGGACCATATGGATGCTGGGAATCAAACCTGGGTCAGCCGTGTGCAAGGCAAACACCCTACCCGCTATGCTATCACTCCAGCACCCTATATATATTTTCAGGGTGGGGGGTGGGGTGGCACATCTGTCAGTTCTCAGGAGTTACTCCAGCTCAGTGCTCATGGCTTACTCCCAATAGTGCTCGGGTGATTTTGCAGTGCTGGTGATCACACCCAGTTCTCCTGCATGCAAGCATGCATATCAACCTGCTGAGTTACCTCTCTGACTTCACTTTTATTTTGGAGTTTTTGTTTGTTGTTTTTCTGTTTCTGAGATATATCCTTGAGTGCTTACACCTGGTCCTCCACTCAGGGATCACTCTTGGCAGACTTGGGGCACCATATGGAGCACTAGGGATTGAACCCGGATTGGCTGTGTGCAAGACAAGTGTCCTACCTGCTGTACCAACAATCCCTTTTAAAATTGTTGGGCCAGTGAGATAGTACACTTGGTACCTTGCATGCAGCCAACTCAGGGTGCAATCCTAGGCACTACATGTGGTCTTCTGAGCACTTCCAAGGGTGATCCATCAGTACAGAGTCAAAAGTAAGCCCTGAGCATAGCCAGTTGTGGTTCAAAAAACATTTAAAATATATAAATCATCAAAGCCAACAAAAGATGTCATTCAATTTCTTGATGAGTTTACCTCTGTGGAACACTACTGAAGCGCACTTGATTTCTCTCACGGGCCTAGCTTATCAGTAAGAACTCAGTAGGTAGCCAAAAGTAATTGCTAATTGCAGGAAGTCATAAAAGCATTTGATTTTGTTTTTTTGTTAGATGCCTTGTTTCTCATGTTCTAAGCAACTGCTTTCATGAAGCATATAGTTAAAGCCCGTTTTCCTCTTAAGTCATATTCTCACTTGCTGTTATATATTGGTCTTTTCTTTTGCCTGATAAAATCAGTCACAACATGAATTTCTCAGATTACTATATGTTTAAGTATGGTGTATTCATATGCTAAATCCAGTAACAAGATGGATCTCATCCCCTGACCCTGAAAGAGCCCCCAGTGCGACATCCTTGGGAGGGCCGAGTCGAGATAGACTTCTAAGATCTCCGGGAAAGGACAAAATGAGAAGTTACTGAGCCCGCTCGAGAAATCGATGATTAACGGGATTTCGTGATCGTGATCATGACTATATGTTTAAGAGTTAGAGGTCTTATCAAATGAGAATCTAGCACATGGAAATTCATAGACTTCTACCCCAAGTAGGAGGATGAACAATGCTAGAAAGAAGGCTTACTAGTTCTTTTCAACAAGGAGTCCGTAGACCAGTGATGGCTCACTAATGTAAAGGTTAAAAATTACTAGACCATCATAATGGTTGTAATTGTGGTCATCATTAACTGGTAAATTATTTAACAACAATGGTCATTAACAGACTGGTGTTCGGACAGGCACTAGTTCTTAGTAGAAAAGACTGAAATACACTATACTGAACTACCACACTTATTTCCATCATTAGATCCCAAATAATATGTTAAGAAAATAAATAAAGAAAGAAAAATGGCTAAGAAGGACCCTAATGTTTAAATATGAGCAGCAATCTTGAATCCTTATTCCAAAAATATTAAAATACTGTGGTGGGCACGCACAGAAGAACTCAGGCCTCTGCCTCTGTACTCAGTAGTCATCACTGATGGTGCTCAGGGAAACATATTCAGTACTAGGGATTAAATCAGGGTTGGCTCCAGGGGAGGCACTCGCCTGAACCACTATACTGTCTCTCTGGGCCACCCTCTTGTTTTATTGTGCAGTTTAGAAGCGTGCTAGTAAGAGCCTACTTTTGCCTAAGTTAGAGCTAGCTTTCCAGTATTTATGACTGTTAATTTGTCTAATTGAAGAGAGGCTTCCATAAAGTTTATAAGTTGGAAGGCATCCCAGTGCAGTGGTACAAACAAATAAACTCTGAAGAGAAAGCCAAGAGTTAGGCGGCATGGCTTTTATTACCTCTGCAAAATTCCATCTCCTTATCTATATAGAAAATGAGAAAATTAGGAGCCCTCCATTCTGAAGTCACTCCAGCGGTACACAATTTTCTTTACTTTATGCGACTTTATTTCTTCTCTCTCCTTTCCCATATTTCCTAAGTAAAATTAATTTACAAAGAAAATAAATAAAATGAGAAAAGTAACAGTACATACCTCAAAAGGAACTGGATGTTTATATGAAATGATATCTGCAAAAGGCTTAGCCCATTGTACCATGCATGCTCCATATATATCAGAGCACAAGCACTTATAATTTGTCTACTTTAAGTATGTAAAAATGCTCTATTAACATAATAAGCAAATGGACGATATAATACAGAGGTTAGTATACAATGTATAAATAAATGAAGGCATTTACTCTGAATCTGGACTGAGAGATCGCCTCTTATAATGACAGTAGAGATGAAGAGTCCTACTAGAGTCAATCTCACTTTTAATCAACACCAGGGTTGGTAGAACACACATCTAATATGTGTGAGGTCCAGCACCACTCCACCCTCAGCATCTGAGCACTGATCGTAGACCCTATTGAAATAATCAACAGGGATGGGAGAGAAGTATAGGAGTGAAGGCATTTGTCTTGCATGCAACCAACCTGGGCTCAATCCTGCCACCACATATGGTTTCTGGAGCACTGCCAGGAGTAATCTACAAGCACAGGGCCAACAGTAAGCATTAAGAACCTCTGGGTGTGCTTCCTTTTGTTCCGTGCGTGTTATTTAGAGCTAGTGCTGTCAGGTGTTTCATCTTGGCTTCATTCGTTCACTTTCTACAGACATGGAAGGCTTGGTGACGGGACAATAAGGTTTACCAGCAGCCTGGCCTTAACTTCGCAGCTGTTTGAGGCAGTTGCCTGGCTGAAGTTGGAACGGATAGTCAAGAGGAAGGTCAGCTTCTCAGTGAGGCTCACAAGCTTGAGTGGCCTGAACCAATGTTAATCAAAATTTTTATTTTTTAAATAAACATTTTTTATTTAAAAATAATTTTTAAAATTTTTTATCTATCTTCTATATTTATCTTCTATAAATAAAAATATAGATTTTATATATAAAAATCTATATTTTTATTTATAGAAGATTTAATATATAAGACTTTTATATTAAAGATTTATATCTGGGTGTGGTCGCCAAATAAAAAAATAAATTAGAAATGAAAATTTAAAAAACTAATTATTTAACATACACTTATTATAATCTGGTGATCGATACGTGTGCACTACAGTAACACAGTACATAAAATGTTGATTTTCAATGACGTGAACTGGGAACTTGATGCTATGATGTAAAGTTACTTCAATTAAAAAGAGTTGGCTAACTGGAAAAACAAAAATAATGAATTTAATGAGGAATGAAAATGACAAAATTCCTTAGAACTGTCCTTAGATTTTTATAACACCAGTTTTTTTTTTTAATTTTACTGAATCACTGTGCTATAGTTATAAGCTTTCATGTTTGGGTTACAATCACACAATGGTCAAACACCCATCCCTCCACCAGTGCACATTCCCCACCACCAATATCCTTGGTATACCCCTCCTTTCCCACCCTCCCCCTGCCTCCATGGCAGACATGGAGAGTATCACCAAAGTTTTCTTTTGGTCAATTTATAATTGAAATTTTTAAAACCAAGTTGAGATTGATTTTTTTCTAAGTCCAAATGGTTTGTTTTAAAAAAAAGTTTTCTGCCTAATAGGAGGAAAATGCTGGGTTAATGATTAGAAACATTTTATTGTTTTCTTTAGTTAAACTAATTCCATCCTCAATTAGTGAAAAGAGTACCTACAACAAGAATGCACATCACCAAGTTTTGCAGTGTATAAAGAGAAAAACACTGTCCTGCAAAACAGAATATCCTAATAAAGATGGAAGGTTAAATGAAATGATGATAGACAGTATAGGTCAGAATTTATACCCAGATCAGAATCCATCAACAAAAATTAATCAACACATTAGGCAAAGAAAACAGAACTGAATAATTTTCAATAGACATGACAATTGGTCCTATACTACTTATCAAATCACTAACTGAAGCATAAGCTGTGGATCAGTGCAATCAGTATACTCTGGATAAAACAGTTCAAAGAATACAAGCACAAAATAAGGAAAACTGGAGCTTCAATGGTGCCACTGGTTAGCATGCAGTACTTATACGGCAGTACAAGCAGAACAAAATAAAGAAGATATTCAAACTAATGGAACAAAAGTTTAATAGAACTGACAAATGTTTCTTCAATGTTTGGGGAAGCATTTCTGTTTACAATAAGATTTTCACATATAGCAGATGACATTCCCAACAGTGAATGAAGGTTCCCATCATGACCCCACCAACACTAGCTGATTCCAGACCTTTTGATATGTGACCTTCTTTTTTTTTTCTTTTTGGGTCACACACGGAGATGCACAGGGGTTACTCCTGACTCTGCACTCAGGAATTTCCCTTGGCGGTGCTCAGGGGACCATATGGGATGCTGGGAATTGAACCTAGGTTGGCCACGTGCAAGGCAAATGTCCTATCTGCTGTGCTATTGCTCCAGCCCCTGATATTCTCTTTAAATGAGATAATATCTCGGATGATCCGGAGCCGCGACACGAGAAACAGACCCTCCGCACCTAAAGACTGTGATCCTGAGGTCTCCTAACCCATTTTGGCACCAGAGCGGATTCTTGCAGCCATGCATTTTGACTGTGAACTGAGCTACAACCTTGTGCATCCCGGGGAGGGATTTTTCCTTCTCCACCCCATTTTTCTGAGCAAAAATGGCGGCAGCGACAGCACCCACGTGGTGAGAACCAGCCTCCAAGACCCCTCAACCCGGAGGTAGGACTCTCTTTAGTGATGTAGCTTGTAAGTGGTCCTGGGATGGGGGTTGTTCCCGGCGCGCTTTCTGCCCAGAGATGATCCGGAGCCGCGGCACGAGAAACAGACCCTCCGTGCCTAAAGATTGTGATCCTGAGGTCTCCTAACCCATTTTGGCACCAGAGCGGATTCTTACAGCCATCCATTTTGACTGTGAACTGAGCTAAAATATTAGAAACCCAAAACCGCGCGGCCGCAACTGTGCGGACTCAAAGTCTTCACTCTCAGCAATGAAGAGAAATTATTAGATGATGCCTATTCAGCAGGCCTGATTGTTGGGGAAAATTTCCAATCAATAATAGTGAGTTCTATATGGAAATATGGAATGTACTCAAAGTATATAGAGAATAAAGGGAATATCATTAGCTACTTAGATGGGGGTGGGGTGGGAGGGGGGTGTATTGGGGTTCTTGGTGGTGGAACATGTGCACTGGTGAAGGGATGGGGGTTTAATCAGTATTTGACTGTGACTTAAACCTGAAAGCTTTGTAATTTTTTTCTTTCTTTTTTTCATGGTGATTCAATAAAATATTTCTTTAAAAAAATAGAAAAAAATAAATGAGATAATATCTCAGTGCTGTTTTGATTTTCCTGTAAGGATGTAGCTCAATGGTAAAGTGCATAGACTGGAATAAATACATTAGTAGATCCAAGTTTATCTCTTAGTTAAGAAGTTAGGACTTCTATCACAATATATTTCTTTTCTAACCCATTTCTATGCAGACCAGAACAAAATATAAAAAGTGTTATACCACTGCTCTTTCTGAGACAATCTGAAATTTTTGTCAGACAATTGTCAGACAATCTGACAATTTTTATTCACCTGTCCTACGATGTTTTGAGATAGCATATAGCCAACTTTTACATGTGTTAATTTCTGATTTATAACAGTTCTTAATGACGAACAATAAGACCCAAACTTAATGGTGTATTTCAGATGCTAAAAAATATTAATAATTGGGGTGAGAATGATAGTATAGCAAATAAGGTGTTTACGTTGCACGTAACTGACATCGGTGCAATTCCTAACACCCCATACAGTATGGCCCCCAAACCAAATCAAATAAAACAAAATAAAATTAACAGGAAGTAGGAGGATGGTGGCAACTATATACTATCTTTTTGTTCCCTTTAACAACTATATCATGAGCTTAATGATTTACATTTAGCTCTCTGCAGTCATGGTGATCGGGAGAGAGGGTGTCTGGGGTAGGCTGGAGAATACCAAATATCTAGAGATTAACTGAGTTAATACATGCTGATTACTAGAAGGCATCTCCTATGAGGTCACAGGTGTCACAGTACTAGAAAAGTTGAGAATGTTTCATAGGATAAGAACTTGTAAAGGAAGATTACTAACACCGATCATTTTCAATGCTACTTTGTTAATTCAATGTGCAACTTCAAAGAGAAATAATTTTTGAATGCTAATGGATATGTAAGGGGCTGGAGCAATAGCATAGCGGGTAGGGTGTTTGCCTTGCATGCAGCCAACCCAGGTTCAATACCTCCACCCCTCTCGGACAGCCTGGCAAGCTATCGAGAGTATCCCGCACGGCAGAGCCTGGCAAGCTACCCGTGGCGTATTTGATATGCCAAATATGGTAACAGCAAGTCTCACAATGAAGATGTTACTGGTGCCCGCTCGAGCAATCAATGAGCTACGGGATAACAGTGGCACAGTGATACAGCATAGATAAGTATTATCTATTAGACAAGAAATCCGTATTAGTTCTACAAATTACCTGCTGTTCTAAGGTTTAACAACTTTTGGGAAGGGGATGGTGGTTGTTGAGTCATATTCAGTGCTACTCAAGAGTTATTCCTGATTGTGCTCAGGAGTGACCCCTGACCGTGCTTGGGAAAACATGCAGTGTGGAGGATGGAGATGGGACTACCTGAATGCATCAAAGGCAAACACCTTCTTTCTCATATTATTTTTTGGCTCCTTTCCGTGTGCTTATTACATTTGGGGGGTGCTTGGCTTTGGAATCCTACTGAGAGATGTTTGGGGCCACGTCCCAGCTCTGTGCTTCACTGTTGCTCCCAGAGGTGCAGGCATAGCATAAGGTGGGTGCAGGCATAGCATAAGGTGGATGCAGGCAAGGAAAATGTCTTACTCTCTATACATTATCTCTTTGCTCCCTATAACAACTTCATTATGAGCTTAATTATTTACATGTGGCTCAGAGGTAAAGCTGGGAAAACTTGAAAAAGGAAAGGCACAGAGGGTTTTTTGCGAGCATTAAGTAAATAATGTGCTTAGAACTTTCTCTGAAACATTAGGAAGTAGTATACAAACATTAGCTTCACTTTTGCTATTGTGTTTATGATCCTTTAAAGATCTGATGAAACTACAATGACGAAGTGTACCTTATATCTGGGAAAGACTTAAAAAAGAAAAGCAGATTAAATATTATATTGTGCTTGTATGCTTCTCTACTGAATGAAGCAAGTCATATTTTTGGAAGTACAGACAGCTGTATTCTGTATATCAAATTGAAAATGCCATGGCAACCACTGTTTCTAGGCAATTGTAGAATTCTGTGTGTGGTCCACTCTATATAAAAAATGCAAGTGGAGAGTTGAGTGACTAATCAAGGGTTATATGATAATATGGAGAAAACAACCTAAGAGATATTTAATAAAGATTAAAATACATGCTCTATTAAAATAATCTCAATGACTTCATAAAACAACTAAAATTCTGTAAGTGATATTAGGACCAACCATAGACTTGTACATTTCACAAACATGTAGCAATGTATCCTATCTGCTTGAAACCCACAATAAAAATTAAAGGATAAAACTGGGTAAAAGATGAGACGTTTGTAAAAAAACAATTAAATCAGTTGCTAAAAAATAGCATTCTAAGTATTAGATTTCACTTGCATAATACTAGATGGCAAAGTATTTCAATTTCTCAATATGTGATACTTGTCAGCAGCAGAATGCAAAATGAAACCAAATGAAATTCCCAATCAAGCTCATTTCTTAACCCTGTTTCCAGCCAAAAGCCAACATCCCACAGAAAGTAAAATACCATCCTGTTAGCCTGGGAAAAGCTGCTTGCTGTTGTATGCACATATAACTCCAAGTGGAAAAAGTCACATCAAATATGTAAAAATAAACTGGTGTATTATCATATATACAGTACAATGGTCTAGGGAACTCTATGGGCCAAGATTTTCCACTTGTCTCTAACTCTTATATGTCTTATTTAAAGGTAAAATAAGAGTAAGTACCTAATTTGTTAATAATACCAACATATCCTTTGGTCACTAATTTTATTAACTTTTATTAATTTTATTCGCCCTGATAAATGGTCTGTAGATACAGTACCAAAAACTGGATTTTTCTATTTAAATTCAGGACTTGGAAGTCATTTTCAACTCAGTTTAATGTTACTGTATTTCTGACTTTTGCTCTTCTGCCACCATGGGGGAAAATAAAAAAGAATTAGGGGTAGACATGGGTGTGGTGGAGGTCCACCTACATCCAGCGATGTTCAGGGGCTATTCCTGGCTCCTCTGTGCTCAGATGTGACCCCTGCTGGTACTCAGGGACTATATGTGGTACCTGAAGTTTCAACTAAGGATTTGGAAGACAGCAAGCTTCTTACCTCATGTACTACTTTCTAGTTCCAATGTGACAATCTGATTGTAGAGACATATAACATTATCACAAATAACTATATACTTCATGTAGTATCAGTGTAATATGATTCCTATAATAACATGAGCCCACTGTAACACGTGTTATTGTACAACTGGAATTTCAAATTATTAGGGAAATCATATTCACAGAGTGTCCAAAAGGCAACAAGGTAGACAGAGAGAAAGCTCAAAGGGCTAGGTCCGTGCTTTGCATTAGGGAGACCTGGCTTCAGTAGCTGGTATATTTTGGCTTTCCACAATCTCCAGTATCAAACAAGGATTAGCCCCTAAACACTACTGATATGACACAAAAGAAAACAAACAAAAAAGCACCAAGAAAAATTCTAGAAAACTTCTAATTCCAAAGCTTCGGTTCAAATGAGCCTATCTATAGAAGACAGTATATTCACTATCACATGGAAAATAACATAAAGCTTGAATGTGAATGACTACAAATAAATTCAGGGACATAAAAAGGACACCACAGCAATGACAGTGCACTATACTGTCTTTAAAACATATCCTTTGTTTAGATAAGAGTTTTAGATGCACAAATGTTCTCCCTAAAGAATTTACCTACTAATTACATAAAATAATTTACTAACTTGGATATTCATTAAGTCATCATTAGAACATGCACAATCGACTGCCAAAATCATCTAAGAAAATCAATAGCCTTTATGTGAATATTTTCAGTTTAAGCAACAAATTCACTTCCCAAACACCTTAACACCAAAACCTTCATCATTATTAGGAAATGACTTAGAAGAATGAAGCAAATTATTAAATACAAGTAACCAAAATTATAAAAGAGAAGTAGTTCACAAAAAGTCTTTCAGACTGCAGGTACAACAATTTACCAGTAAGCCTGTGTAAGCAAACACAGTCTCAATAATGACTTTAAAGCACACTAAAATTAATGCTCAAATTGAATAGAATGTTTCGTTATAAATCACTTTGTCCTATTTTATTGTTATTTATCTTGTTGACTGGAATTTTGTCACTTCACCCAGAGACTTAGCATTTTCTATTTCTAGAATAATGCAACTATTTTCAATATTTTCTTTATATTTTATGAGAGGAAGCCTTGGTGAAAAACATGAAAAAAAAAGCAGATCGCTGTAGTTTTACTAAACAGTGCACCCTTGTGGCTTATTTGTATCAAAAAACAATAAAGATGATAGGCTAAGTGCATAAAAATTCTTAGAACTAAAATTATTATGTTGCAATTTTTTGCCTTAGTTATTTTCCCAGATCCCCAATCATGAAAAAAATGGTGCCTTCAAAATTTAAAATTCAAAATTCACTTTTCAATGAGGTAGGAAGGGTTTTCGTTACTGCATATTTTAGGAGTACTTTTTCACATTTCTTCAAAAGTTGTCACACCATATCTGCCACCAAAGTGACACAATCTCTCCACTAGTCTATTGGACTCCATCCACCTTTTGTATCTCCTCTTATCTAGCCCCCTGGAAACCTCATATAAAATAAATGGTAATAATGGACTATGATTTAAATTCAAAATTAGCAAACAGCACAATAAGCCAAATCCACTCATAAATTTATAAACTTTGCTGAATTTTCTGAATACCTTTCTCTGGCTATAGACAGAATTCCAATTTACAGGTCGGGTTTTTTTTTTTTTTTTTGGGTGGGGGGTAACACCCGGCAATGCACAGGGCTTACTCCTGGTTCTGCACTCAGGAATCACCCCTGGCGGTGCTCAGGGGACCATATGGGATGCTGGGAATCGAACCCGGGTTGGCCGAGTGCAAGGCAAATGCCCTACCCGCTATGCTATTGCTCCAGCACCTACAGGTCAGTTTTATTTACAGTCACTATGTAGTATACACTAGTTATATAATGTTAGTCCTTAAGGTTTAAACAAAACTGTGAAAATTCTGCCTTATTTGTAAAATTTAAGAAAATAACATTGGTAAGACTACAAAACTGAGGTTACCATGCAGTAGGCAATGCGAAAGAAAAGTGAGACTAGCAGTGGCACAAAGACAGTGGTGGAGGGTGTTGAACCTATGGTGGTGGTGGGTTGGAGAAACTCTGTACAACAATACCACAAACACTGGGGCCAGAGTGAGAGTACAGTGGGTAAGATGATTACTATGCATGCACCCAAGCCAGCTTTCTTTCTGCAGTACCTCCAATGATCACTCGGGCCCCACCAGAAGTGATCCATGGACACAGAGCTAGGGGTAAACCCCAAACACTCCAGGTATGACTCAGAAGCAAAGAAAATGCCTCATAAATATTAACATTATTTATATATGTGTGTATATATATTATATTGCTAAGCAATACCTGGGCCAATTACTACAAAAGTAAGTATAAACACTATTTAAGTAACACAGATACTTCTGAAATTTACAGAAATACTTAGTCTTACCTAGGGTGACTGGCATTTTATTGAATATTCTGTAACATGTTTGGAAGCTATGGTTAAAGTTTACATATCAATTCTTTCAAACACTCTATGCTTTAAACTGCAATCCTAATACTTTTTTTTCAAAGAATTACCTGTTTATCCTATATCATACTATATTCATGAAATGGATTATTCTTACTTTGAAAGGAGGGTTCCATAATTTTCCATAATTACCACACCATATCTGATTGGAGGCAAGACGGCGCTGACACCGCCCAAGCCCCTCACACTCTCCTGAACCAGGTTCACCATCTTGCCTTAGACAACGCATGGCTCAGCACGCCAGGCATGGAGCTCTACATGTGATTCCTGCTGGAACTCTACGTGTGATTCCTGATGGATATTGCCGGCTGTTTTGCAAGATCCTGACAGAATGGTGTTGGCAGGGTACAGAGAAACTGTGGTGGCGGCCAGGGCCGAGTCACAGCGCCGTTGGACATAAAGCCGGGGCTGGAGTGTGCACACTGGTTCATCCACTATGGGGTGCTGTCACCCCATCACCAGGTGACCTGGGACTCGGTGCAGGTATTCAACCTGGCACAGACCTCCGTGATAGGGTCTTGCTCTGCCAGCTGCTCAACAACCTCCGGGCACACTCCATCAACCTCAAGGAGATCAACCTGAGGCTGCAGATGTCCCAGGTGCTGCCCAGAGATGCAGACAGGTGCGTGTTTGTCAGTGTGCAGATCGTTACAACATGTCAGTTGATCAAAAGCTCACATTCGGTAGACTGGGAACACCTATAAAGGCAATTAGAGGCCGCCCCCAAAGCCTCCATCCCTTTCGGAGAACTGAGAAACTGAGTATCCTGTCCACACAGCAGAGCCTAGCAAGCTACCCATGGCACACTCGATATGCCAAAAACAGTAACAACAATGGTCCTCATTCCCCTGATCCTGAAAAAGCCCCCAATACGCCATCGGGCCACACTAGCAAGCGACAGGGACGAACGGAGACGTTACTGGCACCCACCCGAGCAAATTGATGAACAACGGTATGACAGTGATACAGTGATATGGTGATGATAAAATGATGGTATTATGGCTGTAGAGAGAATTTAGCTGACTGTATGTGGGATGTCTGAGTCTGATCCCTGACACCACATGGTGCCTGTTGGCAACACTAGGAGTGACCCCTAAGCACTACATTGAAAGCAGCCTCCAAGAACCTCCTGAAAAGAAAAAAAAGAGAAAGAGAACGAAAGAAGGAAAAAGAAAAAATAAAAGAATTAAGTTTAAAGATCTAATGCAATCTAGTAGAGTTGATGATACTGTATGTATTGAAATATGTTGAAATGAAACCCGAATGTTCTCACCGCCTTCGTCCACTGAAAAGAATAGAGAAGAGGATGAAAAGAAGGGAGGAGGAGGAGAGGACTACAAGTAACTAAGTGGTGACAATTCTTTCACAGTGTATATCAATCAAATCACCATGATGCAAAGCTTAAATAGTTTACAAATTTTGTTTGTCCATTATACCATAATAATGTTGAAAACAAAACAAATAAATGCAGAACCTCACTCCCTAAAATTGTGATCAGGATGTAGATGTTGGATGGCCATTGTCACAACAGGAAAGTGACAATTACAAAACATAAGTGACAACTTTCTTTGATTTTTGGATGACACTGGGTGCCTGTCAGTGGTAACCTCTGGTTTGGTGGTTGGAGGTTGCCTCTAGCAGTGCTCAAGAGATCATATGGTCACTGTCACTGTCACTGTCATCCTGTTGCTCATTGATTTGCTCGAGTGGGCACCAATAACGTCTCCACTGTGAGACTTGTTGTTACTGTTTTTGGCATATAGAATATGCCATGGGGGCCTCTCATGCTGGGGGAAAGGCAGCTCAGATAGAGAAGGGAACACCAAGTAAAATGTGGTTGGAGAACCCACTCAGGAGAGGATATGCATGCTGAAAGTAGACTATAGATTGAACACGATGGCCACTCAATACCCCTATTGCAAACCACAACACCCCAAAAGAGAGAGAGAACAAAAGAGAATTCCCTGCCACAGAGGCGGGGTGGGGTGGAGGGGATGGGATTGGGGGGTGGGAGGGATACTGGGTTCATTGGTAGTGGAGAATGGGCACTGGTGGAAGGATGGGTTCTCGAACATTGTATGAGAGAAACACAAGCACGAAAATGTGTAAATCTGTAATTGTACACGCACGGTGAATCACTAATTAAAAAATTAATTAATTAATAAAAAAATATATGCCATGGGTAGCTTGCCAGGCTCTGCCGTGTGGGTGAGATACTCTTGGTAGCTTGCCAGGCTCTCTGATCTTTTGGTACTGGGGATTAAACTTGGGCCTCCAATAATCAAAGCATGCACTCCAGCCTGTTGAGCTATTTTTCTAGTCCATACTCTGAGGCAGTGAGTCAGTAAGTTAAATACTGTTTTCTCCTTCTCTACCCCATCTTTCTCTATGCATAACATTGGTTCAGAGATGATGAAATGACATGAAGGGTGACTAAATGTAGGATTGATCATGAGGGGATGGGGGAGAAAAAAAATCAAAGATAATCTTGAACTTTTAGTCTGGTACTTTTAAAAATTCTGATTTTAAATCAAACTGATGTCATGAAGTCATAAAAAATGATGAATTCAAACTGTAACTGAAAAATACTGGTTTTGCATAGTTCATATGTTCATTTACAAGAGTTGTCACAACAAATTATACTAATTAGGTGACCTAACACAATGAAAATTTACCCTACACAGTTCTGAATCCAGAAATCTGAGAAGGTAATGGGCCACAGCCTGTGAAGGCACCAGTAGAAGATCCTTCTTTGTCTCTTCTGATGTCAAATGGCTCCTGATATCCTATGGCCTGTTGCAATAGAACTCCAAGTCTGTGTTGTCACTGCATGGTCTTTTCCTGTCTCTCTGGCTATGTGTCTCCTCAGGATACCCATCACTGAATTGAGAATAGCCCCATTTCTAGATCCTCTCTAACTTATTATATCTGCAAGCATAACACTAGATGTAACCTCAGAGCAAAAAAACGGAACAACCACAAAAAAAGAAAACAAAATCATAATACCAGGTTAATAATTCAATAAAAAGTGGAAGTTTCAATATGGAGATTCCTTCAAAAACTAGAAATTGAGCTACCATATGACCCTGCAATACCACTTCTGGTAATATATCCCGAGGGTGCAAAAAAGCACAGTAGAAATGACATCTGCACCTATAAGTCCATTGCAGCAATGTTCATAATAGCCAGAATCTGGAAACAACCCGAGTGCCCGAGAACAGACGACTGGTTAAATATAGTTGTACATTGGTACATCTACACAATGGAATACTACGCAGCAGTTAGGAGAGATGAAGTTATGAAATTTGCTTATAAGTGGATGGACATGGAGAGTATCATGCTAAGTGAAATGAGCCAGAAAGAGAGGTACAAACATAGAAGGACTGCACTCACATGTGGAATATAAAATGACATAATATGAGACTGATATCCAAGGACGGTGGACATAAGGGCCAGAAGATTGCCTCATAGTAGAAAGCCTGTTTCATGAGCTCGGGGAGAAGGAAGCTGGAATAAAGAAGGGATCACTAAGACAATGATGATTGGAGGAATTGTTCAAGATGGGAGCTGTGTGGTGCTGAAAGTAGATAAAGGACCAAACATGATAACCTCTCTATCTGTATTGCAAACCATAATGCCCAAAGTAGAGAGAGAGTACGGGGAAATTGTCTGCCATGGAGGCAGGGAAAGGTTTGGAAAGCACGGGTATACTGGGGACACTGATGGTGGAGAATGTGCACTGGTGGAGGGATGGGTGTTTTGATCATTGTATGATTGAAACTCAAACATGAAAGTTTGTAACTGTACCTCATGGTGATTCAATAAAAAGTGGAAGTTTTATCTCACAGAATATAGTAAATTTAATTTAAGAACATGATTTCACATTGCTCTGCATTTAGAAAATGGGTAAAGGAAGTGATGAAAATAGAAGAGTGCTAAGCTCTAAGAAGAGGAAAAATATCAAGACAAGGAAGATCTATCGTGCCAAATATGGCCCCAAAGTTAGTAAAATAAATGCAGATACCTATATGTGCATACATGTGTACACATACAAATATATAGCACACCACGGCTTGATTATGAGAAATTTTGCAATAAAGAATTTTAAAGTGGCTCTCTAGGCTCTCAAGGGAAAAACAAATAACTTCAAGTCCTACTGAGCAATACATCAAAGAACTAAACAGATGTCCAGATCAAAGAAAAAAATAATTAGAAAATTGTATAAAGATGTCTAGTTTGCCAAAGGCAACATATGAGAAAAAAAATTACTTAACACGTGGATATCAACTCGTCATAGAGCGGAGAGTGAAAAATCAAAAGAAATAGCTATTGGTGGGGTCACTGGAAGCTTGGCCTACTGTATCAAGGCAGAGTACATTTGAAAGACAATACAGACTTCCTTAGGATCCACTCACAAAGGACATTTACCAGAAAATATTGGATAAGAGCAGCTGGAACAAAAGCTTGTAAGCAGTGACTAAGATTTAGTGCTACATAAAGAAAAATCAGACTCTGTTAGCTACTCAAGAGCATAAGAATTTATATTGTTATAAGATAATTAAGATTATAAAACAATCCTAAGGATGATACACTCTTTTATGATTTACTAAGAAGAAAAGTAAAAGGAATTTTGGCCAAAAATGAACTCTTAGGGGATCCTGACTTGGCTCCTGCTAGAATCACTCAGTTTCAAAGTCTGTCTCCTGTTTCTGCTCAGGCACACCATACTCTTCATATTCTTCCCACATCTTTGGACAAGGCTTCTCTAGCTAAGGCTCTCTGGTGCATATCTCAAGACAGAACCTGAGAATGTCCTCTCTTATGACAATTTTTCTGATATACAGCTGATACCCTTAAATGGTCAGCCAGTAATTCTATTGTTTGCAAATATAGCTATCTTCCTGACTTATAACATGCTATTCTATACCACAAACACCAGACAAAAGAAGCTCTTTGGCCTTATTGGAGGGTGGGTTTGTGAGAAAAAAGGGGTTGTCCGGGACTGAACCGAGATCTCATGCATAGAGGGTGTTTCACCACTGAGCCACAAGTCAGGCCACTAGAACAAACATTTTAGCATAGCTCGGAGGGCCCAGGAGCCACTCCCGGTGATTCTTGGCAAGTCAGGCCAGTAGTTCCATGCTGAGGATATGGGGATGCTAAGGCTCTGCAGTGTAGGGACCTCCAGAGTCACCGCAGCAGTGGGTGGGGGCCACCAAGGCCACCCCTGCTGATGCTCAGGAGGGCAAGTACCAGGGACTGAACCAGGGACAGCTTCCTGCATGGCCCTATACTATCTATTGGCCACCAAAACAAGAGTGTGTGTGTGTGGGGGGGTGCTAGGGGAGCAGGAGCTGGTACCACTGGCCATCAAAATGAGAGAGAGAGAAAAAGGAGAGAGAGAGAGAGGAGAGAGAGAGAGAAAGAGAGGGAGAGAGAGCGAGAGAGAGAGAGAGAGTAGGGGGATAGGGGGAGCAGAAGCTGGTATCACACCTGATTATACTCAGGAGCTACTACCGACTCTGGCTTGGGAGTGATTCCTAGTGTTTCTCAAGGAAGCTAACATGGTTCCAGGAATTCAAACCAGGGTTAGCCACATGAAGAGCAAGTAAGTCTTCTATTTACATCCTTTACTAGCTCCCAGAGCCTAAGAAAAAGATACTATTAACAGAAATAAGAAAATTTAATAGATGATTTTCTAAATAAGTACTAAGAGAGGCTGGAGGGATAGTACATCGGGGGGTAGGGTGTGTCTTGAATGTGGACAACCTGAGTTCAATCCCTGGCGCCCCATCTGGTCCCTTGAGCCTAACAGAAGTGATCTCTAAGTGCAGAAGAGCCAGGAGTAAACCCTGAGCACTGCTGGGTGTAGCCAGCAAACCAAACAACAACAACAAAACCACAAAAAGTACTAAGAAAGGTTTACTTAGAAAGTGCTTTGGGGGCCAGAAAGATTGTGCAGGTACGGCAATTGCCTTCCCCCTCTCCCATCCTAAAACATAAAAGGAATTCACCTGTTTCATCCTAAAAGTAAAAAAATGAAACAAAATCACACCTTATTTGTTTCATCCACACTCATGGATTTCATTACACCGGGATCTGGTCTCTCCTGGATATGGGCGAGATCCTGGGGCGCACTCTGAGACCCAGACATTGGAGGCAATGGAGCCCGTCTCTTCTTGGGTGCATCCGATGGCAGAGTGTTTGAGACATACGGTTTGGAAATGGTATTTGATCTTATAAACGTTGGTCGGTGCTTACTTATTAGAGGCGTTGCAGGGGCACTTGCAGTCTAATAAAGAATGGAAAGGTAAAATCTTTATGTAATTTGTAGATTAAAAAACACACCCAAAAAAATGAATGTGAAAACTCAACCTTAAAAGAAGCTATATGAGAAATACTTACTTGTTCTCGCTTTTTCTTACTGCGTTGAAAAAAGCTGAAGAAACCTTTATTTTCTTTCTCCTTCATAATGTCTAGATTTTGTGGTATTTGGCAGGACTCTAAAATAGAAGATAATACCTTAATTTTTATACATGAGGCTGTATGTTCATTTCAAATATTTCCTTCTATTATTTGCCATTGAAAATTACCTAATGATAAAAGCTATTAACTCTGGTCTACTGAGAAAAGCACTCTTCTAGGCACATTATATCTTATTTAATAGTCAAAATCAATGAGAAGACAAAATTAAATATCCTATTTAAGGCATAGAAAACTGAACCTTAAAGAAATTAATGTTGATACTCAGGGCGAACAATCAGGTAATAGCAGAGCTAGCTAGCCAGGACATAAATTTAATTTTTGATGACCCAGAGTCTATGTTCTCTACACAATTACCAAGATTTCAAAAGTATAAATAAATACTTTGAATGGAATGAGATACAAAATTACTACTACACAGTTTGTTACTTTTATATTCTAATTTTTCCCAGAACTTAACTATCACCGTCAAATATTTTGTTCTCTAATAAATGACTCATAATGAAACTTAGAATTTTGCTAAAATATCATACGCAATGTTTTGAAATCAAGGGCTTTAGAAGAGAAGACCAATTCTGACACCTCCACCACTGCTGCCAAGGGCATTTGACACTGTGCGGGGACTGCTGGCCTCTGATGACTGGGATGGGAGAATCACAACTGACACTGATGCCACCACGCATGAGGCAATATGTAAGACGAGTCCCAACTACAGAGAATTACCCAGACCCAAGGTCACTGGTGCCCACACTGAAATACCACATCTTAGACTGCAGGAAGTATGTCAATCCTTAAGGCTGCATGTGCATTATTTCATATTCTAAAAACTACATCCTAATTATAACTATAGTAAGGTCACAAATATGTTAATTAATATGTAAACATGTTAGATAAATTATAAAATTTAAAAATTAAAAAAATGAATAAAAAATTTTAAAAGAAAAAAAAAAAAACTACATCCTAGTGTCAATCAACAAGAAGGTCCAAACAATGACTAATCCAGTAGTGTGTTGCACCAGCCTCACATGGATTGCCTTGCTATACCATCCCTACGAAAAGGAATGGTGGCTACTTAAAAATGGTTTGTCAGTATCAAGAAATGTATAAGATAAGGCTTTACAATCTTTTCATGCTAGAGAGAAGGGTACCAAAGTTGGCTGGGCTGTTTAAAAGGGTATCAAAGTTGACCAGACTGGTTTTAAAGGAGCAAGAGATAAAGCTCCATGGGCTAAACTTAAGTTTTGCATGCAAGAGGCCCAGTTCAATCCCCTGCACCATATGGCACTTTGAGCACCACTGGGAGTGACACCCAAGCACCAAGGCAGAAAACAGACTTAAGTGGCACCAGGTGTGGTTGTAAAACTCAGAAAAAAGAAAAATGGAGATTAGGATCCTGGGTCCCGGAGTGTGGTGACTCAGAGGTGCAGTGTCTGCCTTTCATGTGTGAGGCCATGATTCAGTCCCCAGCACTGTGCCAAATACTGAGTGTGATCCAGCACTGCCAACCTTATGCCTAGAACCACAACAAGTGAACCCCAGCATATTGCAACCAATTGTGTAAGCACCACAACCTAGTGTATGCAATCCTCAAAGCATTGCAGCTGTCACACACCACAAGCAACTGTGCAAAACCCTGAAGCACTGTAATCAAAAGTGTGAGCACTGCAACCAATTATGACAACCAGGCATTGCAGCAACAAAGACAAAAACCACAAAAGGAAAAGAAGATAACATTAGATACATACACACATACGATGGCTCGGGACCTAACAAGATAGTCTACACTGGCAAAAGTAAAAGAAAAGCTAGACATCTTAAGAATAATGCAATAAAATAAAACATTTAATTACCTGCATTCATAATGATACGACACCCCTGGTAAAGAACTTATGATCATTTTCACATTTGTGCACTGCTAAGGAACCAGTCTATTGTTTTAAAAATTGATGAAGAACAAGAAATCACACTTTTCTTGTATTTTCTAACTTATGTAATGTCTACTTACATCACATAGGCAAACAGTTTTTCAGAAATAACTAACAACTGGAGGGATGTCTGCAATAGACCATTGTTGAACTCCAAATTAGCTGACATAGGAAACGGTTGTAGATGGTTAATATTAAAATGATGTAATACTCTGCTAACAGAAATACACTGTACTATCAATGAAGTACTCTTGATAAAACTATTTCACCCAAATCTGATTATTCCTTATATGTAATCACAATTTTATATTATGAAATAGTACTGAAGCACTGTAGCACTGTCGTCCCATCGATTTGTTCGTGTGGGCACCAGTAACATCTTCATTCTGAGACTTGTTGTTACTGTTTTTAGCATATCGAATACACCACAGGTAGCTTGCCAGGCTCTGCTGTGTGGTTGGGATACCCTCGGTAGCTTGCCGGGCTCTCCGAGAAGGATGAAGGAGTTGAATGTGGGTCGGCCGTGTGCAAGGCAAACGCTCTACCCACTATACTATTGCTCCAGTCCATTATGAAATACAATGTAGGAAATACAGAGGGCATGTAAACATTATGTGAAACCACAGGATTCTACTTAGTTATGAACAAAAGTACGAATGTAAAAAAAAATTAAAATATAAACTGCCTGGTTTTTACAACAAATATATTGTAAATAACATTATGGATCAAGGATTGTAAGTTTTAAAAACAGATCTACGCTGAAAATGCAGCTCAATGCTAAGTTTCTTGCCTTGAACGTGAGGCCTTGTGTTTGATCCCCATCACTGTCGCCACATACAAACCAATGTATCTAAGAATCATACGGTTTTTGAGATAAATCACAATATAAGATCATAAACTAAATGCCATGCTATCAATCAAAAATTGTGAATTATGGCAAAAGAAAAATAAGAGAATATTTTTCACTTAAATACACTTAAATATTAAACAGTTTATACTTAGGGATACAGAGAGTCTCTTGCCCGCACGCCTGGCTGTCTTCCCTGGGGCCCCTCGGAGGGGATGGGCTCCAGCTTCCCTCCCCACCCCGAGCAGAGTTCCTGGCAGCCGAAGACCACCAGAACCTAGCTACAGCCATGCTCGAAGCCCCTCTCCACACGTTCGGACAAGCCTCATGCATGAAGGTACTGGCAGAGGAACCCAGGTGTGTATAATTCCATCAATGGCCAACATCCAAAGACTTAAAAGCAAGCTCCCAGAAGTAGGCTATCTTGCAGCCTACTTCTCCCTCCGGGGGAAACTGGCAAGCTTCTGAGAGTTTCCTGCCCACATGGGACAGCCTTGCAAGATTCCCATGGTGTATTCATATGCTAAATCCAGTAACAAGCTGGATCCCATTCCCCTGACCCTGAAAGAGCCTGCAGTGTGACATCTTTGGGAGGGCCAAGTGGAGAGAGACTTCTAAGATCTCAGGGAAAGGAGGAGTGGAGAGGTTACTGAGCCAGCTTGAGAAATCGATGATTAATGGGATTTCGTGATCATCTTTTCGTGACTTAGGAATAATTGTATGCTTTTCACATAAAAGAACTGTTTAGAAATATAATACATTATGAAAAAGTAGGAGCCATTCAGGGGAAACAAAGATAGCTGACATTGCTAAGGATAAATTTGTAGTATATCTCAAAAAAATTAAAAAGAATAAAACTGTCACACAGTAAATCCTCATAAATAAGATGCTTCAAGTGTCAAGCAAGCCGTATGCTTCTGTACAATCATTTTAGTAATAATATTAACAACTAGTTATGGTGAACATATTTATGGTGCTTAATGGTTACTATTTTTTCGTGTTGTTAAATTCTTTTCTCAGAAAACTTCTGTGAACTAGGTATTACAAACCCTTTTAATAAGTTATGGGATCTCTGTAAATCAGAGTTAAATATCAACAAGGACTGAAACTTACTCAGAAAGCAACTCAAATACTTTGGTCTCCTGTTTTCAGAACAGAGGTCATAAATAACTCTAGGTAATATTCAATGTGTTTTGGTTCTGAAGAGACAGTACCATGGGTATGGTCCTTGCCTCGAATGTGGCCAATGACTGGTTCAACCCTGGATATCCCATACGGTCCCCGAAGCACCACCAGGACTGATTCCTGAGTGCAGAGCTAGGAGAAATAACCCCTGAGCATCCCTGGGTGTGTTCCCCCACAAGAAATTAAATATCTTTTAATGAGACACTTATAGTATTATATAAGGGGCATTTATAGCACTTGGATTTATCTTGCAAACTCTGACATAGTAAAAAGAGATTTTCCTATTCTAATTATTTTACGGTTATGTTCACAAAGCTTAATATTCCAAATAAATCACATGGTACTAAGTCTGAAAGGAATATTAGAAATCGATAGCTTTACTCTTTTGAAATAAAGCCAGCAAAAATCTAAAATTTGATTTGGGCTAAAGACAGAACTGCAAAATTAGGAGCAAGTGTCAATTACAACTGACAGGTATGTGCTGTCACTCTGTTTCCATGGATTGGTAGAGCAATGAAGTTAACATCAGACCACTAGTAAAAAAGAACAAAATTAATTACATATACATCAAAAATCTACATGGACATAAATTCTAGAGTAAATGGGGCAAAGCAAAGTCACTGGTGTTGAACTGGACAATGGGAGAGTGCCTGAGGCACTGCGGAGAGGAAAGGGGACTGAAGGCAAAAGGAACAGGTGCTCTATAGTTACTTGGTTCCTCTGCCATATGGGCACATTTTTCCAATAAAAAGGTTATTTCTAGAAATAACTCTGCAACTGGACACTATCACTGTTTTATTTTTCTGGGTAATGAAAGTAGCTAAGTTAAGTTACTCTTGAACCTGCAGGGCTCCAAGTAAACTTCAGGAAATGATCACGATCACGAAATACCATTAATCATTGATTTCTCGAGAGGGCTCAATAACCCTCCACGCCTCCTTTCCCTGAGATCTTAGAAGTCTCTCTCCACTTGGCCCTCCCAAGGATGTCGCACTGGAGGCTCTTTCAGGGTCAGGGGAATGGGATCCAGCTTGTTACTGGATTTAGCATATGAATACACCATGGGAAGCTTGCAAGGCTGTCCCATGTGGGCAGGAAACTCTCAGAAGCTTGCCAGTTTCCCCCAGAGGGAGAAGTACTTCTGGGAGCTTGCTTTTAAGTCTCTGGATGTTGGCCATTGATGGGATTACACACACCTGGGTTCCTCTGCCGGCACCTTCATGCATGAGGCTTGTCTGAAGGTGTGGAGAGGGGCCTCGAGCATGGCTGTAGCTAGGTTCCGGTGGTCTTCGCCACCGGGAGCTCTGCTCGGAGTGGGGAGGGAAGCTGGAGTCCATCCCCTCCGAGGGGCCCCGGGAAAGATAGCCAGGCGTGCGGGCAAGAGACTCTCTCCCAAGTAAACTTAGTTCAAAATAATCTAAGTGTGTGTGCTGGGTAAGGAGTACAGTGGGTAAGGCACATGTTCTGCATGCAGCCTGCATCACATATGGTCCCTAGAGCAGTATCAGGGGAGATCTCTGAGATCTCTGAGTAAGCCCCAAGCACAGCCATGTGTGACCCACAAAATAATAATGATGACAATAATAATAATAATAATAATAATAACAACAACAATAATGATAATAATAATATAATAAAATGAAACAGCTGGAGAAAGCCTATTCTGTAGAGCTTGAGGAGGTCTATCTTTCCTCACTTCTTCCAAACTCTTAATTATTACGGAAATAATCAGTGAGGACTAGACAGACAGAGCCAACTCCCTCATCAACTTATCCAATTAGTTTTGAATGTAAGTGTAGACTAAGAATTACATGTCTGTCTTCTATTTATTTTAGACATAAGAAACTGCTGGAGAGAGAGTTCAATAGGCTGACCACATAGTTTGTGTTCAGGAGGCCAAGGTTTGATCAGGTGTCGCAAAGTCTCCCAAGCACAGCAGACAATGACCTTCAAGTACAGATCAAGGAGTAGGCCCTGAGTATGTCTGGATGTAGCCCCATAAGAAAGAAATGGAGTGACTGTATCTCATGGTGGTTCAATTAAAAAAAAAAAGAAAGAAAGAAATGAATAAACTTCATAAGAAATTTCAGCTCCTTTGCTTAAGATATTCTTTGTGGTAACCACCAATAAAAATCATACTATTACGTATGTGGGCTTAATTATTCAAACTGAGAGCTACAATTATGCAAAAATTAAAATAAAAGCAGTAAAGAAAGATTCCAGTAATACAATCTGTATAGCTTGTTGGTTTGTTTTTTCTTTAGAGTTTATTATTATTGGACATTTTTAATAAAGTTGTTCGCTATGAAAACAATAAATTCCTATTCTAAAATTCTATAATAACAAAAGAAGATAAGACAGTCACCCTAAGCCCTATCACCCAAAGGTAACCACTATTAAAATTTTTTATGATATTAAATATCCTGTAGTTGTTTTCACATCCTGTATTAAATATATTGACATACTGTAAAGACTCAGTTTACCTAAAGCATTTTCTGTGTTATAAAAAAATTATTCATAAATAATTTTATGGATACTGTCTTTTTTATTTTTTTGTCTACTTTTAGGCCACACCTGGCAATGAATGCTAAAGGGTTACTCCTGGCTCTGCACTCAGGAATAACTCATGAAGGTGCTCTAGGGACTATATGTGATACCAGGGATTAAACCAGGGTCAGCTGCATGCAAGGCAAGCACCCTACCCAATATATTATTGCTGGGTCCATCATGGCTACAATATTTTCTATAATAAATATTGCTTAATTATTCTAAGTATTTTTCAAAAGAAATGAGCAGATCCTTACCTGGCACCAACAAACTATCATTTGTACCCAATAAATACCCTAGCAAATATAATTTTATTGCCTTGGTCAGAAATGTGTTATATATTATAAGAATATTTCTAATGTTAAAATGAAATATTAAGAAATCAAAAGGAAACCTTAGGTAATACTTTTAGGAAATAAAATTCAACACATTTTAATTTAAAATCTCTCACATATGTACTAATTAGTAATGTTAAGAAAAAGGGTAAACAAGCTTACTTTCAATTTACTCACTACAAATAGAGATTTCATGATACACTTTTTGTTTCTACTGATTCAGATGTCTTACCTTGTAAAGATGACTTATTGAAGGCAGTAACAGAAGTGGCTACAGAAGGAGTAAAAGAGGGTAAATTGACTGAAAAAGATGATGTATGTTCAAGTAAAAAAAAAACACTGAGTTTAAAGAAGCCTATGGAATATAAAACTACTATTTTAGGATTAAGGTTTATATTATGTATGCAAGAATGTATGTTGTCTTTTTGGTAAACACTTATTTCTCTAGTGAAATGAGTTATACTGAATAAATAAGCTTGCATTTCTCTATTAGACATCATCTATGACAATAGTACCTAACATCATCACATTTTAACTTTTAAACACCTAAGTTATTTCCATAGATTAATACTATAAGCTATGTTTGGTTTTTAAAAATTGGGGAAATTTAACTCATTTTATGTGGGTTGATTTGGGGGACTGAATTAGGAAAAATCGTCCCAAAAAATTCCAGACTTGAATGATAATTAAGACAGCAAAGTTCATGGGATGTAATTCACACCTGATTGGAACAATAACTTGACATGTGATTTTTTTATTTTCTGTTTAAAACTGCAAGTCAAAAATAAGTTAAGTTCTACAAAAATATTTATTATTACTTGGAAAAGTACATAATGGGGATAATGTTTAAGAAAAACAAGTTTTTATTTGAATTTCAATAACTGAAATCCACTTAAATTTTATTACATTTTGGTTTCATATACCATCCAGTGACATGTATTAACTTCCATCTGTAGAATCCATTAATTTATCATTACAAATTTTAGAATACCTATAAGCACAATACATACAGATAAATAAATGAACATCTTATCTATTTAAAAAGTAAAAAGTCTTACCTCTGTTGACATCCATTGCATATAATTCTCTTAGTCCCAGTTCATTAAGAGATTTTGTCAAATCAAGGGGATCCTGAGATTGATAATCCTTCAACAACAGTGTATGTAGTGGATCAAATTCACATTTGCTACATATAGTGGGTACAAGTTCTTGAAGTGATGCATGTGGGCTAACTCTCACTATTGCCTTCTGTGTTTTCTTAAAATTGATCACTACTCTCACAGTTTTCTGAAACAGATTAAAGTCATAGTTATACAATTACCTCCTAAATATATTTCTACAATAATTTCTATAACCATGAAATTACCCATATTTATTTATACAAAAAATAGCATATTTCCATCCTGGTAATTATTTTCATTAAAATTCTTTTCTAAATTCAAAGCAGATTTTTAGAAAAGTTTGTTCCTTAAAAAAGTTATTAAAGTTTTTTAATTATAAAACTCTTGTCAAGAGTTGCATCTCAAGTAGCTTTAAATGTAAAAAAGAAATACAAAAGCCTTATTTACTTCTTGGGGTTGTGGCCTACATCTAGCAGTGTACACCTAGCACTTATGGGATGTAATATTAACTCACATAGTTCCTGTGATCGAACCTGGGTCTGCTGCATGCAAGGCAAAATACCTTACACACTACCCACTGTACTATCACTTAGACCTCAAACATAAAAATCTTGTATATGGTGTAATGGGTGCTTTTTTTTTAACCTTTTAAAATATTTACATGAAAATAATCAAACATAAGAACAGAGAGCCGAACATACTTTATTCTACCCTTAAAATGAGGAATACTTATCTCTAATATTCAATTTTTAAAGTTGCCTCAATAAAAAAGTTTTTTGAGGCCAGGAAACAGGAGAGCTAGAATGCACTTTCCTTGCATGTGGCAAACCTGGGTTTGATCCCTAGCACCGAGTATGACCCCCAACCACTGCTAGGGGGATGCCGAGGAAGCCCTGGACACCAGTGGTTGTGATCCCAAAACAACATTCTTTTCTGACTGGAGAGTCTGGCATTCCCCGTAATCCCCTAAGTCAGTCAGGAATGATCCCTGAGCACTCCACAGTGTGACCCAAGCAACCCTCCCCCATGCAAAAAAAAAATAAATAAATAAAAAGAAGTAAAAAAAGCAAAATATTAAATATTATATATGTACTATTAACTCAGAAATAGTAAGATTTTTTAGTTGGTGTTTCTGGCATTATGGCTCAAATGAAAGAGTATGGAAGCTTTTAATCATCTTATCGTTTTACTGTAACTTATTAAATCCTAAAATTAGAAACATGATTATACAAGTGAAATATATAGCTCACGTATTTTGAGTTTTTAAACCTAAAGTAATCCCCAGTATTAATTAATCCAAGAATTCATAAAATCTAGGTCCTAAAATAAAGGCATAAGAAAAGGTCATGTTCACAGTCAGTTGTACTGGCAAAATTAATTTTTGTTAAATTAATCTATTCCCTCTCGGAGAGCCCAGCAAGCTACTGAGAGTATCCTGCCCACAGGACAGAGCCTGGCAAGCTACTCCTGGCGTATTCGATATGCCAAAAACAGTAACAAGTCTCACAATGAAGACATTACTGGTGCCCACTCGAGCAAATTGATGAACAATGGGACAACAGTGCTACAGTGCTAAATTCATCTATATACAGTAACTAAAAAAACTTAATACTTTAGCCACAAGACAACAAAATTAACAGTAAAATTCTTACCTCTGGAATAATAGGTGTAGGCTTTTTTTTATCCAAAATTTTTGGCTTTAAAATTACTTTCTCCACCTCCAACATTCCTATTGGTGTGTTTGGCTTAAATTTAATGGTGTTATTTTCAGCTGACAAAAGATCAATTGTGTAACTTGATGGATTTAAGTGATACTGTGCACAGAGGAATATCAATAAGTCCATCATAGGTTTACTGTAAAACAAAAGTAAAGTTCATTATAAAGATTCATAAAAAAATGGCAAAGCATTTTTTGAAGCCCAATTGTCTTAAATGGATTAAAAACAAAATTTATCGAATAGCATTTGTGATAGATATAGATAGCTTTAAAATCTAACTATACAATATTTTAGAATAGAAGTACTGAAATTAAGATGGTAAGCTAAAGTATTTAAGAGAGTATAATTCTAGAGTAGATTTAAAAGTTGTATTTCATTTGTCTGGTAGTCTACCTATAAATTTCAAGAGAAATATGAATGAGCTTTTTACTTAAAGTACTTCAACAAGTAAGTCATTTTTTTTTACAGAAGAATAGCTATTAAGGGGCTGGAGCAATAGCACAGTGGGTAGGGTGTTTGCCTTGCACGCGGCCGACCCGGGTTCGATTCTTAGCATCCCATATGGCCCCCTGAGCACCGCCAGGAGTGATTCCTGAATGCAGAGCCAGGAGTAACCCCTGTGCATAGCCAGGTGTGACCCAAAAAGAAAAAAAAAAAGAATAGCTATTAACTTTAGAAGATGTTCTTTCAGAATATTTAAGGAGTGCTGGCATCTTATATTGCCTCCCTGTTTGTCTTATTTTCTGGGCCACAAGGCAAGTACCATACCCACTATACTACCACTTTGGCCCCCATACTGGCAGTCTTTAGTCTATAAATTGAATTTTTCAATGTTATCAAAAGAATGAAATGTGAGAACAAACTCCATTCTTTAGAAAAAGCAGTGTGCATCTGCATGAGATAGGTAGAAATGCCATGAAGCAAAGTATAGATTTCTAATTTTTTGAAACAATACTTAGTATTTTCTAGACACAGAATACAGATACACAGGATTAATTCATCTGCACTCATAAGTCTCTACTAGATAACTCGGCAAGTATCAACAGATCTGCACAAGCTACAGACCAAAGTGGGTCTGCTTTAAAAATATTACACTCACATACACACAAACACATATATGCAGTTTTGTTAGAACAGAGCTATTTGATGATATAAAATCAAGGAAGGGGCTGGAGCGATAGCACAGCGGGTAGGGCATTTGCCTTGCATGCAGCCGACTCGGGTTCGATTCCTCCGCCCCTCTCGGAGAGCCCGGCAAGCTACTGAAAGTATCTAGCCTGCACAGCAGAGCCTGGCAAGCTACCCGTGGCGTATTTGATATGCCCAAAACAGCAACAAGTATCACAATGGAGAAGTTACTGGTGCCCGATCAAGCAAATCGATGAGCAACGGGAAACAGTGACAGTAACATCAAGGATGGTTTTTGTGTTAAAGCAGCAAATTTGAGTTGTGACTGAGGCTCTATGAATCAGAACTCTAATATGCTTCAGTCCTTGGCAGGGATTATATGCTAGATAACCAAAGTCAGCTCAGAAATGCATACTGTCTTTATTCTTTCAGTGGGGAAGAGAGTTGGGCCATACCTCTCTATCTGTGACCATGCCAAGAATTGTGTCTGGGGGGTGCTCCTGGCTGTTTTCAGTACACCCAGAGGTACAGGGGCTCCAAAGCCAGCATTCTGCTCGCAAACCATGCACTGAGTCTTTCTCTCTGGCCCACATAAAGTAACTCCAGGTGGTGATTAAATTTCACATACTGACAGTAGCATAGAACCTATTTCTCTAAGAAATTATGCACTCAATTTGTGATTTAGACAGGTCCCAGGTTTTTGCTTCTCTTTCCACAGATTCTACATATAGCATAGTTGTATTTTTATTTATACCATCAACGAAGCAATGTGATCTGATCTTTTCTTCAATTTTAGTCCATGAGAAAAGCAGACTAAGAAACATTTGTTTTATGACCTTTCCTCATGTCTGGTGATCTTAATCTACTAGCTCATATTTAATATGGAAACCCTAAAAAACTGTTGGAAAACTGTTTGGCAACAATGTGACCAGAATTTACAAAATGCATCAAGGAAAATGTTGGCCTAGAGCTCCATGACACTAACTTCAGAGGCATATTCAATAACGTTACTTTATTAACAAAGAAAATAAAAGCACAATTAAACTAATCAGAATAAATTACACCAAAGTAAATGTTTCTACACTTCGAAAGCAATGCAACTGAATTAAAAATAGATTCTGCGGGGCTGGAGTGATAGCACAGCGGGTAGGGCGTTTGTTTGCATTGCACGAGGCCGACCCGGATTCGAATCCTAGCATCCCATATGGTCCTCTGAGCACCGCCAGGGGTGGTTCCTGAGTGCACAGCCAGGAGTAATCCTTGTGCATCGCCGGGTGTGACCCAAAAAGCAAAAAAAAAAAAAAAAAAAAAGATTCTGGGCCAGGGTGTGGCTCACTGATAGCACATTTACTCTGCATGTGGAAGGACACAACTTCTATTCGCAGTAGGAAATGCCAATAAATTTTTTTTTAATTCGGTAATAGTACAAAATATCCAAATACTTCCTACTGAATAGCAAAAGTACTCACATACAATTAATCTGACAAAGGATTAATATTCAAGATATATAAAGCATTCTCAGAATTCAAAAACAAACACCGATCAACACACACTCAAAGTTTGATAATAAGCTATGTAAAGGTATGAAATTATATCTCTACAACATATGTTGTTCTATAAACGAATATTGTCTAAATTAAAAAGGAGCAAAAAGCACTCTAAAAAGAGTAGGGTCTGTAGTCACAGTGTATCTTGGTGACACTACAGCCACAAAAAAGAAAAAGACATTTTTATGTGATATACTTATGAAATTTACCACAGTGACCCATAAATAAATCACAACAGTCCTGGGTACTGGTGCAATGGTTAAACTAAGGAAGAAAAAAGAAATTATGAAAGGTAGTCTGAAAATAAGAATCAAAAAAATAACATTTAAAGCTGAACCAAAGGTGACTCCAAGAAGAGAAATCTCTACAATATCATAAAGGAGACTGAATCCCCATAAGAGGTGGAAGACAGTGCCGGAGAGTTGGCTCAGCAATAATTTTACCTTACTAACAAAGAAAACAAAAGCAAAATTAAACTAATCAGACTAGATTATGTCAAACTGAAAGTTTTTTTTAACTGCAAAACAATGGCAACTGAATTAAAATTAGATCCTGGGCCCGAAGAGGTCCAGGATCAATCCTTGCACAGGTGGGTTCCTGAGCACCATTGGTATGGCTCCAAAACAAAGAGCAGAACAGAAAGAAGCAGAAGATGAATTTAGACCAATGTTATCTACAAATTTAGGGGCAGAGTGACTTCAAGGTGTGACCTAGTTACCTAGTACCTATATGTGAACTCCTCACTAGCACAACATTTACCAAACTTCATTCCTAGGACTGAACCTAAGCTTAGGCACACAGTGAAGGCAATGGTGCTGAATGAAGCATTTACAAGAATCAATAATCAATTAAACAATTCAGCTAAAACAATCCTAGCAGGCAATATAAAATATATCTCTGTGCTGAACTGAAATAGGTAAAGGCCAAGAGGTTGAATCCTATGCTAAAACAAACAAAACTGCTTTTCCTTTTTAACTAACAAACGTGACTATCTAGTCTTATCTAAAAGTCATGCCTGTCATTCTTACAGAAAGGTGGGATCTAAGTGCTACATAAGACCTTTTCCCAAAATAGTTTCAATGACCTAAGCAGTTCAAATGCCTGAAGTATTTAATTAAAGCTTCAGCAATTGGCACTAAAAGCACAGAGGAGATGACCCTGCCCCAGAGGATTTTGAAGGTGGGAATTACCGTCTGGCTCTACCTCCAAGGAGTGATCATACTACAAAAGTAGGACATTAACTTTTAAGTAAAGCCCTGTACTGAATGGGGCTGCTGTCATGATTAGCCACAGAGTACACCTACAAAAAATGAAATCATCTCTTAAATATAGTTGTTTGAAATTATGTACCTGAATGCCAAAAGACTTCTACTAAATACCACAATTTTGGTTTGAGATAATTATTATGAACTGATGCACTTAATAGCAGTTGGCTTATAGGTTTAACCACAGGATCACTACAGAAACTTTGTTTGTTTTCCTGTTTGCTAAAGCAGAAGCACATGTTAGCCATCTACCTGAAACCCAATTCACATTATTAAAAGTTGAAAAGAAGGGTCAGAGATATCTCAATAGACTGAGTGCGTATTTTACATGCCAGTCCCCAGGTTCACCCCCTGGAACAATAGGGTCCCTTCAGCAGCTCCAGCAACTGAGCACAGACCTTGAAGTAGTGCCCTTCTCTCACCCCTAACCCTAGTTGGTGTGATCCCCAAACAAAGCAAAGCCCCCCAAAAGAAAATGATCACAGTTTATCCTCAATTCTTTATCCAAATATGAAATAATCTCTCCCTGTACTATACTACCACATCTGATTTTGTATTTGTTTCATTACTTAAGAGTGTGTTTTGGGGCAGGAGTGATAGTACAGCAGGGAGGGCGTTTGCCTTGCATGTGGCCAACCCAGGTTCAATCCTTGGCATCCCATATAGTCCTTGAGCCAGTAACTCTTGAGTGAAGACCCTGGAGGAACCCTTTAGCATTTCTGGGTGTGATCCAAAAAAGCAAAAATTAAAAAAAGAAAAAGAGTGTGTTTTGCAGGAACAGGGTTATAGCTCAGTAGTACACAGTTTACCTTGCAAGTATAAAGCCCTGGCTTAGCTCCCTGGAAATGCAAAAAAGAAAGCAAAAGTCTGCTTTGTCTCTGTTTTGCTTTGAGGCCATATCCAGCGGTGTTCAAGGCTTACTCCGGGCTCTGTGCTTTAAAGGATCACTCCTGGATCCCTGAATGGAGTGCTAGCAGTCAAAGCCGGGTCAGCTGTGCGCAAGGCAAACACCCTACCCACGGAACTATTTTTTCCAACCTCAAGTCTGCTTTGAACTCATAGGCTTTTTTTTTAAGTAAATTAACTTCCTGACAATTTTTTTTTAGTTTTTAAAACTCGCTTTGAAATGAAGAAAGCCTTGTGATACTTACCAATTTATTATAGAAAGAAATATCAATTTCTGTAACAATTTTATAACTACTAGATCACATAAGTCTACCACAGAAGCGACTCACACATAAATGAAAAAGTGAGAATAAGGAAACTATGTAATAAAGAGCTTCTGTAAAATGAAGGCTGATCTGGGTTTGATTCCTCCATCCCTCTCAGAGAGCCTGGCAAGTTACTGAGAGTATCCTGACCGCACGGCAGAGCCTGGCAAGCTACCCGTGGTGTATTCGGTATGCCAAAAACAGTAACAACAAGTCTCACAATGGAGACTTTACTGGTGTCCATTCGAGCAAATCAATGAACAATGGGACAACGGGCTACGGTAAAATGAAGGAGCAGTTAAGGTTAGAACAAGGACCTCGCATCTGGTACTTCATATTCATTTGGCTCCACCATCCTACAAGTTAGTGTTTAGGATGGGCCCAGTCTGCAGCCTGCTACTTGCAACAGTTCTACTTCATAGATGAATTACATCAGTAGCCACCTCCTAAATCTTCTGAGCTCTCTTTCATTTGTGACATAAACTGGGGATAATCTTGTCCTCATTTTTCTACCCACTGGGTAAGTCAAGACTTTCATTTTTATGCTTTAAAGATGAAAAATGCAGGTCATAATTCACCATGGAGCGTTTGGAATAGCAAGAAGTTCAACAACTGCCTTAATGAATTTCCAACCCCCAGAGGTGGTAAAACAGATTTCCTTATAAACAGAGTGGTCATGTCACTTATTCCGTTGGAACTCTGAGAATAAAGGGGTTCTGTTTCATAATCATTCTGGCAGAGTAAGTGAAAACAATGACTGCCAGGGAAAATAAAAATATATGGAAAGAACTGACCATGACTACATGGACTTCAAGTTCCTGACAAGGAATTCAACTACGAATTCTTATTATGATTCCCTAAATCTGCTTCTATATCTAACAGTATATGTTATTTTCAATGAATCTTCAAAGCTCAATGGAGTTGGATTGGTTCTAGCTGTCCCTTATGAATGGACATTGTCAAGACCATTAGACTTGGTGATGGGAATTCTTAGAAAAGATTTTGTTACTGATGTTTATTCATCTAACCTACAAAATTCAGTAATGAGATGGGAAATAAAACTTACTTGCTAAATATGACTGTGCATATGTGTGAAATGAAGTGCATGTAATGCATAAAAAAATACAGTTACAGGGCGGGGGGTTGCGGGGGTGAGCAGGATGGGAGGTGTACTGTGTTTGTTTTTTTTTTTTGTCTTCGGTGGTGGGATATGGGCACTGGTGAAGGGATGGTTGTTTCAGCATTTTATGACTAAGACTTAAGCCTGAAAGCATTGTAATTTTCCACGTGGTGATTCAATAAAATAAAATTTTAAAAAAATACAAGGAATCTCGAATTTGGGAATGCTTAGTTGAGTTATACTATAGGAAACATTCATCATCATCATCATCATCATCATCCTGATGATTGTTGATTTTCTTGAATGGTCTCAGTAACGTCTCCATTCGTCCTGGCCCTGAGATTTTAGAAGCCTCTCTTTACTTGTTCTTCCCAGCAGTGCCGCATTGGAGGCTCTTTCAGGGTCAGGGGAATGAGACCCATCACTGTTACTGGTTTTGGCATGTGAATATGTCACAGGGAGTTTGCCAGGCTCTCCCATGTGGGCAGGAAACTCTCAGTAGCTTGCC
The DNA here is from genome assembly GCF_027595985.1 of Sorex araneus. Taxonomy (NCBI): domain Eukaryota; kingdom Metazoa; phylum Chordata; class Mammalia; order Eulipotyphla; family Soricidae; genus Sorex; species Sorex araneus. Next base: position 198,804,198 of record NC_073313.1, read on the forward strand.
AGGTTCTCTGAGAGGGAAAACTAGGCTATAAGATATTCAAGCTTCCGGAAGCTTGGTTTCATAGTCTCTGAATGTTGGCCATTGATGGGATTACATGGCACTGGGGGCAGTTTCTGGGTGTGACCACCTTGCTACTGGAAAATGGGGGATCTGGGCCGAAGAGGCACAAACCTGAGCAGGCTCGGAGATATCAGCCCGGGGCCGCATACCTGGGTTCCTCTGCTGGTTCCTTCATGCGTGAGGCTCGTCTGAATGTGTGGAGAGGGGCCTTGAGCATGGCTGTGGCTGTGGCTATATAAAGTCCATGCCAAGCTTTCTTTTCTATAACATAATCTCCACATCTGCCACTGCCAGTCCCATTCCCATCAGGTCACCAAGTTTATCTTTTACTTTATATATTCATCCTACAGAGAACCTTTTCTCCACTAAGATGGTCATAGTTTTGGGGCCAGAGCGAGGACAGTGGGGAGGAGCTTGCCTTGAACATTAACAATTCCTATGGCCACCTGAGCCCCACCAGGAGTGATTTCTGAGCACAGATCTGTAGTATGCTCTGATTACTGCCTGGTGTGGCCCCAAAATAAACAACAACAACAAAAAGATGATCACAGTCCCCTTAAATGGAAAGAAGACAGAAGAAACCTACATTATATTTTTATGTACTTAGTGAGCACTAGTTCCTGTGTCTTAATTTACAATTTCTGCAATAGTATTTTATTTTGGAACCCAATCATTTTATTCAGTGTAACACCAGTCAGCTAAAACAGTGCTGCTCAAAAACAAAACCAAACCAAAACAAACAAGAACAGGTTTTCTCAACCTTTTCCCAACCATAGCCCCTTCCCACTGCTTCCTACCTGTGATCCTTCTCTCCCATCAGTTGGCCCCATAGTCTTGGACCCATTTACATGCAACCCACCCAGAAAGAAGCCAATGTGGCTCTCTGTTGGGAAGCACTATAGGACTATACTTTCCAGTGTCCTGTGCAGTCAGGACTGGGCATGAGTGAAATGGTATGTGCGAGACTATAGTAAAATCTCCTTGTGGTTGGGGAGATAGGTCCAAGGGTAGGAGATTACGTTTGCGAGTGGGAGTCCTGAGTTTGACCTCTAGGATGACATAATGCGCTAAACATCAAACTGTGTCTCCCCCGAATCAAAACACAGACATAGCACCAACAAGAAACTCTCCTTTACACTTACACTCTTTTCCCTTTCTGGCTGATAGGATGGACCAGTCACCTTTGAGGCCACAAGTGGGAAAAGACAGTCTCCACCACCTGGGTCCCCTCCTTAGACTCATGGAAGCTCCACACTCCTGTCAACCAGAGTAACTGCTTCAGACTGTAATGCATCTGAGGCACTATACAATATTCGATTTATTTGTATTAGAAGCTACCATTATCCTAACAGAAATTTTAGAAGTTAGAGCTGCTGAAATTTTCAATTTTGTTTTGGGGCCATACCTGGCGGTGCTCAGGACTCATTCCTGGCCGTGCTCAGGAATCATTCTTGGTGGGGCTCAGGGTTTGAACCCAGGTAAGCCGTGTGCAAGACAAGCATCCTGCCCATTCTGGCATCTAATGCCATCTCTGGCATTAGAGTTGCTGGAATTTAATCATATTGGCACCATGACTTCCAAAACATATTCTGTGGGGACCACACCCAGTGGTGCTCAGGGCATACTCCTATTACTTCTGATTTTGTGCCCAAGAGCTACTCCTGAAAATGATCAGGGACTATGCAAGATACGAGTGATCGAATCTGGGTCAGCTGTATCCAAGTCAAATTCCTTAGCTCCCATATTATCTCTTCAACGAAATATTTACATTTTAACTATCTTATCCTGGAAATATTACTTCAAAAAAGTGGCTGAACAAAGAAACATTTTATATGAAGAAAAATGACTAATTTCTACATAGAGGGTTCCCAATTTATTTCTTGGTTAAGTAACATGAATTCAGAAATCTAGTATGTCTCAATAGGAAACATTAATAAAAAAAATTATAAAAATTAAGGTTAAAATAATTATAATCAAGATTAAGTATTAAACTGGCAAACATTCTTATATCAAATACTGAAAATACACAATTTAAGAAAGCTTATTTTTAATCACCATCTTAAACTAAACTCCTGGTCTGTTTGTTGTCTTTGAATTTTTTTAAGGCTAATTATAAATAAGTACCCTCATAGAACTATGATTTAAAATAATACCTAGCAACTCAGACATACCCCAATCAAAACCAGAAATATTACTAATATATCTCCCCTTAACTAGGACCTTCAAATATATAAGATAAAATATCACTGACATAAAAGTTAGAAATCATTAACTAAAACCAAAAAAGGTTGGCTACAAGACAGTATTACAGTATGATGCCATATTATTAAACACACACATTCAAATCCCACAAGGTCAATATAAGTATGTATGCTTATGTGTATGAATATATACATTTGTGTGTGCATGAATAAAATGTCACTTATTTTATTGCTGGTCATTATAATCTGCTTAATAATTACATAGGCTTACCATTTTTTGGCTTATATGTATTTTCCACCTTTCTCCAATACAATATGAGGAATGATAGGAAAGAAAACAGAATAACCCTCCTAGATTCAATTCTTAGGTTACAGAATTTTTAAGCCTCACTAATTAAAATCAAAGCAGTACTGTTCTATTGTCATTCCTAGCAATAACTTAACATTTTATAATATAATTTTTAAGCTATCACAACATAAGTATCTAAAACATAATGCGTACCAAACAATATATTTTCAGTTTATTTCCAATCTATTTTATAGTACATTTACAGTACATTGTAATTATTTGACACTCTAAGTACATGAAAGTATAATGTTAACTTCTGACATTCTGAGATCCATATTGATGCAATACCATGTTGTTTGAAACAGAAATGACCCATGTTGACTGTCATTTTTCATAATGCACTTTATTCCCAACAGGTGGCGCTGCACTCCATGGAAAATACTTGAAATAATACTTGAACTAATAACAGATAAATAATTATCTGACCCACCCAATACAGTCATGTGCATAGACTGTCTTTGAATCATTTTACAGACATCACCCAGAGAGCTAAGATGATTTTACTGGGGTCGCACAATAACTTCTAGAGTTAATGATAGAGCCTGGGGATTTTCCATATATTTATGTATAAAAGAATTTCAAGGATTTACCTTCAAACTTCTAAATGTATATATTATATCACCCCTCTCACCACCCAAGTTTTGGTTTAAAAGTGCACAACTGAATAGATTCTTCACCCTCGTTGCTTCATGCTTCTCCCTTTTTTTGTTTTGTTGTCTTTGTTTTGGGGGCCACACTTAGCAGAGCTCAGGGCTTACTTCTAGTTCTGCATTCAGGGATCACTCCAGGAAGTGCTTGAGGGATCATATGGGATGCCAGGGATCGAACCTGGGTCAGCCAAGTGCAAGGCAAACACCCTACCCACTATACTATCGCTCAGTCCTCCATGCTCCTCCCTATTTCCTCCAAAAATCATCAGAGTTTTCATAAAGTCTAGAAGTTAGTTTTGTTGTTTTGAGGACTTGGGTGGTTTTTTTTTTTTTACTTCATGTTCTGTTTTGTTTGCGTTTTTACTCCTATTGACATTCTCCTATTTGCTCAAATTAAAACAAACTGCTATTACAACAACTGCATAAAGAGAAATCTCCTTAGTGATAAATGGTACTTATTTTATTCCTCCTTCATATAAGAAATTGTGCTGGTATGGTCACAGAATATTCTAAAGTGAAATACAAATAATTAATATTAAACTTATTTCTCCAGAATTTCTCAAAAGAACATCTATATATTCTGGGAAAAGAAAAAGAAGAAGAAAAAGGAATAAATATATATTTTGTGAAATGCTGAACAGACATCTGGCATTAACAGGTAAGAGAGGGAGAGATGCTCCCCAGATTTCCTAATTTTCTTTAGTGTATAGAATAGTTTATAAATTCATTTATATGAAAGCTAACTTTTCCCAAGTACTGGTAGGTACTCTCATAATGCTGATGTGAGATGCTGCATTTTCTAAACAGGGCGGCCCCTCGACAACTTGTCTCTGAAAAGCTTTAACGTCCCCTGCTGGCAAGGCACAGAATTGCTTCATCTGGTGAAAAGGTCATTTATTCTACTAGTGTATATGAATATACATATATGTATATACATATACACATACCTACAAATAAATAAATATAGACTTGTACTTCTACATGCATATCTATGCAGTTACTTCCCCTTAGCAACCCTGATGTTCCGAGACCCCCAGGGACTCTCTGAAAATGGATAATACTAAATCCTATATATACTATATATTTTTCCAATAATACTTAGGATAGTTTGATATATAATTTAGCGACACTGAAAGATTAACAAAATTAATAAAATAGAATAATTATATTAATATAATATAATAAAATTATGTAAATATTATTTCTTTCTCAAAAATTTATGTATTATTTCGGGACTAGTTGATTGAGGGTAACTGGGACTACCCAAATCTTGAATAAGAGGGAAATACTGAAAATACCTATCATGCTCATGTACACACACATACACAGTAGCATTCATGGGACTATTTATAAAAATATTCAAATTTTCCTTCCTTTGATCTGATCATCTGCAATGACAGGAGATACAGAAATACAAAAGAGTTTTAAGATATTAAAATATTAATATTATTATTATTATTAGGGCTGGAGCGATAGAACACCGGGTAGGGCGGTTGCCTTGCACGAGGCCGACCCAATTTCTCCACCCCTCTCAGAGTGCCTGGCAAGCTACTGAGAGTATCTCGCCTGCATGGCAGAGTCTGGAGAGCTACCCGTGGCGTAGTTGATATGCCAAAAACAATAATAAGTCTCACAGTGAAGACGTTACTGGTGCCCACTCAATCAAATCGATGAGCAACACGATGACAGTGACAGTGATTTTGCAGTACTGGGAATCAAACCCAGGGTTTCACACATGCCAAATACCATCAGCCCTCAAATGATTATTAATTCAACAGGTTAGCAAACTAATACAAGACAGCAAGGTTTTTGTTTCAACCTGAGCATAAAGTCTTTTACAAACTTCCAACCTTATTGTGTTCTCTAATCTGAATAAGCTCTTTGGTGAAAAACCAATGTACAAACAGAGCATTCTTCTGAAGATAATGCTGTGCGTTCACATTCTCACAAATGGAACATTCTGAGCATACCCCTGCCTGCATTGTGAAAGATGACAGAAGGAATTCTCTCAAAATCTTCCCCAAATATATGTCCAAAGACAAATGCTTTTCAAAAGTGAAAAGAACAATATGTTTGATAAATATTAACTTTGGTCTAACACTGTGATTACTATTTTTAAACTGCATATATAAATAATGCAAACAAAATCAATGTAAGGCAAAAATATTCAGATGAATTACAAAATATGTCCTCAAGAAGTTAGAGTAGAGACCCTTTACAGTAGCAATGAAGTAAGCTTTATCTAAAAGATCGGATCACTTAAAATTATTTAGAATTACTCTTTCTTAGTCTCCCACCAAATTCTGATAACATTCTGTTGAGAATTTTCTAACTCCTTCATAGCAAAAAGAGCATTTTATTTCATGTCATCTATGTCATAACAAGTCTTCACATCGAGTAACCACATTTTTCAGAAAGTGAATTTTTTCAATTCAAACATTTCTTTTTGTTCTTACTATCTGCAAACTTTATGGTGATATTTTATCATCATTTGATTTTTGCATTTCTGGGGGTGGCCACAGCTAGCAATGCTCAGGAGTTACTCCTGGCTCTGCACCCATGAATCACACTCCTGGAGGAGCTCAGGGGACCATAAGGGCTGTCAAGGGCTGAACAAGGGCCAACTACATGCAAGGCAAGTGCCCTACCCTCTGTGCTTTCTCTCTGGTCCTATGGTTATTTTTAAGTAAAGCACAAGCAGTAGTGGCAACATTCACAATACCCCTAATCACACTCTTAAGTTATCCTGAGTGGCACTCAAAATATCTAGAATCACTCTCAAGATACTTAGAAACACACTCCTAAGATATTCAGAATCACCTAACCATTTTTAATCATAAACACTTAGTATAAAAAACTTATCATAGGGTCTACAATTTGAGTTAGTCTATACAATAAAACTATTAGGAATAAAGTCCCTAAATCAAATCAGCAAAAACACTGACTTAAAAAAAAAATTGTACTCAGAAAAATTTTTAGCTCTAAACAAAAATATTTAAAGCCTAAAGAATTTAGGGCTTTCCAATTCTGGGCATTCTTACCTTTGTTTCTACCTGGAGAGGATCTTAAATTTAAATATCCTGGGGCCAGAGAGATGGTTTAGACATCCTGAGAGCATATTGTGGATACGGGAGCTCCAGGGTTGATCCCAGACAGCACAGGACCTTGTGAGAACTGCAGGAATAGCCCCTTAAATACTATTGGGTATGCCCTCATCCTAAATGCAATAAAGATTAAGAAAAACAAAAGATCCTAAAAAGCAACCAAGTTTGACCCAAATGCCACTTCCAAGAACACTGTTTAATTTGCTAGCTCTTACATTTAAGGCCCTTACATAAAACTCCCTTATATAAGGGCTTCTAAAACCAATGTTCACATTAATTTATTGAATGCCTTTGTTAATTAATTGATTAAATGCCTATTATAAGAAGCCAAACTTAGTACTACAAAAGAAATCAATGATTTCCTCAAGTATCGTATTGCTTAGTCAAGAAGGTTAAGATCAACACAAAAATGATAGCATGTGATAATATATAATAACCATCATTGGTATAAAGTCTTAGTAGCATTCAAAGAGGTACTGCTAAATCTAGGAATATGTTGGGTCTTTTCATAAAAAGAAAATTCAGAAAGAGATAAACAGCACAGGGGTTAAGCTGCTTGCCTTGCATTCGACCAACACAGCACCACTTATGCCCATCCCCCTATTCCCTCCCAGCCAAGCACCATTGGGGATCACTCGTGAGCGAGGAACCAGAAGCAGCCCCTGAACACCTCCAGGTGTGGGCTCAAAACCCCACTTCCCCGCTAATTGTCACCTGAGCTAAATAAATGAACTGAAGAAACTGTGGGAAGTTAGGACATGAGTTGCAAAAAGTTAAGTATCTGATGTACAACTAAGAGTCATGAGGCTGAAGCTTAAGATATACAGAGGCAGTAAAGGAAAAGCCTACTTAATTTCAGAGAAGAAAACAAGGTGTCCCAGTCTGAAGGCTTGGGAGTTTGGACTTCCTTCAACTGGTATTGAATTGCTTCTGCTGTCTTTTATCCAAGGCAGTGCCTAATAAAGAGGGTGTTTTAGCCCGATTAATCAGCGGGTACAGGATAAATGGGGAGCCCAGGTTAAAGAAAGTAGTTTGCAATAGGAAATGGAGGAGGATGATATGTGCCAGGCCCTGATAATATTTCATTTAATCCTAATAACAATTCAGTTATAAAACATTTTTATAGATCGGAAAACTGAGGAAATTCAACCACATTTGTCAACCCTGATTCTGTTTTTAAAGCTGATTGATGGAAAATTACTCAGGCTTATGTATCTGGAAGGTAAGCATATTAAAAGGTTAAAGAAAGTGAGAAAAATGTAGGTCCTTCTACCAACAAATGGTTCGTGTAGAAGTGAAATGTGAACACCAATCTGAACACAAATAGAGCACCCTGAAGAAGAGTCAAAAATTAGGCTCAGAAACGAGGATGAAGAACAAATAAAATTCAAAAAGAGAAAGTGGGCAAGCTAAATGTTAAAAAGGTTGTGTTCAAAGAGGGAACCTGAGAATTCAGCATGAGCTGAAGTGAGGCAATAACATCATCCTGGCAGAAACAGAAAATGGCTAGTGGTGATTCCTTCAGGAAAGGAGGAAGAAAGTTAGTTAAGGGGAGCATGTGGGGGCAAACTGTAAAATGGTGATGGGTGACAGGACAGATGATAAACAGACCGAAAAGCTGAAGTCATTGAGGTTAAAAAGTAATAATAATGCAAAGAACACAGAAGACTAAATATTAAATATTCTTTTTAATCAGACAGCAGAGAAGAGAGCAATATAAACAGATGGCTGGGAGGTTTAAGAAAAGAAAAGTGTGAGGAGATATACATGGGGCTTGTCAGCATCAGTGAAAATCTAGGAAAAATGACAGCATATTTTAGTTTTTTTTTCTTTTCTCTTTTGGTTTTTTGGGCCACACCAACAATGCTCAGGGGTTATTCCTGGCTCTACACTCAGGAATTACTCCTGATGATGATCGGGGGACTATATTAGATGCTGGGACCGAACCCAGGTTGGCTAGGAGCAAGGCCAACACCCTATGTGCTGTACTATTGCTCCAACCCCAATTTTATTTTTAAATATAGTTTTGAATTCAGGAAAAAAAAAAAGTAGGGGAATGAATCACCTTTATTATCCCCAGCTACGCCCATTAGGATTACCACTTTAAAAAACAGGTCAATGGTAGCAATTCAAGGACTGAGAATAAAGGTCACTAACTCTAATTTAAAAAATACCTTCTTCACTAAGAGGAGGTGCAATCCTGGTGATTATCTCTCTCTAAGGTAGAGGCCCCATAGGGACAGTTGCAGGTATCTCCACCTCCTAAATGGTGTAACATGCCTCCACAACTTTGAACTCATACAGGCAAAAGCACTCTACTTAAATTTAATGTAACTTTAACACATAATATTGTTGCTAATGATAAGCTTTCCTATTTTCATATGCTATTAATAATTAGTAAAGAAATGCATTATCCTGATCATTATTTATTTATTTATTCATTTTTTAAATGAATCACCATCAGGTACAGTTACAGACTTACAAACTGATTAACACTATCCTGATCATTTTTAAATTAATTTTGAATTTCAAGATAAAACTGCCTTATAAGAATATAATACCCAAAATGTTCTTTACTCATTCCTTTGTCCTAAACACACACCTGCTACACTAAGAATAATAAATCTTAAATTTCTAAAATTGGTCTCCTGACAACAAATAGGCAGAAAGTGAAATGAACTCAAACATACAATTCATGTAATTTTCCACTTCAAAATAAATGGAAAATTATACTTGGCTTTATCCTATTTTTCCAATTTCTATACAAGTATTAAAATGACCAGTTTCTTTAAAATTATACATTCATTTATTCATTATAAAGTTTAATTTTACATTTATATTTATTTATTTATTTATTTATTGCTTTTTAGGTCACACCTGGCTCTGCACAGGGGTTACTCCGGGCTCTGCACTCAGGAATGGCTCCTGGCGGTACTCAGGAGATCATATGGGATGCTGGGAATCGAACCCGGGTAGGGCAAGGCAAACGCCCTACCCGCTGTGCTATTGCTCCAGCCCCTACATTTATATTTAGAACGCATTCACATTTTTAGTAAATTGAGTCACTCAAAGAAGTAAAGTTTTGTGAACTTCAGAGATAGGTTTTTTTATGTTTTGATAAATAAGAGAATAGCATTTTAAGAGTAGTTAATAACGAGCACAATTAACTTTATAAACAAAGTTTATAAGATAAAGAATAATTTGGAGAGGAAAGGAAGAGATTTTCTTATTAGTCACAGTTCATTTTGAAAGTCTGACTTACAAAATGATTCTGATTATCATTCTTCTGGGAAAGCCTATATTTAAATGTATCTTATGGGCCAAGGAGATGGCCTGAAGGGCCGGAACACATGCTGTGCACGTGGCAACCCTGGAGTCAGCCCTTCCCGTTCCCCCGCTGCACTTCAGACTCCCAGAGTGGGCAGCTCTTCCCTTCCAATTTAGTAAATAAGGGACAATTGGAACCAAAGAGATAATACAGTGTGTAGGGCTCTGCACATGGCCAACGCAAGTACAGTCCCTGGCACCCCATATGGTTCCCAAATCCCTGACAGGAATGATCTCTGAGCACAGAGCCAGCAGTAAGCCTTGAGCACTGCTGAACCTGGCTCCCAAACTAGAACTAATGAACTAAATAAATGAATAACAAAATGAAAAATAGATCAAATTTTTCTGAGCGATCTGCTGGGATTGTGCAATCTGTAACATTCATATTGAAACACTATTAAAGGAACTGGAGAGAGAAATCAGAGGGCCAGAACACATGGCCTGCTAGTGGGGGGCTGGGCTTAATCCTCATTGTCACCTGAGCCAATGGGGTAGCCTGAAAGCACAGCCACATGTGGCCCACAACAACAGTAGCAAAAGAAACTGTTAGAAAACTTTTGGTACTTTAAAAAAATTTTTTAAGATAATTGAAGTCAGTCATCAATGTAGTATTTTGTCAAAGGGAAAAAAGGCATTAAAGATATATAGGACAGAGGGTTTCAGTGACAGAAGCAGACACAGAAGTCCTGGTATTTCCTCCACTCCATCATACCTGCCATGAACAGTAGCAGACTTGATAATATCCCCAGGCAGAACCACGGAGAGCTCAATGTCTTTATCTATCAAATTTTCTTTCTGTTCCATGATGAAAGCAGAGGACTCTACAGAATCATCAACTGCAGAGGCATCCGCGCATTTGCTATCAGCTGGAGGGAGAGGAGCCTTGGCTTTTGGTTTTCTCCTAAAATGAAAAGAAATACAGAAAGTAAAATATGTGTATTTTTAAAGCAACACTATATAATGATATGCTTTTTAAAATGTGAAGTGTATGCATGCGTGTGCACATTATATATATTTTACAATAAGAAAAGAAAATACCAAAAAGTTAACTGTTATTTTATTAGAGATGATGAAATATTCTTTTTAATCAGATAACTTATTTGATCTTAACAATGTCTACATTCCTTGGTAATATAAAAATAAAAACTTTAGTACTTGTCCCATTGAGTTTCAGTTAATATGTATGAGTAAAGCAAAGCCAAAGTAAAAAAAAAAATTGTTTTTGAGATACACCAAAAAATATCCATACTGTTGGGTCAGTTGTAGGGTACTTGACTGTCATTGGGAGGCTATGGCCTTAAATCCCTAGAATCTCCTCCTCCCTCCCTTAAAATAAAAGCCTCATTCACAGGTCAGCTAAAATCATACTATCCTTCAAAGGTCCTCTAACACAAGTGTTTCTCTATACAATACATGCAAAAGATTTCCATGGGTAACTCTCCCCCTATTACTCTCAGTAGCAGTTTCTATATCTGCCTATATTTAAAATTCGCTATAAGAAATGAGTCTATATTTCCTACTATGCTTACCAATAAGTAAATGGTATAAAATTATATTTCTTTTAAATAAGAATGTTACAAATAATTATTCTAATAAATGTATCTAATGCTAGTTAATTAGAACAATCCATACATGAACCATTAGAAAAGTACAGATTTCCTGAATCCATAAGGTTCACGGAAGAAAACATAGGCAAAACCCCATTAATTGAAGCTAAGTCATCTTCAAAGAAGAAACACCACTGACCAAGCAAGTGGAAGCAAAAATAAACAAACGGGACTGCACTAAACTAAGAAGCTTCTGCCTCTCAAAAGAAACAGTGACCATGATACAAAGACAGCCCACAAAAACCACCTGGTAAGGGGTTAATATTAAAGACATATAAGGCGGTGGTAGAACTTTGCAAGAAAAAATACCCAACACCAACAAAAAATGTTGAGAAGCAATGAACAGAAATTTCCTCAAAGAAGAAATACAAAGGGCCAAAAGGCACATAAAAATATTCTCTACATAGGTAATCATCAGGGAGATGCAAATCAAAACAACAATGAGGGATCTTCTCATACCACAGAAATTGGCACACATCATAAAAGAACAAGAACAACCAGTGCTGGTACGGATGTGGGGAGAAAAGGACTTTCATTTATTGTTGGTGGGAATGCCTACTGGTTAGCCTTTTCAGAAAAAGATATGGGCAGTCCTCAGAAAACTAGAGGCCGAGCTTCCATATGATGCCGCAATATCATTTCTGGGAATATACCCTAGGGGCCTCCAAAACACAGCAGAAATGCTATCTGCACTTCTATGTTCATTACAACACTATTCACAAAAGCCAAAGTCTAGAACAATTCAAGTGCCGAAGAACAGATGACTGGATAAACAAATAATGGTACATCTACACAATAAAATACTATGCAGTCACCAGGAAGAATGAAGTTGTGAAATTTGCTCATAAATTGATTGGCATGGAGAGTATCGTGCTGAGTGTAATGAGTTAGAAGGTTAGGGACAGTCAGAATGATTACACTCACTTGTGGGATATAAAAAGCACAGTATGAGACTATTACCCAAGGAAGATAGAAATGAGGGCCCTGAGGACTAGCCCATGGTTGGGAGCTTGTCACAAAGGAGAGGAGGGGGATAGGGCACTTAGGATAAAGAAGGGACCACTATGACAATGAGAGTTGAAAATGATCACTCTGGACTAGAATTGAGTGCTGAAAGTACTTAAAAAGATATACATGAATCTTACAATACCTATATTGCAGACCATAATGCCCAGAAGGAAAGAATGAGGAGAGGGAGAGGGAAAGGGAGAGACAGAGACACAGAGAGAGACAGAGAGAGAAGAAAAGTGCCTGCCATATGGCAGATGGGGGTGAGGGGTGGAAAGAGGGCAACAGGGGACATTGGTGGTGGGAAATGTACACTGGTGAATGGATGGGTGCTGGAACACTGTATGACTGAAACCCAATTATGGTCAACTTTGTAATTGTTTATCTTACAGCGATGTAATTTAATTTTTTTCTAAAAATAGAAGTTATAGATTTCCTAAAAAAATTTACAAGCCAATTCAATGATTTGATTGAATAATGAAACAAAGTAAGTAATGGCATATACATACCTGAAATACATATTTTAAGTTAGGAATAGTAGAGTTTTTCAAAAGTTACCTTTACAAAAGTTTAATTGCTTTTAGAAAAATAAATGTTATCCTTTTGTATTCAAAAAATATAATAAAATTTTATCTTGCCTTCTCCTGATGAACTAGATAAAGAGAAAAACCAAACAAGACTTTTTAAGGGGCCTTTAAAAAAGTATGTAACATTTAGCTGTTCAGTATTTTCAGAATTTAAGGTTTCACAAACGAAACACATTTTTATAGTTGGCACTGTGAAAAATAAATCTAGATTTCTTATACCATACATTGTTTTGAAAGTAATCAGCTCTTATTTTTTCAATATAAAATTTGAAAGATATATTGCACTTTTTGCTCTTTGGGGGTTTGGTTTTGGTTTGGGGGGTCTTACCCGGCTGTGCTCAGGGCTTATTACTGGCTCTGTGCTCAGAGATCAATCCTGGTGAGGCCCAAAGGACTACAGGGGATCCTAAGACTGGACCTCAGTTGGTCATTAGCAAGGCGAGTGTCCTGCCCAGTGAACTCTCTCCTGCCTCCAAAAATACATTATCCATTTTTCTAAAAGTTGTTCTTTAAATGTCTTTGTGGTGCTGGGGAATCAAACCTAGGATTCACACATGCATGTTGCTACTAAGCCACATCTCACAACCCTACACTGAACTTGAGTAAAGATTCACAATAGTGATAAAATTAATTTTTGAGTGTTAAAATACAGATACCAACTTTATGAAATCTAGATGAAGAAAAACTTTATATAAATTTTAAAATGTTAAGCTGCAGGATTTAACCACTCTTGCATTCAAAAAGTATTCATGTTGTTAACAACACAATCATGAATTAATTCAGTTCATTGTTAAGTGTGTAAAGATGATTAAGACCCAGGTTTTACTCATAATGATGTGTCCCCCAAAGGACTGAAAGGTATACACAAAACTCCAATAGTTTGACGATTTCTCTGATGAGCATGAAGGTGCTACTAGGGAAGCTCAAAGCAAAGTAAACACTTCTAAGAAATAAAAAAATGTTTTACAGAGGGAAAGGAATTGACTTTGGATAAAAGAGAGGCACTTGTAGAAAATGACAAGACATAATTGACATGTCAAGTAGAGGAAAGTATATGGAGTCATGAAAGAAGATAATCCTCTAAGAATCAAATAGTTGGCTAAAATTCCACAAGGAAGTCAAAGAAGAAAAGAAATCAGTCCATCAATTTAAAAAACTTTATAAAGTAGTTTCACATAACATTCTATATAAACAAAACCAAATATAAAACTGTATAATGAAAAAGAAGCATATTTTATATTAGTCATAAATTTAAATCATCGCTCAAAATACATATATAACTGTACTTACATATATAAAATCTATAGCTATAAAACACATGAAAGCACTATCTAATCAGCATAATTCTTTTCAGGGATTTATTAATTCAGATTTAAAACTAAATAAGTGCAGGACCTAGTTTAGATCTAGTATAGATATCTAACGAGAATAGTTTACTGTTTTAGCTTCAGATTACTCCTCCCAGATCCTTCAAATCAAATATTTCTTCCCCAACTGGGTCTCAATAAATCACAATTCCATCATTTGTAACAATAACAGCAACAGCAACAACAATACAACCTCTTTTACATACACACAATCCAATCCATTGACAAATTCTTTTTGAAAGACAGAAAATAAAAATATACGTCAAATCAACACACTTCCTCTTCTATCCTCACCTAAGGAGTTCTATGTTCTAAGTTCAGACCGCCCTTACCTCATTTTGGCCTCTCCAGTCATCCCCGTACCCAAACTCCATGTGCAATTTCTTCTTAAGTTTACTGCATGCCATAAATTTACTTATAATCCTATAATGCTTATGTTTTTTCTAGAACCACCTGGTATGTTTCTCAAAAACCCTATTAATTTTTTTTTATATTTTATTGTTAGCTTTTTGGTCACACCCAGCAGTGCTCAGCACTAATTCCTGACTCTGCACTCAGGAACCCTTGGCAGTGTTCCAGGGACCATATGGGGTGCCAGGGATCAATCCTATGTCACCTGTGTGCAATGCAAGCCGCACCACATACTGTATTATAGCTAGGACCTGAGAAACCCTACTACTACTTTCCTAGACTTTAAACAATGTACAAGTTAATATCTTTCTTTTGCTTTTTTTGCCTTACCAACCATTAACATGCTCATGTCTTCTCCTGTTTATATGTACTTAAACCCCACATTTCACTCTGGAACTGTTCTCATCTCAATTTGAAATTTGTTAATTCCTTCCTTTTACTTTCTGAGGCTTTTCTCTCTCTCTGTAGAGCCAGGAGTGTCCCTAACACTTTAAAACCAAAGCCAGAACCAAAACAAAACAGAAACAGCTGATCTATGTCCCCTAGAGACTTCTTATCTTTTCTTTTCTTTTTTTTTTTTTTTTTTTAATTTTGAGGCCACACTTGACAGTGCTCAGGGCTTACTCCTGGCTCTGCACTCAGGAATACCTGCTTGTGGAACTCTGGGGAAAATATGAGGTGCCTGGTTCAGCCACCTATAAGGCAAGTCCCCACCTGCTATACTAATGCTCTGGTCCCAAAAGTCTTGAAATAATTTAGACTCAAGCCAATTGCAAGTCTCAGGCTGACATACTTTTCACTAGTATAATGATGTAGCAAGCAAATTTTCACTAGTTGAAAATAAAAGTAAAAAAAGAAAAAAACAGTCAAAGGAATTAACCCATCAGAAAATGGATTTATTTCCAAGGTCAGGTACCACAAATTTTCTAATGCATAAAATCTCTGGAACAACAGCTGTCACATAAGCAGACACTTACATTTACGTAATGAATGTGTTCAAAAGCTATTCCTAAAAAAAATGAGGCATCTGGGGCTGGGTAGGGTGCGTGCCTTGCACATGGTAGACCAGGTTTGATCCCTGGAATTCTGTATGGCCCCGGAAGCACTGCCAGGAGTAATTCCTGAGTGCAAGGCCAGGAGTAAGCCCTAAGCATCTGTAGGTGTGGCCAAAAAAAAAAAAAAAGGCATCTAAGCAAAAGAGGAAACTGTAATAATTGTAATAATATTATCTGTGTTTAATCTTTAGAAATTAATTTTATGTTTCAAAAGATCAGACTTGAGAGGCCCAAAGAGACAATGCAGGGAATAAAGTACTTGACTTCCTGTGGCCAACCAACGTTCAATCCACGGTAAAGCATAGAATCCTCTGAGCACCACCGGGAGTGACTGCTGAGCACAGAGTCAAGAGAAAGTCCTGAGCATCATTAGGTATGGCCCAATGTCATTCCCCTCCACCCACAAAAATATTAGAAATAAAAAATACACATTGGTTTTATTAGTAAGAAGTAACTGGAGGACTGGACAGATGGTTACATGGCTGAAAACAAGCTCTGCATGTGGCGGGTCAAGGTTCGATTCCTAGCACCAACCAATAACCTACAAGCACTGAGCTGGGAGTCACTGAGCACAGCAGGTTTGGCCCAAAAAGTAAAACTCAGGAACAAAAGAAAAAGGTTCGAACCTCAAGGAGTTTTAAAGAGTCGCCCTGGAGAGGCCAGAAGAAAAGACCAGTAGTGGAGGTGGGGAGGACAAACAGCAGACACAAGCTGTAGAATTGGCTTCCAAATAAAGTGGCCTACAAGAACGCATGTCTGCACCTCCTGCTGTACTGGGAGACACATACATACACTTTCATTCCCTGTGGTCATCATTCCAGGCACCTTCCCATAGCCAAGAACTGCACCATCGTGATGCCCTCCTTATATACACATACACATGTATACTTCAGTCTCCAACTTGATTTGTTCTCCTACCTCTTTTTCAGGGGATAGAGCAATAGCACAGTGGTAGGGTGATTGTCTTGCATGCAGCCGATCCACATTGGATTCCTCTGCCCCTCTTGGAGAGCACGGCAAGCTACTGAGAGTATCTCACCCGTACAGCAGAGCCTGTCAAGCTACCCGTGGTGTATTCGATATGCTAAAAACAGTAACAACAAGTCTCACAATGGAGAGGTTACTGGTGCTTACTTGAACAAGTCGATGTGCAATGGGTTGACAGTGACAATGACCACTTTTGCAGAAAAAAATATCACTTAGCAAGTGAAGAAACCAGCGCACACCACAACACCGTAGAATCCTCCGGGCCCCATTCCAAGCCGCTATCTCAGGAATGCCCCAGATAGAGCAGGTGCAGTCTCCCCGCCTCTCCAGATGGAATCCCGGTGACCATGAGCTTCTACAAGTATGGCTCCGGTATGTGGGTACAGGACTATTCCTCCGAAGCGTGCAGCCACTTACAGGGCCACACAACCTTTCTGATATGCAAAGTGAGCAATGGAAAATAAATAACCTAGCGTTTGCCCCTGTCCAAAACTAGAGAGTGGTGACACGCCAGGCCTCACGGGATGGGGGGTGGAACCAGCCCCTCTGTCCGCCCTGACAAGGCCCCGAGTTGCCACCCACGAACGGCTCCTGGCTCCTGAACCACCATGATCCTAGAGGCACACAGACCAATCTTGGAACCCAGTGGCTTTTGGCAGAAATGCATCTGGACTGAGCATTAAACTACGGTACTATGCCACCCCAGGTGGGGAAAGGTGTTTGTCCCTTATGCCTTTTCTCCCCGGCAGCATGATGGCTGCCACCTTTTCAGTACCTATTGGACAGCCAGGTATGAGACTGCAGTGACATGACACAGAGGCCTAATGGGAAGGGAGTTGGAACCCGCCCATCTCCCCGCCCTGATGAGGCCCTGATTTGCCACCCATGAATGGCTCCTGGCTCCTGAACAGCCATGATCCCAGAGGCACACAGACCAATCTTGGAAACTGGAGGCTTTTGACAGAAATCCCTCCAGACTTATTACTAAAATATCAAAAATCCAGAATCATATGCTTTTCATAATCAGCAATAGAAAACAAGTTATCTTTTTGACAGGTCTGATTGTTGGGGGAAATTCCAAATAATAACTGTGGGTCTTTTGTTGAAATATTGAATGTGATCAAAGTGGAGAGAGAGTAAAGTGGAAATCATCTGCCACATAGGCGGGGGGGGGGGGGTGGAAGGTGGGACAGGGGGGTATACTGGGGTTCTTGGTGGTGGAAATTGTGCACTGGTGAAGGGATGGGTGTTTTGATCATTGTATGACTGAGACTTAAACTGGAAAGCTTTGTAACTGTTCTCACAGTGATTCAAAAAATAAAAATAAAAAAAATAATATCATTAGCAGTTCCCTGGGAATTTTCCTACTTTATGCAAACAGAAATTGCCTCCTAATTGCACTGGAGGTTACTCCAAACTTACCTGGGATCTTTCCAGCAAACCCCCCCCACCCACCCCGGGAGAGGTAGGGTAAGTGAATCACCCACTTTGTGAACAGTGATCCACATCCTTTCAGGTCCAAACTGAGTAAGAAATCCTTGTCTTCCCTGCACACTGCAACAAACTCCTGTGACTCACAGCTTTAATGTTCTGTACACATGTGCGGCTGTCTGATTTCCCAAGGTGCTTTGAATGATGATGAAAACTCATCTCTAATTACTAAATATAGGCCTACTTATAAGTAGGAGAGGGAGGGCAGGAGGAGAACAAAGTACTAATTGAAATACTATTCACACAGAATATCTTAGTGTTCCCTAATAGTCTCCAAATTATAAAGCATTTGTCACCTTTGGTCCTGAAAATTTTTAAAGCATATGTAAATTAGATTAAGATCCTTCCAAAATGAACAGATAGGGAAGTTCATTAGGGAATAGGAAAATACAATGAATAAATTATTACAGAATACAAAGCTAAAAAGGTATAAAAACAAAAAGAAAGAAAGGGAAAGGATAACCTTGAAAATTCAGAGTAGACAGTGAAGTGAAACTAGGCTCTGTGGAGGTAACAATGCAGGTGTCTGAGAAAACTTCAGAGACATGTTAGCCACTTCTTGAATGAAAAGTAGATATGCTAGAGGAGCTTATAGATCATTTATATATTACTTCTTAGTCATGATCTATTTTCAGTACATTTAGTATTGTGTTCAACTAGTAGAAATATGCTAACTACATTAGACAAGTTAAAAAAAAAAAGTCAGCTAGACGCCTGGATTTGGCTTGAATCTTACACAGTTTCAAGACTTTGGGGGCTGGAGTGACAGTACAGAGTGTAGGGTGCTTGTCTTATAAGTGGTCAACCCAAGTTTAACCCCAGCACCCCATACTGTCTCCCAAATCCCACCAAGAGTTATCTTTCCCAAGTGCAGAGCCAGGAGTAAGCTCTGATCACTGCTGAGTATAGTAGCATCATTTTTTTTTTTCCTTTTTTTTCTTTTTTATTTTTAAATTTTATTGAATCACCATGAGATAGTTACAAGCTTTCATGCTTGGGTTACAATCACACAATGATCAAACACCCATCCCTCCACCAGTGCACATACCCCACCACCAATATCCCTGGTATAACCCCCCCTTTCCCACCCTCCCCCTGCCTCCATGGCAGGCAATATTCCCCATACTCTCTCTCTACTTTTGGGCTTTATGGATTGCAGCACAGACACTGAGAGGTCATCATGTTTGGTCCATTATCTACTTCCGGCACACATCTCTCATCCAGACTGATTCCTCCAGCCATCATTTTCTTAGTGATCCCTTCTCTGTTCCATCTGCTTTCTCTTCTCCGCTCATGAAGCAGTCTTCCAACTATGGGGCAATCCTCCTGGCCCTTGTATTTACTGTCCTTGGGTGGATGATGCAATTTTCATTAGTCTTTCTTTGAGTAACTATAAGGTGCAAGGGTCCTCGCAGTGTCCGTGTTATGCATACAGCACAGTTAACACTGATTAGTAAATTAATTCATAATTCTTGCAAGTTATCAATTAATAGCTGTGACAATGGGTAGCTGATTTTTAGAATAACTGCTAAACTTTTATCTCACAAGTCAATGAGATTTCAGAATTTTGTTATTCCACATATGGCCTCTTCTCTCCTGACTAGTCCTGTGAAATATATGATTCATGGAAATGTTCATAAAAGTTTCCACCTTGGAGGATCCCCTGAGGACTGCCAAACACAAAAATAAAATATGTCAGAATTACCTTCCTTTTGAGCCGCCACCATGTCGACTCACACAGCAGCTCTGCTCCACCGATTCCTGACTAAGTCTCCCAGGAGACACACACCAAGCAGCTAAACTTTATGGAAACATTGGTCCCGCGCAGCTTGAAAATTCCAGGCACCCATGGGAGGTGGGAGGGCCAAGTACTCACCCAGCTGAAGCTGTGGCAGCAGCACCTTTATCCCACCACCATAGCCAGGCCAAGGACTCCACCCCACCGCTTCACGAATACTCTCTGCAGAAACACCAATGTGCAAATAACTTCAGGTACCGGGAGCCCAGGCTGAGAACTCTGTGTTATTGCTGCTGTTTTTCAGAACAAGGGTGAGTAGCTTCCCCCCCAAACCTCCACACTTGCAAAAGCTCTAGCTAGCCACACTCACTTCCCAGACTGTCACCATGTTCAGTCATTGGCCCAGACCATAGATCCTGGACGCTGCAGCCAAAGCAACAAAGAGCTTAGTACATTCTTTTTTTTTTTTTTTTTGCTTTTTTGGGTCACACCCAGTGATGCACAGGGGTTACTCCTGGCTTATTCACTCAGGAATTACTCCTGGCGGTCCTCGGGGGACCATATGGGATGCTGGGAATTGAACCCGGGTCGACTGCGTGCAAGGCAAACGCCCTACCTGCCGTGCTATAGCTCCAGCCCCATTTAATACATTCTTAGACACGGCATCTAACAACCCCAAGATCACATATAAAATCTTCACATAAATTTATTTTCTATACCTATACATTTTAGTATTGCAGCTTTGTTGTTTAATCCATTTTAATTCTAGAATTGTAGCAACAGTTGTAGCTTTTTTTCTACACTAAAATAAATTAAAAATATGAAGAGTAAATAAAATTAAGATAGTCTTCAAGTGATAAAAAAGAATTATCTTTCTTTTAAACCTAGTAGTCATTTGTATATAATACACATTTTAATTGTATGCTCATCCACCAATGAACACTTGAGTTGCTTCTACTCTGGGGCTATTGTGGAAAATTCTGCTATGAACATGTCCACAAATACCTCTAAGACTCTGAATTTTATCTCGGGGACTAAACACACAGAAGTAAAAGTGCTGGATCATAAGATATTTCTACTTTTAATTTTTTTAGAAACTTCCACACTGTTTTCCATAGTGACTCAACTGTTTTACATATTCATCAACAATGCACAATTCCAATTTCTTCACATTCTCTCTCCAATTGTTATTTTCTAATTTTTTAATATGTTTTCATAGTGGGTGTGAAGCGGTCCCTTGTATTTTTAACATTTTTAGTAATGTTAAAGATATTTTTATGTATTTATGGATCACTTATATATTTTTCTTTGGAGAAAAGCCTATTCAGCTGTTTTTATCGAGTTCTTTCTTTTGGTTGTTGAATTGCCGTCATGGTCTTTATTTTTTTTTTTATTTTTTTTATTTTTTTTATTTTTTTTTTAATTTATTCATTTTTAATTAGAGAATCACCGTGAGGGTACAGTTACAGATTTATACACTTCTGTGCTCACACTTCCCTCATACAAAGTTTGGGAACCCATCCCTTCACCAGTGCCCATTCTCCACCACCCGTAAACCCAGTGTCCCTCCCACCCTCCCCAATCCCATCTCCCCCCCACCCCACCCTGCCACTGTGGCAAGGCATTCCCTTCTGCTTTCTCTCTCTAATTAGCTGTTGTGGTTTGCAACAAAGGTGTTGAGTGGCCGCTGTGCTCAGTCTCTAGCCCTCATTCAGCCCGCAACTCCCTTCCCCCACATGGCATTCGACTGCAATGTAGTTGGTGATCGCTTCTCTGAGTTGACCTTTCCCCGGAACGTGAGGCCAGCCTCGAAGCCATGGAGTCAACCTCCTGGTACTTATTTCTACAGTTCTTGGGTGTTAGTCTCCCACTCTGTTATTCTATATACCATAGATGAGTGCAATCTTTCTATGTCTGTCTCTCTCTTTCTGACTCATTTCACTCAGCATGAAACTTTTCATGCCCATCCACTTAACTACAAAATTCTTGACCTCCTTTTTTCTAACAGCTGCATAGTATTCCATTGTATAGATGTACCAAAGTTTCCTCAACCAGTCATCCATTCTGGGGCATTCGGGTTTTTTCCAGATTCTGGCTATTGTAAACAGTGTAGTAGCATCATTTTTTAAAAAATAAATTAATTAAAGAGTTTAAAGGTTTTATGGACATCACTCAGATATTTTTGTTTGTTTTATATTTATGGTTTTCATAATACACTTTGTAGTGCTAGGGACACTCCTGGCTTGGTGCTGTGAGGCCACTCCCAGCCATGCTCAGGGGACCATATGGTGCCAGTGATTGAAACAGGCAGACAGGCAGACAGGGAAGGGCCCCTATAGCAATGAGTTCTTGGAAAATAATAAAAACCAATTAGCCCTAAGGCTGCTAAAAAACCCTCCTTGGGAATTCAGGGAACTAAGGGCTGATAAGACCTTTATTTGACACTAATCACCCTAGCATCAGACTTTTACCACATATGGCAGCTTGGGAGAAACCCTATAAAAACCAACTTGAGCAAAGGTAGCACACCATGTACTACTGCCTGTGCCCAGTTGTTGCCACTGCACATGTGATGCCTGAGTATGTGCGTGACCTGCTTCTCCCCTGCAGATGTGTCATTTCATCTCTTCATATTTCAATGCTGGGTGTGTATTGGGGGCTCTCTCCACTCTGGAGAAGTCTGTGTTCTCCTCTTCCTCTTCCTCTTCCTTTTCCTCTCCTCTCTCTCTCTCCCCCTTCCCTCTCTCTCTCCCCCTCTCCCTCTTTCTCTCTCTCTACCTCTCCCTCTTTTTCTTCCCCCCTCTCCCTCTTTCTCTCTCCCCCCTTTCTCCCACCTTCCTCTCTCCCTCTCCATCTTCCATCGACTCCATTCTTCCATCTTTGTTTCTCTAAACTTCCAAATAAAACCTATTACACTTCACTGCTTATTTCCTCCTGAAAATGTTTTTCTGAGAGACAATGATAATGGACTCAAAAGGCCTAGGTGAGGTCTAGGACTGACTTTCCTTTTCTACAAGGCTCACCGAAGACTTTTTTTTCTCCATTATGGTGACGCTCACAGGTTACTCCTGTTTCTGCGCTAAGAAATTATTCCTGCGGTGCTTGGAGGACCATATGAGATGTCAGAGACCGAACCTGGGTTGTGTGGGTGGAAGGCAAATGCCCCACTCACTCAGTAATTGCTCCAGCCCCTCCGTGAAGACTCTTGCCATTCTCTAGACTGCAGGGTGGATAGAGAGAATACTACATAGATAGAGAGAAGCCTCTCTCCTCCCCACCTCATGTAAGTTACCCAGGGACCCTCCAACGGCTACAGGATCAAACCCAGGGCTCCTGCAGGCAACATATAACAATCTAGCCCACTGAGAGATCTCTCTGGGCTCTATTAATAACTTAAAAATTGTGACTGAAATCTTTCCACCTCTTTTATATTTGTTTTACGGGACACTCCTATCCATACCTAGGGGCTCCCCCCAGCTCTGCACTCTGAGGTGATTTGCAATGATGCCTGGGTTACTTATCCTACCCAGGGCTCCTGCATGCAAAGCATACACTCCAGCCCTTTTGGCTGTTCCCCTACCCCTTTAAGTAGGAATGCTTGAGCTAGGATTCCTACCCCAGGGATTTTCACATAAGCTCTTCTTCACTGGTGGCCTAGTTTATTTAGTATCTTCCTCCTCCTTGGAGATTGCTTTTTTAACAATAAACAATGGCAAATTTCACACCAAGGTGGGTCTAAGATGAGGTTATACTGAAAAGATACCTAGAGCATAAAAATGCATGTGAAATGAAAAATTCATTACCTCTTAAAAATAACAAGCCACAGTACATTATGATCTAAGCAATTTACTAAAAATTTAAAATGACAATATAGTATATAATACTGAGGTTAAGAAACTTTCCTTACAAAGATAAAATTCCAGTTTGATTCCTGGTGCCACATGGAATCAAAAGTATTGTTGAGAGTGTCCCCCAAACCTGAGCTGGGAGTAACCCAGAGCATCTCTAGGTATAGCCCAAACCCTTACATACTGCCACCCCCACCCCATGTCAATATTATATTCAGTTCCATAAGGAAATTTACAGTACAATTTCATACTTCACAATAATGTATTTTTCCTATCAAGATCACCTGTTACCTAAATGTGTTCAAATCCAATATACAACCATCAATCATCTCTCTGGAGCCCTGAGTCAGTTTATGTCTTCCCTTGACTACTTTGCAGCACAATACAATCTACAGCTTTTGCCAATCCCTTTGCCCAGTTTCTAAAGATGGAATATTCCAAGTCTCCTTCTCTGCCTTCACCTCTTTTTACAATCCCCACCCCCAAGCAACTTCCTCAAAAGTATTAAGTCTTTAAATGCCATCCAGAGCATGATGACTCACAAATTCCCATCTCTAATCCTGAGTTCACGGAGCTCTGATCTAAATGCCCAGTGATTTCTTGGTCACTTCCATTTGGACATTCCATAAGAATATCACTCTTCTCTGTGACTGGAGATCCTGCACAGGAAGGGAGATGCGTGCTGAAAGTAGACTAGAGACTGAACAGGATGACCACTCAATACCCCTATTTCAGGCCACAACACCCAAAAGGAAAGAGAACTATCAAATTGGAAAGCCTCGCCACAGAGGCTGGATGGGGCGGGGGGGTGGGACTGGGGGGTGGGAGGGATACTGGGTTCATTGGTGGTGGAGAATGGACATTGGTGGAGGGATGGGCTCTTAAACATTGCATGAGGGAAAAACAAGAACAAAAATGTGAATCTGTAACTGTACCCTCACTGTGACTCACTAATTAAAAAATAAATAAATTTAAAAAAAATATATCACTCTTCTCTCCACTATCCCAGCACCTCATTCTTACCCAAATGTCTCCCACACCATCACCTCTGCAACGGCCACCCACCAAAAAAACCATCCCCAATTAACTGAAGCAAAAATCTTAATACTGCTGTGATTCTTCTTCATCCCTATATCCTATTCTAGTTCATCAGCAAGTTTGATGGGCTATTAATTCTAAAACATCCTGAACACTGGGGTGTAGCTCAATGGCAATGCATATACTTCACATGTATGAGGCCATGGGTTTGATCCCTATGAAACTGTACATATCTTACTGTACATATCTTAAAGAACCTGTACATATCTTACTGGCTTCTCACTAGTACTTTGTATTAAGCTGCTATCTATAGCTTTATCTGCTCCAGCAGCCTCCAGAATATTTTCTCTGCATTCTCATTTTGTCCGTGAGCATCTGGGTGTATTAGTCAGAGTGATTTTAGCCATGTAAATCAGGGACTGGGGATATGGCTTAGTGGCTGAAAAGCTGTATGGCATGTGTGAAGCCCTACGTTTGATTCCAACACTGCATCGTCCCTGAGCAAAGCTGGGAATGACCCCCAAGCACCAAGCCAGCAACTTCTCTCACTCCCCAGCATCGCTGTCATGTGGTCCCCCAAACCAAAAGAGCTAAGTTCACATTCCAATTCTGATGCTTCAATGGCTCCCGGTACACTGAAAATGGATGCCAAATTCCTTCTTTGGGTTTATAAGATCCTGGACGAGCTAGCTGTCTGGTGCTCAACGCATGACTTAAGAGCATAGCAGCATGTGGATTCTTTGGATAGCAGTAGATTTTCAGGCCCAATTGCAGAGCTATATAATCAGAAACACTGGGACAGATGGCTGAAATCCACTTTTGATAACTCTCCAAGTGATTCTGATGCCACATCAAGTCTGAAAACCTGAGGAATAAGAGCTTCCCACTCCTTAGTATCTTCATTTAACAACCTGTGTACTTCACATGGCTGTTCTTCCCTATCCTCAAACAGACCTGGTTCCTTTACTGTAGAGGACATGCTTAGCCTTTTAAATGTTAAATGTTAAGTTAAATGTTTTTAACTTCAGAACTTGTAGTTGCCTGCTCCTTAACTTCAAGTATTTCCTCCTCTGAAAGATATTTTCTGTCTTCAGATATACCAACCAACACACCTAACTCAGTCTGCTCCTCAAGTGACCCTGTTTTGGTCTTTATCACATTTATTACTCTTAATACTTTGCATTTTTATGATTTCATCTCAATTTCTAGAGTGAAAATTCCGTGAGAGTTGGGACTGTATTCTCTGCTTACACTTAGAACTTTAACTAGCATAAGACAGGATGCTCTATAACTATTATTGTCAATTAATTTATTTTGGATTTTGGGCCATGCCTGGCTCTACTCAGGCTTACTCCTGACTCTAGACCCAGGAATCACTACTGGTGGGTTATCAGGGATAGAACCCAGGCTGCTGTGTGCAAATGCCCACCTGCCGTACTACCACTTTGGTCCTCAGTTATTGCTATTTTAATTAATAATGTAAGTAAGGGAGGATTGCAAAAGTTTCATGAGATCATAGCGGAAGTAAGAGTTTGAAAGTCAAATAATTTCATAATATAAACCATCTTGTGACTGACCTGTCAGAGGTAGAACTTGGAAGAGATGTACAGAAGTAAAACTACTGAATGCTCTGGAAGGATCTAAATCATAAATCATCTAAATCAGGAGATGAGGCATAGTGAAGATTGAGGTTAGGGATTAAGCTGCAAAAGACTGAATTCTAGAAAGGAAAGTAACCACCTTCTTCAAACTTTCCCAGAGGGTCAGTAATTTGGCCCAATGCCTCATAACCAATCTATACATCAGAACTCAGACAATCTACTTATGGCTTCCATGGATTAACACAAGGCCTGATTAATATGAGGAAAAAACCATCTAAATTTGTATTAAATTTCCACTTTAGAACTGGGGCTCATCTTTCTAGTTACTTTCGCCTAATGTATCAAAATAGAGAATCAGAGGACATTCTCCACATCAAATAAGCACTTCTTAAATGCTAATGCTTCCATGTCCCAAATATAATGTCCATAAAGGATATAGGGTGAAAATACCTTTATCCCATTTTATCATGGACGACCACTAGCCTTTAAGTGTCAAGTATGTGCTGTAACTCTCCTGGATTTTACATATATTTACTATCCTCAGCACTGTCTGAGAGCTACATTTTCAAGTTCCAGATTGGGGAAGAGATGTACCAAGAGAATAAGGAAACTAAACCACAATTGCTGGGATGGAAATTGTTTTGCTTTGGGGGCCACAGCTGGTAGTATTGGGAAGTTGCTATTGGCAATGCTCAGAACTTGCAGTGCCAAGAATTGAACCTAGGAAATGCATGTAAAGCATGTATTCAAACTTGTTGAGATACCTCCTCTCCCCTAGGATAGAGAAAAAAAATGGAAAACAAAAGATGGTAGAGAAAGGCAGTGGCGGAGTAGGGGGAGGAAGCATTTATAGAATTTATAGAGCAATTTTTTTTGTCTTTTTAAATCTCAAGAGACCATCATGCCCAAAGCACAGAAAACACAGTACCAGACCCTTCCTCTAAATTTAGGAAATATCCTCTAAATAATCCATAATATTTAAAAAAGGGTAGATTCCAGACGTGCAAACATTCCCTTAATACCAACACCATGAAGAATAAGCCCCTACATCCCTTGTAGAACCGTAGGAGGGATTAATTAAAAACCAACGACCATGGGGTATATCAAAGCTCATTTACAAAATACAGGTATTAAAATGGATGGTTCCTGGTCCTTTCCACCTCTCATATAGAGACTTGTGCATGATTTGTTTAGGGAACTGGAAATGGGGGCCTCAAAGAAGGTACTTGTGGACAGGATACAGGGGCTGAGGTAATATGCAAATCACATTTGGGTATAGAGTGACGGAGAAAAGGGAGGAGCACCCAGGAACTATTTCCTTTGTGACAGCAATGCAGGTCCTGGCCAGGAAAGGGTCTCCTCTGAGGATTATAGGAAATGGCACTGTTTCCAAGTGCATTTCCCTTTGTTGCATTAGGAAAAAGTGATGAACAGACTGAAAAACACAAAAGGAAAATCTGAATTTTTTTTTAATTTCAGACTCCCATATTGTATTAAAAAAAAATTCATCACCTAAAATGCTAACCCTCCTTTCACATGGCATTTGTTAGATACTATGTTTCCATCATCTTACATTTCTTTCCTTCTTATCAAGGCACACACCTACACAGCTCACCATGATACACACAGACTTTTATTATCTTAAAGCTACTCCCTTGCTACTTCTTTTTTTTTTTTTTTTTTTTTTTTGCTTTTTTTGGGTCATACCCGGCAATGCACAGGGGTTACTCCTGGCTCTGCACTCAGGAATTACCCCTGGCGGTGCTCAGGGGACCATATGGGATGCTGGGATTTGAACCCGGGTCGGCTGCGTGCAAGGCAAACGCCCTACCCGCTGTGCTATCTCTCCAGCCCCTCCCTTGCTACTTCTAATCATTCAGACTCTACAATGACCCCCAGTGACCTGCTATTTTGAAGTGCATTATTTCACTCCTTTCAGAACTTGGTCACCCAAGTGACTGAATTTTGTTTTGCTTTGTTTTTAGCTTTTTGGGTCACACCCGGCGATCACAAAGATTACTCCTGACTTTGCACTCAGGAATCACTCCTGGCGGTGCTAGGGGACCATATAGGATGCTGGGAATCGAACCTGGGTGGGCTGCGTGCAAGGCAAACGCCCTACCCGCTGTGCTATTGCTCTAGCCCCGTGACTGAATTCTTGAACCATAACTAAGATGACTAAGAAACATCTTAGCTTATTTAATTTTTTTATATAATTTTAAATGAACATTTGATCTAATTACAAAAAACAATTTAACTACAATTGGAACAACTTGGGCAAGCGGATCTAGTTTCGCTATAATTTTTTATGGCCTCTAAATACAGATCAGTTGTTTCTAATGAGAATATACAGAGCAATTGAGATGTTCTAGAAGTATACCGACAGTATTTCATACTTAGTGAAACAGTATTAAGTGTTCAGTAGTAACTTATATATAGTGATTACACATTAATGATTTTTATAAAGTGGGCTAACAACTACATCACTCTTGGTAGCAGACTCTACAATGACCCCCAGTGATCTGCCTCCTTGTGTAACCCCTCCCCCTTATTGTGCTCTGAAGTTAACGACTCACGTCCAGTGAGCTGAAAACTGCAAAGGATGTCATGTCTGAGACTAGGTTACCAAAAGACTGTGAAGTCTGTTTGGGGCACTTTCTCGCTTGCTCTATGGGAGGTCAGATGCTATGTCCTGACTGCCTATCTCTGGCCAGTGGCCAAGGAGGATGTGAGACCTGCCAACAGCCTTAGGTGTAAGACTGGAAGCATATCCCTTTCTAGTCCAGACTTGAGCCCCAGCTTACACCCCTGACTTGAACTAACCCTCCTACCTCAGTTAGCCAGAAAATTCAGTTCTTTATAGTCGTATACCTCAGGTTAGGATTTAAGTAATTTCATTTATTGTTATGCTTTAAAAAAAATAAAAAGCAGCTTTCAAAAGGCAGTCAATGTACCGGTGCTGGCTGTCTGCAGGCATAAAAACATTGAAAAACTACTGCTTTAAAGCAATGTTCTTCAAGGTTTTTTTTTTTTTAAATCGTCCTTCAACTGGCAGTTTTAACCAAAGTGGCAGACCAGTGCCACTGGTTTTCAACCTTTCTGTGCCCCAGGGCCAGCACCAGCTGTCAGACTGTGGTTGAAGGCCAGTGCTCCAACTCACCCACTCTTCATGCAATCATTAACATGTAGAGGACATCTGGCAAATATCTTCCTCTCTTCGGATGCTTCAACTTGAAAGTCCCTTCTTGATTTACACATAGAAATTCTTCTACTTCATAAAATACTTTAGTATCTTGTCTATATTTATTGTAAGACACATATATAAATTATTTTGATCAATAATAGCTATGTCGATCCACACACCTACAACATCAAAATTTTGCAAATCCAAAGACAAAAGACAGGTCTTCCTTCTAGACTGAATGCAAAGCAAACAGGAAAAAGAATTAGCTAAGTAACTAGCAGAATGCAGAAACAAAGTGTTCAATCTTGTAGTTTAGAGTGTAATTTTTAGTGTATATCATCTTATTTTCCAGATAAGGTTTTTGAAATGGAAATGGACAAATACATATATAGTATTTTACATTAATACCTATTTCAGAACATGATAAAATATTTCTTCAGATGAAATCTGCCACTTCGCTTTGGAATTTCCAGCATCTCAGAGTATTTCATCCCATGAACAGGGAGTTTCTTTCCCCTACACCAGCTGGGAAGTTGGACAAACTGAGGGCAAATCTCTGACCACAGACTCTGAAATATTGAAGGATCTTTTGAGGAGGGTATTGGGTATTCTGGTGTTGATGATGTGCAATACTGAGTCCACCAAAATCATAACTACTGTAACCTTATTAATTAAACTACAAAAATAGATTGAAAGGGTTAAATTTCTAGAAGGCGCTCCCAAAGAGACCCAGACAATGAATTTCAGGAAACCATTAAAACTAAGATATGATATAAAAAGAAGACATGTTACCCTACCTGCCCTAAGCTCAACCAACCAGCACAAACTTAAGATCACCCTGAGACTCCAACTGAAATCCTAAACCTGAAGACTGGCCTCCTCGGGTAAATGCTGCTCAGATAATTTGGTAGGAAATAAGATTCTGAATGAAGGCCACCAGTTCAAGGTTTTTTACCCTACCCAAGGGAAGGAGTCTTATCTGTACACAGAGCAGCTAAGGCATCGCGGAAAAGGTACACCTAATCAGCTTCCCAGGGCAACTCCCTGGGTACTCCGTTCTGAAACTGTTTGACCATATCCAGCTCTCTTGCTTAATTCCACTTCCTTTACTTTATGACAGGCTTTCTCCCTCACTCTCACTGTGTCTTCTCTCATGCTCCTCAGTCTTGCTCTCCTAATTTTGACACTAACTGTGCACAGGGCTTACTCTAGGCTCTGCCAAATTGTCCGTAAGTTTATTTATTTTTTTCCAATATTATATCCTTCTCCAAAACATCCTCTTTACTAACTTAGCAAACACATAAAGTGAATTACAGGGAGAAATAGAATCTCTTCCTAACACTAGGTCTTCAAAGATAAATTAGTGGGATAGATAAAACCTCTGTTACAATTTAGTTATTATGTACCCAGCAAGATATAACCTACTCCATATTAAAACTCAGGCAGCAAATGAGTCATGTAATGACAAAATGTTTTTAATTTAATTTAGGTATTAACTCAGAAGCTTGTATTTCTCAGATCAAAATACTTTAATTGCTTCTAAATACAGAAACCTCTTAATTTTAAACAAATTGAAAGTATTATTATCGTTACACTATCATGTGTACATTTAAAAAGTTACTAAGTTCTAAGTATTTATCAGGCATATCTTACAAACAATTCTGACTCATGATTAATTATAATTTCACAGTTAATATATACTTTTATTTATCTTATACAAACATATACACATGCATGTCTATTTATGCTTTGATGAGTATCGAGTTAATACCTATTTTCACTTGATAGTAACAAGAAGTCTTTCCCAATACTGCTTGTGAAGTAATTTTACATGAATAAATTTGCATTTCCCTATTTCAACCAAATATCTGTCCCAATAGGAAAAATAATTTTCCAAAAGTTAATCCTGGTGATTGAAAGGACAAACCAATGTTATCCTACATCCCAGGTGATAAAAATTTTAATATTCATTTTGGTAGCCAGCTAATAATGCTCTCTCCCTCTAGTTATTACCAAGCAATTTCTGGGGAAATTTCTCTAAAGTAAGCCTAATGTCTAGCTTTCAGTTTGCTTAAGTATATTGGAAATTAGTTAAAAAGTGAATAATACATCACCTCATATTTTATTAAAGTTATTTATTCCTGGGCTAAAATTAACTCATTCAAGCACGCGCACACATGTGCGCGCGCACACACGCACACATTCACATAAACACAAAGTCCTTCCGATTAAACACCTAATTTAGTGTTCAGGTGTGTGTTGTGTGTGTGTGTTGATATTTATATAGGGTTTGTGGGGGTTTTTTTGGTGGAAATTGTCAGGATGGGAGTGGCAGAGAAGAAAATCAAACTATCTAACTAGCTAATAATAATCAAACTACCTAACACGATAATCTTCCAGTTGAGAACATTAAGACATTTAAGCAAGGACCAAGAAAAGAGCATAGTAACAGAGCACTTGCCCTGCATGTGTGAGGTCCCAGGTTAAATACCTGGCAGTAGGGTTAGGGGGGTGGAAGGGAGGTGTTACAGAAAGACAAGAAAAACATGGGAGAAAAGAAGGGAATAAAAATTGCAATCAAAAAGGAAAAACCTACATATGATTCAGAGAACATACTGATAGAATTCAAGATTAGGGAATGAATCATCTCTAGGTTTATTCTAAGCTCTACACTTACTAGATATTAGATCATTTAACCTCTCTGAAATAGTTTCTTCAGCTGCAAAACTGGATTATATCCTGTTTCACAGACATGCTGACAGAGTTAAAAGGATAGGGTATGTTATTGTCAAGTTCACTGATCCTCAAACTTGGCTATACAATGAACTTGTCTACAAAGTTTCAAAAAGTATTGAAAGCTATATCCCATACACAAAATTCTAATTTAATTAGATTGTGGGAATTTAACTTTCATGAGCATGCCAAAATTTTATTTATGTTTTGCAATAAGCTTTCTTTTTTCAATCTTATTTGTTCATTATTGATTCACAATAAAAAAATCAGACATAAAACTTTACACTTCTATATATGTATAAGACTTACAACATGGACCACAAATTTCCAGTGACATCCATCCCACCACCAAAAAGACACTTTGACCTATTCCTTCTACCATTTCTACACTTCCTGTCCTGTAACCACCATCAGTTTCATGAGAATCGAGACAATTTGTTGGATCTTTCTACTTCATTTTTTATAGTTATTACATTCAATACAAATAAAATTGTCTATGACTGTGTTTCTCTTCCTTAAATACTTTAGTTAATATAATGACTTTAAGCTCTATTCATTTGCTCCTGAAAGTATAATTTCATCAATTTTAAAGGCAGAGCAGTATTCCACTATATACATATAAACTTCACACTTCTTTATACCTATATCTATTTATGAGCATCTAGGTTTATTTTTGGCAATTGTGAATTATGCTACAATGAACATACTGTTACAAATATCTTTTCAAATTAGGGTTTTCATATATTTCAAATATATGTCTACTAGCCGTATTGCAGGATCATATTGTATTGTCGTGTGTGTGTGTGTGTGTTTCCAAGTAATGTTCAGGTTCAATGCTAAGGCCTGAGGGTATGGAGTAACTCAGGCCCTTCTATGCTGAAGATAATCAGGACCACCCCAGTGGTGCTTAGGAATCTTCAGGGCTAGTATAAATGAGCATATCAAAAGACGAAATAAAACATTAATCAAAGTAAGTGAGCAAAGTTGAAAAACATACTTGAAACAGTGGGTCACAAGAAAGTGTGGTTTACTGGGTACTCACTGGAGAGGGGAATAGACAGAGCAGATAAAAGAAACACCATATGAGGTCCTCAGATATCAGTAACAAACATAAAATGAGTCAGACACTTTCAAAGATATCCTAAGTGAATGCTAAACATTAGTGTAAGTAAGTGACCCTAACTATACCACAGAAACATTTTTTTTTTAAACTGAGTTTGCTAAGGAGAACAGATGGGTAGAGAAGGAATCAAGGTCTTTGATAGAGGAATACTGACACTAATGATAGGTTAGGAGTTGGCAAACTGAATTTCCAAAACTTGTTATCAATAGCTTTGTAAATTATGCTGCCTAAAATAATCTGAATTAACTGAATATTTATCCAACTATAATCACTGCACAAGTTGAATATATTGTATAGGGAAGCCTCCAACAAATAACATACTTTATTAGTATTTTAATACCTTAGATATTACCAAGTAATATCTCTCAAAAACAAACTAAAACCGAAACTTCAAACTCCTGGTGAAGTGCTCATCACTTTCAGTCTATTCAGTATGTGTATTGCCTTCTGCTTACTAAATAACAAATGTCAATAGCAAGCAGGTTTGGTGGTACCCTCTAGAACTTCTTTTCACTTTGTATTTTCTGTTTTCTACCAATATGGATGGGAAAGTAAGAGCATTTCATGAAAATTAGTCTAAAAGTAAGACTTAAAAATGATCAAACAAAACATGGGAGCCAAAAAGTATACAAAACCTCCTGAGTCCTTTTTTATTTTGCCACATAAGATTAAGCCTGAAAGGACTAATTACAGAGATATAGTTATTCAACTGAGGTTAAAATTCAAAGAATCTGTCGTTGATTAAATTCAATGTGTAGTGGGCTGAGAAAATAAATTAATTGTCTGGATCTTTCTCTTCTTATTTTTCTGTCTTAGGGTCACACCCAGAGGTACTCAGGGCTTACTCCCCTGGCTCTGCACTCAAGATATCTCCTGGCTGGGACTGGGGAACCATATATGATGTCAAGGATTGAACCCAGGTTGGCTGCAGGCAAGGTAAGTTCCTTACATACTGTCTCTCTCTCTGATCCTGCGGCCGGAGCATTGTGTTACAGGAGCTCTGGTCAATCCCTAGCACAGGATCCCCGAAGTACCACCAGAAGCAACTCTGGGGCACTGAGTGGGAAGCAGTCCCTGAGCACTGCTGGGTGTGGGCCTCCAGACAACAACAAAACTATAAATTTAAGATCTAAATTATCCATAGACAGCTTCATGGTATATTCTGTGAAACAATGAGATTAAAAACATAAAGAAAGAAGTGTCCACCCTTAAAAAGAATTCTACAAGTTCCTTGTTACAACTAGGGCTGGAATGATAGCACAGCGTTTGGGCATTCACCTTTCACGCGGCTGACCCGTGTTCGATTCCTCTGCCTCTCTCGGAGAGCCCGGCAAGCTACTGAGAGTATGGAGCCCGCACGGCAGAGCCTGGCAAGCTACCTGTGTGTATTGGATATGTCAAAAACAGTAACAACAAGTCTCTCAATGAGAGACGTTACTGGTGCCCGCTCGAACAAATCGATGAGTAATGGGATGACAGTGATTGCATGTTATAACTAAGATGCCCTTTATGGGTGAATCAATTAAGTATGACAGATCAAACAAAAGAATACCCTATCATTCTTACAAATAAGAAATACTGAGTCAATAAAACAATCAGAAGCTAGGACAGGGAGGATTTTATAACAGTGAAAATATCCAGTATCGGCACGCCCTCCACTCATACGAGCTCTGGAGCAGCCGCACAC
This sequence comes from Sorex araneus, assembly GCF_027595985.1. Taxonomy (NCBI): domain Eukaryota; kingdom Metazoa; phylum Chordata; class Mammalia; order Eulipotyphla; family Soricidae; genus Sorex; species Sorex araneus. Next base: position 198,839,354 of record NC_073313.1, read on the forward strand.
TTAAGGGCTCCTCTGCTCATTAAAGACTATGATCCTGGAGATCTACTAACTACTTTTGGCACCCAGTGGCTTCTCATAGAAATGCATCTAGACTGTGAACTGAGCCACAACCCCATGCCTCCCTGGGAGGGGTAAGGTTTTCCTCTCTCAACCTTTTGTTTTGGCTTGGGTGGCGGCAGCAGCAGCAGCACCTACGTGGCAAACGCCATCTTCTAGAACCCATTACCCAGAGGTATGCAGTGAGGTGGCACACAGGAGATCTTGGGATGGGGGTGTTACCGGAATGCTCTCCACCCAGACAAGATCTGGAGCAGCGGCATATGAAACTGTGAACTGAGCTAAAATATCAGAAATCCAAAATCTTCATATATTCTTCATTCTCAGCAATGGAAAATAAATTATCAAATGATGCCTTTTCAGCAGGTTTGATTGTTGGGGGATGATTCTAAATAATAATAGTTTTCTGTTGAAATATTGAATGTATTCAAAGTATAGAGAGAATAAAGTGAAGATCATTAGCTACATAGGTGGGGGGTGGGAGGGGAGGTATACTGGGGTTCTTGGTGGTGGAACATGTGCACTGGTGAAGGGATGGGGGTCTGATCATTGAGTGACTGAGACTTGAACTTGAAAGCTTTGTAACTTTTTTCATGGTGATTCAATATAAAAAAATAAAAATTAAAAAAAAAGAAAATATCCAGTATGATAAAATAATGACGGATATATGTCATTATACAATCTCCCTAATCCACTGCATGCACAACACAAAAGCAAATCCCTATGCAAATTTGAACTTTGGAGATTATGATGTATCAATGTAGGTCCTTGTGTCAGTGTCCTTTTATTATAGCAAATGTAACATTCAGTGGTGATGGGAGTGTTACTAATGGGAGAGGTGATGGTTGTGTGGGGGAGAGTGTACAGAGAGAAACCTCAGTAGCTTCTCAATTTTGCTATTAACATACAACTGTGCTGAAAAATAAAATCTTAAATTCCCAGCTAAAAATGTTCTCTAACTTTCAAAATCACACTAGATAAGAAAATTTAAAACTTAAAAGATTGGTCACATACAGGCATATTTATATTACGGTGGAAATGCATGTATGACCCAAGCAAGCACCGTTGATAGATTAACCAATCATAACTGAAAGTAAAAGTATTTTCGAAGTAACATCCTCAATAATCCACTCTCCAATATATATTTTGGTAAAAATTAAACAGCAGTTAGTCATTAGTCTGTTAATGCTTTAAATCTATATTCAGGAATGCTGTGTGTCACAGACATATTCAAGCATGAGATTCATTGTATACTGATTAAGAAAAGTTCTCAGAATCAATTTTTCCAATCAAATTTTCCTAGTTAAAGGTTTTTCTAATTACTGGGTTTTTTTTTAAGAAAAAAATAAAAACTTAGAAAGAGTTCCTCAGGAATCAGAGCGATAGATAGTACAGTGGGTAGAGCACTTGCCTTGCAAGTGGCTGACTTGGATTTGATCCCTGGCACTTCTTATGGACCCCAAGCACTGCCAGGAACACAAAGCCAGGAATTAGCCCTAAGCACCAGCAGGTAGCCGAAAAACCAAAAGAAAAAAATAGCTCCTTAGAATTTAGAAATATTATAATCTGAAACAAGATCTTATAAAATATTAACAGGATCTAAGTGTAAAACATAAACACAAAAATATTTTGAGCAAAACAGAGAGCTATTTGGGACACAAATAAAAATTTCTTATATATCACACCAATATTACAATCCAAAAAGGTTTTTTTTTTCAAGAATATTAGCTGGGCTTCATAAAAATTCTAAATAGTTTTTGCTCCATGAAAGGACCTGAGTGCATTTAGAGACAAAACTAAAAAAAAATTACTTAAAAGTTACATTACCCAAAAGAAAGTGAGTCTTCTAAATTAAACAAGCAAGAAAACAATCCAATTATAAATAGGAAAAAGGAGGCCTGAGGATGGGACTAAGTGCTAAAACATTGGACTCACATGTGTGAGGCTCTGGGTTCAATCTGGGTGTCTCCCACAAATAAGGGGGGTTGAGGGGAAGTGTCAAACATTTAAACACTTCATCAAAGAAAAGGCACAAGAAAATATGTTCGAATCTTTACTCATTAGGGATATGAAAATAAAGTAATAATATGTGACTACATACTTATATCAAAACTGCTGATATCAAATACAGATAAGAATGTAAGAAAACTGGATCCCTTATAAAACTTGTGGAAAGCAAAATGGTACAAGTCACTTTGGCAGCTATCTATAAGAGAGTATCTTATAAAGCAAAAACATGCATAGAATTGACACATATACTCAGAAAAATAAAAATGTATGTCACACAAAACCTGCAAAGTTTATAAGAAATATCTTCATAATAATACCAAACTAGAACGATGCAAATATGCTCCAATAGTGAAATAGACTAATGAAACCATACAATGGAATACCGTTGCTAATAAAGTCTTAATACAACACAACATCTTTTATTTATTGTATGTTTTTCACATATGGGTCACACTCAGAAGTGCTATGGGTGGTGAATGGAGTGACTCCAAGCAGATGTTAACTCAAAGCAGTGCTGGAGGCTACGAGTGCTGGGGTGACATGATGCAGTTCTGTGGGTAAAATTCAGGGCCTTATATATATGAGGTATGTGCTTTACCACTTGAGCCATTTCCCAGACCCCCATTCAATATTTTTGATGAGCTTAAGGCAATTGTATTAAGAGAAAAATGTCTAAGAGGGTTACATAACTTATGGTTTCATGTAAGTGTTCCAAGATATAAAATAAAGGCAAGAAAAAGAAATCATAGAAATCAGATCACTGGCAGCCAGAGGAGGGTACAAAGATAACATGTGTGGGTATAAAAATAACATGAGGGGAATATGGTGCCACCAGCAGGTTAACCTGTACCTGCGGGGTGAGTGCAACAGCAGCCTGATGGTGCCTTCAGGTCTCCTGATACACCAAAATTGCGGCTGTGCCTATGGCCAGACCCCAACAACTTGGGACCAAGTTTACCAAGAAATTGAACAGCCGAAAAATAGGTGTGTGGGAGCCACACCCATAAACCACCTCCAGCTCAGCTATATAAGCTCATTTATTAGCATTATTCAGAGACCCATAGATAAATCTCAAAAGAGATCAAAAGCCATGGTTAATTTCAGGCCAGTACATGGCTAAACAGACTGGGGATAATAGGACGAGGGTGGATTGGCCTGGTGGCCCACCCAAACAGAGCCTCCAGCAGCCACTTGCTCCCAGAATCCAAAATCGCTGCTATACCCCTGGTCTGACTCCACCATCTCAGGACAGACCTCACCAAGATATATAATCTGATGAAAATTCTGGTGAGCAGGTTTTGTGACAGAAATCTCCAGGGTTTCTCAGAGTTGGGGTGGGCTACCTACCCCCACATCCCAATACACATGGAAGCACTGGCAGTCACCCCCATGAACCAACTCCAGCGCCTCCCTATAAGCTCTACTGCCGGCCTTCCTTCAGAGACCCATAAACAAATCTTGAAAGAGATCAAAAGCCACAGTTAAGCTTGAACCTGTGCATGGCTGAACAGACTGGGGTAAATTTGAGGGAGGCAGGATGGCCTTTGCCTGCCCAAGCAGAGCCCCCAGAAGCCACCTGTTTCCACAATCTAAAATTGCAGCCATACCCCAACCCTGACTCCACTGTCTCAGGATGGACCTCACCAAGATATAATCTGCTGAAAATTTTGTAATGTGGATCTTAGCACACCAACAGCCCTGGCCTAGAGACACAGCAGCAAGTCCCAGAAGACACCATAGTGCCAGAGATCTCTCAGAGCAACATATCAGGCCAATTTCACCAGGGAACCCCAAATGGAGCAGGAGCAGTCTCCTCCGCCTACTCCAGATGGAATCTGGGTGACCAAGAGCTTCCACAAACAAGGCCAGGTGTGCGGGTTCCAGGACTAAATCTCCATGCCACATGGCTACAGCAGACCCAGACTGTCCCTTCCTGGGTCCCCACCTACCCAGTTGACTGGCTGTCATGCCCACAATTTGCCTCCAGGTGTAGACTCCGGATTGAATCCCCAAATGGATTAGTGCCATACAAATGTCTCTGGAACCCAACCATTTACAATCTGGAAATTTACATTTAAAATCGTGGCTGTGTGAGCTCTCATGATACTCAAAATGAGCAATGGAATATCTAGTGTCTGCCCCTGGCAGGTAGGCTTGAATGGTGGTGGGAAATTTTAAGCAAAACATAATGCCCAACATTAGAGAGAGAGTATTGGGGAAATTGTCTGCCATAGAAGCAGGGTGAGGACTGGGATGTCGGGAGTGGGGTATATAGGGGAGGATACTGGGGACATTGGTGGTGGAAAATGTGCACTGGAGGGATGGGTGTTCCATAATTATATGACTGGATCTCAAACATGAAAGCTTTGTAACACTATCTCACAATGATACAATTAAAAAATTAAAAGTAATACAGAGTTCATGTCCAATTCAATCAGCTTAATCAATGGCTGAACAAGTAGCAATACTCCTACATTGTTAAAAAAAGAAAAGATAACACGAGGAGATTCTTTTGTAGTGATGTAACTGTTCTATAGTCTGACAATGGTGGAATCACACAAATGAATTCACATCACACAAATGAATCCACATAGTAAACTTTCACTGGATTATGAACAAAAATTTAATAATAATAATGGAATGCATATAAAACCTATGATATAAGGCCTATACATGAGTTCATATTGTACCAGTGTTACTTTCCTAACCTTAACAATGTACTTTGGTTGGATAAGCTATTATTACTGGGGAGGAGCACGGATAAACTCTACTACTTTTGCAGCTCAAAAGATCCTTTTAACACAAAGTTGGCGAGTAATGCCATCTCCTCCACCAGGAATAAAACACAATCCAATACAGTCTCCTAAGCAAAGCAAGAGGGTCAGAGTCCAGATAAATCTCTGCTCACGCCTCATATAGCAATAATAGTGATCAAATCCATATGGTCAAATAATGGTCAAATACTACAAAGCTTACAAATCTATCTAGCAATTAGTTCAAATTAATAAATTCTTATTAATGAATGGACACTGAGTCCAGATACTTTAACACTTCCATTTGGTGTTACATCTGAGGGATCTAAAAATAATTCTTGGCATAAAGAAGATACCGCGTAAAGTATTGCTCAATGAATAAATTATTTTTTTCAGATATAGAAAGACTCAGATGAATATGCAACACACATATACACAGATACAGAGTCAGAAGGTCAAGTACATACCCAATTTTCTTGTTTGTATTTTTTGGAGCCACATCCAGCAGTACTCAGAGCTTACCCCTGACTCTGGGTTCAGGGATCACTCCTAGCAGAGCTCAGGGGACCATATGTGCGGTCAGGGATTAAACCAAGGTCAGCCACAGCATGCAAGGCAAGCACACTACCTCCAGTCCCATTGTTCAACCAATATATATTTTAATTCCTGTTTTCTTTCTCCACTCCTTTTTCCTATTTTGTACCAGGGATCACACCCAATGTGTAACACCAATAAGGCATGTGTCCTACCACTGAGCTACATCCCTGTCCACCCACTTCCCACCACCCAAATTCTCTTTTCTGGACTGAAACGAGGCACTAGATATATCTAGTGTGAAATGAGTTTCCTTTTGTCAATTTTCCTAATTCTTAGAAAACAAGAACTTGCACATGCAAAAGGAATACTATCCCCTACAAAAAGCTGATTCTCTTTCAGCAATGTACAAAAATAGCCATTCCATCTTCAGCAATCCTAACATCTGTATCCCATTAAAATGGTGTATCATCCTCTTCCCATCTATCATAGTCAATTTACCCTTTACTAAAACTTTCTCACACTCTTAAGTCTGACTACTCTCCCAAAGAAAGGATTTTATTTATTCTTCACCAACCATCAACAAATAAGAATGCATTTTATAATCTTATTTCTGATAAAAAGTCAAATCAGAAATTTATAAAATTGACTTCAAGTAATGCAGTAATTAAGCAACATTAAATGTTGGGAAATAACTAGAAACCTGTAGGAAGAGAAATATGAGTCCTCTTATACAGTACCACAGAAGTACTTGCACTGACTTTGGAGAGAAAAATATAACTCCCATTCTTAAAAATAAATGTCTTTTTCAGTATCAATATTACAAACCACAATGCCCAAAAGGAGGGAGAGAGGGAGGAGGAGGGGAGAGAAAGGGAAATTGAGAGAGAGAAAAAGAGAGGGAGAGAGAGAGAGAGAGAGAGAGAGAGAGAGAGAGAGAGAGAGAGAGCAACTGCCATAGAGGAAGGCAGGGAGTGGGAGATAGAGGATGGGGAAGATGATGGGAAGGAACCTGGGGACACTGGTGCTGGGAAATGTACACTGGTGGAAGGATGATTATTGGAATACTGTATGACTGAAATCCAATCATGAACAGCTTTATAAGGTTCTATCTCACAGTGATTCAATAAAAGAGTTAAAAAATAAGTTGCTACTATATAATTTTACTAAAATACACATAAGAATTCCTAAATGTCTCTTTGGTCTCCATTGTGTTTAGTGTTTTGTTCAACCAACTGAACAATGAGCACTGGTGAAGCATCATAATAATACCAATAAAACTATTAAACTATATGGACCAGGGAGATAATTCTAAAAAGTTGAAACACATGCTTTGCATGCTGAGCATTGGGTCCAATCCTTGGCATTTCAAGTCCTCTGAGTACTTCCAGGAGCAATTCCTAAAATACTGAGAGATCTACCAGAAGCAGCCCCTGAGTACTGTCACTTGTGGCCTCAAACCATAAATAAGTAAATGAAGCCATTTATTTTGGGGGGTGGGGAAGAGAGCAAATTTCAAGATTCTACAAAAATGGAATAAAATAATATTCTGACTGCATAATAAGTGCATATTAAGTAAGTCCATTTCTCGTCTTAGTCTTTATCTGGTACTGTGATTTGCTTTCTAAGAAAAACATGCTTACTGGGAATAAACAAGACACAACATAGGTACATTCTCCCATGTAAGTGATGCTATTAAATGTTTCTACTCATAATTTTGATGTCTAATCTCAAAACCTATATGGAGAAATTAATTCACTTAGTTTTAATCCTTGGTGCATTTTTAGCAACAATTAACTAGAGGTTAATCGCTACTTTATTAATCTTTATGAAAAAATAGTCACATTTTATGCTCTTTTGAATTATGTGAGCTTTAAATGTGACATTTTGTTGTACATGAAATTTGAAAATGTAGATTTCCTGCATGTGCATTTTAACAAATTGGAGTAATGCAAATGAGATTTCTATCAGTTTAGAAACAAAGCCCTTGTTTAAAAAGCATAACCATTATTATTTTAGTGAGTAATTATCTTCCAGGTTTTTGCTCTATTTTACAATAGCATATTTACTGTTTTTGCTTTTTACTTTGTTTTGCTTTTGGTTTGGAAGCCACACCTAAGTGGTGCTTAGGGCTTACACTGAGCTCTTTGCTCAGGGATCACTCTTAGGAGCATTTAGGAAATCATACGTAGTTCAGGAACTGAACCCAAGTCAGCTGAATACAAATTAAGTGTCTCAACCCCTGTAATATTTCTCCAGCCCCAGCAAATTAGTTTTTAATTGAACACTAAGACTTTTTTCCTAAGTACAAAAATGGTATGCTTCTCTATCCTCTAAGATTTTTATAACTGTATAACTTTTAAGATTTTTTTTCTTTTCCATTAATTATATTTATGTTTGAGTGGTGCCTGGAATCAAACCCAGGGCTTCTCATATGCAAAGGAAAAGCTCTGCCCCTAAGCTATAGCCCTATCCCCACACATTTATTTGTATTTATTTACTTATTTTTGGTGCCAGGAATCACACTGCAGAATCTCAAACGTGCAAGGCAAGTGCTCTACCATTGAGCTAAATGCCAAATCAGAAAATTTCTTTAAATACCAAAAAGCTGCCTTGAAGAATAAATGAGAGATTTTGATCAAATATTATGAATTATTTCCAGTTATGAGACAAATACATTTTGGCTATATAATATACAACAAGGAAGCTACATCAACAATACTGTGCAATGTACTTGAAAACTACTGAATAGATATTTAACTTATCACCTGAAGCAGTAACTGTGACATAATACTGGTGTTAATAAACACTGGCAGTATTAATACTGTAATATGTAGGTCTATCAAACAAGATATGTCTTAGATGTATCTAATCAATATTCAATATCAACATATTCAATATTTTTCAATAAGTCTGGGAAAAATATTTCTCATAAGAAAATCTTAGCTCTCATTTGCTTCATCTTAAACAATTTGGTGTTTCAATTAAAGGGTTTATTTAGATTATACAGAGATATCCCACACAAAAGCTTTAACATGAAAAAAAAGGCACATGTTCATATTTCACATAAGATGACATAATGCCAGGTATCTACTTAAGAAGTGAAATTAGTGTAGTCTTTAAAAGGAGTAACATTTAAAAACAATGCATATCTCAGTACAAGCATGTTTACAAAAGAAATACAGTACAAGTTTTAAAAACTTATGTTTGTTGTGGTTTGTTACTTAAATAAGCAAATTCCTATGTAAACAAGTACTTGTCAAATCAAAATTTCTACCAGCAACCTTCTTACTCAAGATTCATGCTGGCAAAGTTAATGCTATGCTCACAGAACAGTTCTAACTATAATGGGTTAAGCACTGTTTGTGTTTGTGTTTATTTTTACAGTGCCCGAGACGAGACTCAGAGCTTCACATATACAAAGCAAATACTCTACTGCTAAGCTATCTCCTGACCCTGTTTTTTGTTGCTGAGTTTCAAAATAATTTAAAGTTGACTAATCACCTCTCTTTTCTTACTATCTATGCTTGCATTAACACAGTCACGGTCCAGGCCAGGTAAAATAGGGGTGAAAGCCCTTGAGGGGCTGAACTGCTGTCATCTAAATTTCCTTCCTGAGTAATAACACCTTTGAATCTCAGTTTACTAATTAATATTGAATGAAAATATATTCAAAACATTCTTTATAGAATTCTGTGATTTAAAAAAGAGAGTGATTAGTACTTTGTAAACCTGGAAATCTTATGTAAGTATAATTATCACACTGCTTATTGAAATGCTTATGACAATTTGAAAGAACTTTACCACATCTCCAAACATAAAACGTATCACATAAGAACATAATGAGCAACAGCAATTTATACAATCGAAATATACTGAATTACTATAATCAACTTTTTCCTCAGCAAACATGAATACATCATAGCCCATCATTCAATGTGTCAAGGAAAATAAATTATGCAATTTACTCCCCAAAACATCAATTCACAAAACTAGAAATTCCTCACAGAACTTTTTCTATAAAAATCTGAAGTGAGAAAACTAGACTCAAGCATATTTAAATGTTTAAGTAACACAGTACAAAAGAAAATATTACATTATTTTAAAAGATAAATTATTAGAAAATGTGAAATTACTTTGAAAGTTTCAGAAATCACAAATACTCACAATTCTTTCAGAAAGTCTCTATGAACAGTACTACTCCTTCACCTCTTCTCTCTTAGAAATCGGGAGACTTACTCCCCTGGTCTGTTGTTAACTCTACTGTTTATCATACATGTAAGTACCAGGCACTCCTTACCTCCAGCAAATACGTAAAAGATGGAATTCCCCAGTCTTACAAAACCATTCTTGGAATAACCATGAGATGCTTTCACAGATGCTTTTACCAAAGAGAATGATTTTTACACAATAGTTTTATAAGTACCTCCTTACCAAGCAATTCAAAAACTGAAGAATCCAGTGCCGTTTCCCTTTTTATTGTTACAAATGCTTGAAAATTCTCAATGAATATTAATATGCAAATATATAAACATATACATATACTACTATATATACATTTATAATTTTAACATAGAATGTCACGAGACAATCATATTAACCAATAGTTATCTGTGTTAAGAAACACATGTGTAAAGAACCTAATTTGAGGAATTCTGGAGACATTTGAAAATAAGATTCAGAGAAAAATACTGACTTTAAGTTTTGAACAGAGGAAAAGGAGAAACAGGTAAATTCTCTGCAGATATAAGATAGATTTTTCCCTATTAATTTAAGGCAAATACCATTTTCAAACAACAGAAATCCCCACACAGTCCCATACAAGATGACACTTGAGACTTATAATTTCATTCCTATTAGCCTAAAAGAACACGAGCAGTAATCTGTCATTGTCACTGTCACTGTCATCCAGTTGCTTATCAATTTGCTCAAGCGGATACCAGTAACATCTCCATTATGAGACTTGATGTTACTGTTTTTGGCATATGGAATACACCATGGGTAGCTTGCCGGGCTCTCCAGGAGGGGCAGAGGAATCAAACTTGGGTAGGCTGAGTGCAAGGCAAATGCCCTACCTGCAGGTGGTAATATGAGGATAAAATCAAGTGGTCTGAAACACTTGATTTTATAGTTGGTCCTATTTTATAGCTTGATTTTAAAATTTAAAGCACCTAAGTACCAGAGGATCTCATTCATCTGTGGTACATGAGGAATAGAGAATACCAATGATATAAACTGAGTTAAGGAGGGGAGTAAGCAGACTGCAGGTGACACAGGGTAATGCCTGGTAGGTTGGGCACTTTGGTGGTGGAAGGAAACTGTACGCTAAAATCATAGTTGTAACACATTTCCTAAACAATTACAAGTTTCTTTTAAGAAAGTAAAAACAAGCCTACATCCTCCAATAGGGGATGAACAAGATCAATGAACACAATGCTGCTCCTTAAGGAAAGGCAAAGACTACACAAGTGAAGCGAAGCCAAAAGTCTCATTCTGTAAAAAAAAACAACCAGACTGGTCTCTTGCCTCTCACATCCCTTTCCTTAGCCATGCTCTGGCACCAACGGCTCTCCAATAAGTCTCTTTTCCACTATCTTCCAGTCTTAGAGATTTTGTCTTTGCCCCTCCTGAGGCCTGGAATTCTTCCTCTCTTGACTTATCGCTAATACTAAAATCTCAGTTTAAAATTACTATCTTACAGAGATTTTTCAGGGATTGCATCTATAGTAGCACACTGGTCTATCTTATCTCCCTCTAAACATTCTCTCTAACCCAAGTTTCACCAGGTGTGGTCCCTAAGTGTAGAACCAGAAGTAAGCCTGGAGAACCACTGGGTGTGGTCCAAAAAATAAAAATATTTTTTGTTTAAAGTATTTATCATTGCTATCTTCTATTGTTGACCCAACTTCTTCCTAAACACCCACTCCCTTAACACACACACACACACACACACACACACACACACACACACACACACACACACACACACACACACACCCTTCACAATCTTAACTTCTGAGAAGATATCCGGCAGGACAGGAATGTCTCAACAGAAAGGAAAGCCCCTAACTATCTACAAGGGCATTTGGCTCCTGCAACAGATACAACACAATACTGGGTTTTCTCACCAATCTCTGCCTTAGTCTAGGAAGAAAAAAAGATATGAGGTGATCAAGTTTCTCCACTTAAAGTGAAAAATTAAAGGGAGAGTAACATGTACAAGGAGTAAAAGGAATTAAGCCCTCCATCTATGGGAACATTGTTATGTCTCGTTGGGGACCCAAGGAAAGGTGGAGAACAAACTTGCCCCACACTGTTTTTGAATTTCAAAAGGTAAAAATATGATACGGTTACTTTGATGCTCTTTGTAGTTTGATACATAATTATAGTATCACTCCCATGGTTTACAGTTTTAGTAAGTAAAACTATTGTGAAATGAAAGGTAGGCTAGCAAAAGAGAACAATCTAAGTGAGTTGATTTCTATGTTAGCCATTAAGTGCTGTTTGATAAGGTGTTTACTGTATCAAGATCCTCATGTGTAAAATGGGAAAATCATTATATCTACCCTATGTTTTAATCTGAAATTTTAATGATATAAAGTGTAGCATAACATTGGGTTTGTCCTTTTAGCCTTGCTGCAGGGAACTTAGTTTACCTTAAAGCAATGTCCTTTCTGTATGGACACAGGAAGACAGTTAATATTATGCTTTGTAACTTGGGAGTTGATTGACTCCAATAATATTTGCTCTTGGGTATCTGTTTTCTCAACTCAGTTGCCCTTCGTTCCTAGCATCCCAAAAGCAGGGTCCTGACAAGGGACGGAATAAACCCAGGGCAATCTGTGAGCTACCCGGGCATCAAAATGGGTCAGGCCAAAGCACCACAATACTCAACTATAAGAGCATGGTCATAGACAAATGTTGTCATGATCCAAAAGTAACAACGAGACCAGGATCCTGCTGGGGTTAGGAAGACTAACCTGGTCTGAGGATGTGGTCTGGAATATATAGTGAGATGTCCTCAGAAAGAACCAAACTTCAAGTTTGATATATCTCTTACTATGCTCATACAGAATATTGGTAGAAATACTAGAAGTAGATTTACTACAACTAATTAGGTGGATTATTAGCTGAGGAAAGAAGAAAGCGACACACCCTGGATGGGATCCCACACTTAAGCGGATCTCCTAGTAATCTGGAGTAATCTCCTTAGATGAGATTTTATCCTTAGTTAATCTCCTGGAGGAGTGATCTTACCCCTCTTTGTTGATTTGTGAATGTTCAACCCACCTTTGTGTCACCACCCTATGTGATTGCTATATAAACTAAGACTGTAAGAGAAGCAAGGGAGAAGACACAGAAGCAGGGAGAAGACACAGAAGAGAGCACAGAGCGAAAGAGAATCAACACAATGTAGGCAGGTAGATAGGGAAAGGCCCTTGGCAATGAAACAAATTAACAAAGTCTGGGAAATAGAATCCTGAGACTGACCCACCTTGTGGATACAGAAAACAGACCTGATAAGACCTTCAGCAGACCCTGAGGAGGTTGGACCCCCTCCCCACGAAGTTCCTCGAAATTCCCTGGACCTCTTCCTTAATCTGATTAAAATGTGATCCAGCCTGAAGAAGACCCAACCTCCCTGCTAACCTCCTTAGCAATGGACTTTTACCTGGGAAGAAGCCCCCACGTGGGGGCAGGTTGGAGAAACCCTATAAAGGCCACCTTGAACAAAGGAAGAGCATATGCTGCCTGAGCCCATGTGCTGCTTGTGTCCACGTGGCTGAGCACATGTGGTGCTTGAGCACATGTGTCACCCGCATCTCCCCCTTGAGATGTGTACTTTCATGCTTTCATGTCCAGTGCTAGGATGTGTGTAGAGCTTCCTCCACCCTTGGAGAAGCCCGCGTTCTCTCTTGAGCACATTACTCCTACTGTTTTTTTCCTTTCCACTTATCCCTTCCTCCTTCCCTCAGAAACCTCTAAATAAAATCTGTTACTTCACTTGTCTACTCCTGAAATTCTTTTCCGAGAGCCAAGACAAGAACCCCGTAACTCTGGGTCCCGGGTGGTAGAGGTGGCTGGGGAGAAAGTGACCGTCTTTCTCCTCCCTGCTTCACGGAAGTCACCCGTGGGGCCCACCGACATCAATCAGAGCCAGGAGCAGGGGAAAGAAAGAGAACAAAGTGAGTGAGAAGTGAGAGTGAGTGTGGCTCCAGAGACTGAAGCAGAAGGGCTCCGGAGAAAGAGATAGAAAGAAGAGAGATCGGAAGAGACCAGAGGAGAGAATACAGAGACAGAATTAGAGATAGACAGAAGAGAGCACAGCAGCAGAGTACAAAGGAGGAGCCATCCCGATCCAATCCATACACAGCGGTTGAGAGCACGGAACGTAAGCGGCGAGAGAGAGAGAGTGCCACAACGAGAGCCCTCGAACAACACACACATCATATCACCCCTTCTGCATGCATGCACATTTGTATTTTTTACAAGGAAGTTCTCAAAATAGTGCCTACAGCACAGAAATAACCTTCCTGTGAGTTCTAATACTCGACCCCTTCCCCAAAAGAACATGCGTAGACCTTTATTGTAACAACTTTTGAGAGTAAAATTAATTCTATTGAATACCCAAAAGGGTTGGAGCGTAACACAGCAGGTAGGGCATTTGCCTCGAATGCGGCCAACACGGGCTCGATTACTCTGCCCCTCTAGGAGTACCCGGCAAGCTACCCCGAGTATCTCGCTTGCACGGCAGAGCCTGGCAAGCTACCCGTGGTGTATTTGATATGCCAAAAAACAGTAACAACAAGTCTTACAATGAAGACGTTACTGGTGCCCGCTCGAGCAAATCGATGAGCAACAGGATGACAGTGATACAATGAAATACCCAAAAAGAAATAAAAATTAAAATTTTAATTCAGTCAATTTAAAGACACAGAAGCACAGTCCTTTAGAAAAAAAAACCCATTTTGGTGGGGGTGAGATACAGTAACTGTGTACAACATAACAAAATTAATACTATTTAGCCATATTATCTAAAGTATAATTTAAGAATTATTAAAAATAATTCAAGTCAGATAAAGGACAACACATTCTTTTCATTTCTTTATCTGTGGTTTGCTATTTATTACTTTGCCATTTTTCTACTGGGAATTTTCACATTTTCTTATTGGAACTCTGTAAGTTTGCATGATGTTTCTTTTGTAAGCTGTAAATATTTGTCATTAATGTGATTACTGAAGTGCTCCAGGGCCTCCAAAAAGAATGGTTCTTACCTCTCTAGCCATCAACATCCAAGCCTGTTTGGAGCTGCAGTGTTCTCTATGTAGATCCTCATTAATTGATTAATGAGAATTAATCAATTTTTTAATTACCTGCACCCCAAGTTGGGGTGTGTGGTTTCTATTTTTCTATTTTATGGAGTTAGATCTCCCTCTTCTCTCTCTCTCTCTGTTATCTCCCTCTGTTTCCCCTTTCCCTCCCTCTCTTTCTCTCCTCTCTCTCCTTTCATACTTTATAAATAAAACCATTTTACCTTATACACACAAGAGGATACAACCACAAAAGTATTATTTTTCTCTTTCTTTAGGTTTCTCAATGAGTTAATGGAAAGTTTTGGGATTTCTCAACAGGGCTTTTTCCAGAGCAATTCTTTAGGTGACATGGCAATTAAAGAGTAACTGAAGAGTTAAATATTGTTTCCCTTGATTGGTACGACATTGGGTTCTTTCTCCGCTCTCCAAAGACATATCTATTATTATCACCACAAAGTATGGACAAAAGCTGCAGTTTCTATTTATTTAGCAGAAACTCCAATTTTGTAGATTTTCAGACTTGCACCTTATTGATTGGTTGTGATCTGTGCGTATGTTTTATGTGCCAGGAATCAAACCCAGGCACTCACAAATGTGAAGCATGTGCTTGCCTATTGAGCTGCATCCTGGGCCATGTGCCTTATTTAGAAATCAGGCAGTGTTTGCCATGGGTGGTTCTGCCAGTGACTCTGCCAGGTTCGGTGGAAATCCAAAGTCAGGGTAAGCAACACAACCACAATGGAAATGTTGTGTTTTCATGAAGACATGCTGTCAACTTGTGAGGTCTCTGGGCAAGGGCTAAATATAACTCTTAGTCAATAATTTGCTCTTCCACTTAGTCAAATTTAAAAACAGACACCCTTTAAGAATACCTTGCCTGTGATGTGCATATTTTCCCTTGGGCGTTTCCTTAATCTTGGGGGAATTTTAAGTACATACACACCCCCCTCCAGAATTTCACCAACAGTGAGTAATGTGTTTCCCTCAGTAATACTCTGAATTTCATAATGCTGCATCTTAATCATGTAATTTTCACCACTTGAAAATCAAATGCTATAAAAGTATACAAAATTATGCTCAAACTTTATATAGAATTGTAAACTGATGGTAAGTCAAAATAAAATTAAAAAAAAGAACCTTGAAAAAAAAGTGAAGACACCGAATAAGATCTAGTACTGATAAAGTAGATCACAATGAATATCACAGAGAAAATGTTTGTCTTTGAACTGATTTCAGTGATTTGAGTTTTATTTTAAAATACTTTATATTTTTATGTGCTTCCTACCCATATAATAAAAAAATTTTAAAGCACAATAATGATCCCTGTCCAAGTAAAATATATGTGAATATTTATGGAGAGGTTAGAATCATCTTGTAGAAGACATCATTGAAAATAAAATTGCTAGGAAGGTGCAGAAGTGGTGAGCTAAACGTTTACCTTTTAAACTTTATTTATTGCCTAGGTTTGGAGCCACACCAGTGATGCTCAAGGGCTATTCATACCTCTATGCTCAGGGACCGAGCCTGGACCTCCTGCATGCAAAGCTTGTGTTCAGCAGGTCGAGCTCTTCTCAGCCTAAGCAGGACCCCAACCCGCTGTTCTTACAGCAGTCACACCCAAGGCCTCACTTACACAAAGCAAGTGCTCTACCACTGAGCAACAAGGCCAGTCCTTCTTTGACTTTTTAAATAAAATAGTGTTCTGGGGTCATCAGGCCTGGTCCTAAGCAGTAGCAAATGTTCACTAGGTACTTTCTGTACCTAGTGATCTTTGTAAAATGCTTCTCAGGCACTCATTCTTCAGAACCACCCACAAGCAGGCTCTCTATGTGGTTACAAACTATTTGAGAAAAAGAATCATTTGGAAAGTGGATTAAGGAGGCAGTATTTGAACTCAGGCAATCTGGCTCCAGAATCTGTACCCTTATCCCCTAAAAAGTCTAATTTAATTCCAAGTGGGCTCCAAACTAAATCTTTCATCCTGGTTTCATTTCAAATGTCTATAGCAGTATCTATAGCTCTCTACCCAAAACATTAAAAAAAAAAAAAGAAAAGTATATGCCTATAGAAACAAATAAAATAGACCTATTTTCAACAGGTGACTCCGTCCAAGGCTGTTTTCACTCGGAGTGCCCCAGATGGGGGCGGGTGAGAACCCTTCCCACCCCAAAGGACACAGCCCCGGCAGCCAACGTTTACTAGCCAACCACCGCCACACTCCAGGCCACTTTCCAGACACATTATAAGACACTTCCTACCCATTTTCCATAATTACCACACCATATTTGATAGAGTTTAGACAGTAGGCAACAAATCATAGAGTAATATATATGTGTGTGCATATATATGTGTATATACATATATATGTGTATATATACACATATATATACACACACAACACACACACAAACACACTCACACACACACACACCTCTCAGAGAACCCGGCAAGCTACCAAGAGTATTCCACTCACACAGGCAGAGCCTGGCAAGCTACCCATGGCATATTTGATATGCCAAAAACAGTAACAATAGGTCTCACTCCCCTGACCCTGTAAGAGCCTCCAATCATTGGGAAAGACAAGTAAGGAGAGATGCTGCTAAAATCTCAAGTCTGGGAGGAATGGAGACGTTACTGGTGCCCTTTCAAGTAAATCGACGAACAAGGAGATGTCAGTGATGACAGTAATTTTCAACAGGTAACAAGTTATCCAAATCTCATTGTTTTTTTTTTTTCCGAAAATGTAGAACTGTTTTCCTTAATAATTGTACTTTTAAAGTTATTGGCACAGGCACAAAAGTCAGAAAAAGTGGATTTAAGACCTCAATATCAGACATGAATCTATAAGGTTCATAGAAGAAAATGTAGGCAGAAATCTCCATGACATTGAAGCTAAAAGCATCTTTAAGGATGAAACAGCACTGACCATGCAAGTGGAAACAAACATAAACAAATGGGACTACATTAAATTAAGAAGCTTCTGCACTTCAAAAGAAACAGTGACCAAAATACAGAATGAGCCCACAGACTTGGAAAGAATATTTACCCAATACCCTTCTGACAAGGAATTAATATCAAAGATAATATAAGACACTAGTAGAATTGTATAAGAAAAAAACCTCCAACCACATTTAAAAATGGGGGGAAGAAATGAACAGAAGTTTCCTCAAAAAAGAAATACAAATGGCCAAAAGGCATATGAAAAAATGCTCCACATCACTAGTCATCAAGGAGATGCAAATCAAAAAAACAATGAGATGTCATCCCACATCACAGAGACTGACAAACATTCAAAAGAACAAAAGCAACCAGTGCTGGTGTGGATGTAGGGAAAAAGGGACGCTCCTTCACTGCTGATGGGAATGCCAATTGGTCCAGCCTTTCTGGATAACAATATGGACAATCCTTCAAAAACTAGAAATTGAGCTTCCATATGACCCCACAATACCACTTCTGGAAATATATCCCGAGGATGCAAAAGAGCACAGTAGAAATGACATCTGTACCTATATATTCATTGCAGCACTGTTCACAATAGCCAAAATCTGGAAACAACCCAAGTGCCCTAAAACAGATGACTGGTTAAAGAAACTTTGGTACATCAGCACAACAGAATACTATGCATCTGCTAGGAGAGACGATCAGTGGATAGACATAGAGTATCATGCTAAGTGAAATGAGTCAGAAAGAGAGGGAAAGACATAGAGGGACTGCACTCATTTGTGGAGTACAGAATAACATCACATGAGGCTGACACCCAAGGACAGTAGATACAAGGGCCAGGGGGATTGCCCCATAGTTTGAAGACTGCTTCATGAGCGAAGGGGAGAAGGCAGATGGAATAGAGAAGGGATCACTAAGAAAATGATGGCTGGAGGAACTAGTTGGGATGGGAGATGCATGCCGAAAGTAGATAATGGACCAAAAATGATGACCTCTCAGTGTCTGTTGCAAGCCATAATGCCCAAAAGTAGAGAGAGAGTATGGGGAATATTGTCTGCCATGGAGGCAGGGGAAGGGTGGGAAAGGGGGGGTATACCTGGGATATTGGTGGTGGGGAATGTGCACTGGTGGAGGGATGGGTGTTTGATCATTGTGAGATTGTAACCAAAACATGAAAGCTTGTAGCTATCTCATGGTGATTCAATAAAATAAAATAAAACAAAATAAAATAAAAGTTATTGGCACACAAAAACTTTAAAACAGTACAAGGTTATACATTATTTTCATCACAAGCTTTTTCTTTACTCTCAAAGAAAACCATAGGAATAACATCCTTTTTCTTTATAATTTACAACTTCTTCATTTTAGAATAAATTCCACATTTTATTTCTACTTTTATTTTGATTTACTGACAATTTTATATTTCACAATTTCAGGTTTCCATGGATTAAAATATAATTCCATGTGTGAGTTATTTGACAGAATAATTATAGGCGTTAATTCTTAATATTATAAAAGTTTAAGAAAATACCTGACCTTATCGCCTTCTTAGCGCAGTAGGCAGTGGTCAGTCTCATAATCTGAAGAAAATACCTGACCTTTATTACTAGTGATTTTTAATTTCACATTATAGGGGGTTTTAGAGATAGTACAGTGGTTATGGTGCTTGTATTGCATATGACCAACCTGGGTTCAATCCCTAACATCCCATAAACCCCACCAGTAATAATTCCTGAGTACAGACCCAGAAGTAATCCTTGAGCATCACTGGGTGTGTCCCCCTGTCCCCCCCAAAAAAATACACAATAATTTTCCACTTTATGTACTCTTAATAAAATTACAGCTTCAATATCAAAGACAAATTTCTAGGATAAATCTCTTTCTCAAGAAAATAGAATTGGTTAATAATATTTTAAACACAAGATCAAATTTATGTAACAAAATAAATAAAAAATATTACTGTGCTAACATACAACCTGTGTGATAAATTTTTAAAATCTATACATTTCATTATTTAAAAAGCTGCACTATCAAACCTTCAAATAAATATAGATGATTAAGAGTCCCCAGTAACTGAAGAGGAAGTGTGGGCTAACCACTATGGGTTTACTTTCAGGATGATAAAACTGTTCTAGAACTGATTGGTGGTGACAGTACATTTATTAAATGAATCTTCTGTGAATATATAATTGTAAAACCTCAGCTTGTGCTGGAAAGAGAGCACAATAGGCTGAGAACATGCTCTCACACCAGAGGCTGGATTTGACCTCTAGTTCGGCAGTGTTCCACAAGCATCGACTGAAGTGACTCCAAACACAGAGCTATGATTAGTCTCTGGGCACTGCTGGGTATGGACCAAAAAGAATGCTTTTTAATGCAACTTGTAGGCCAGGGAAATAGTTCATGCGGTAGAGCACACACCTCGCATGTACAGGAACCCGAGTTCCACCTCCAACACCAGCAGTTGTGGCTCCCGGCAATAGCAGATATAGTTCCTATTTAAACGGAAAAAACTGGCCTGGAGCAATAGTACAATGGCTAGGGTGCTGCCTTACATGGGGCCGACCTGGGTCCAAGCAGGAGAAGTAGCAGGTCCAGGCAGATTCCTGTAACCTTCTCAGGTGTCGGTTCTCTCCTCAATTCATGGTGATCTGTTTCATTTCACAATATTCCCAGAATTCACACTCTAATAATAATTAGTGTATTGGAATTAAACAAAGTACAGTGGTTAGGATTTCGGCGCCAAGACTGATTGATTTGATCTGGGTTTGATCCCCAGAACTCTATATCTGCTCGGCACCACTAGATGCGGCTCTGAAGGTCCCTGGACACTGCCAGAGTAGCCCTGGTGATCTCCAGCACTACATCCTCCAGCCCAACCACTGAACTACAGCCCAACAGGCCGGTACACTCTGAGCAGCCCTTTGCTCCTTGAGCCCCACCTAGGAACAGTCCCACTCTCAAAGATGGAAAAAAATTATAGACTGAATAAAATGTTTTTTACATTTTTTATATTTATACTCTAAAAAAGACTTAAGATCCTCAAAAATGGAAGTGCTATGCACGCAGGAATAGCACACAGCAACTGCTCAAAATACACATGCTCCATAGATAACCCTAGATTGCTTTGTTCTAATTGTTTCCTTTTCAAATTTCTCAGTGAACCTTTAGTTCTCTCTTAAAAGAACAATTCATAAATATTCTTTAGTTTCCCAAGTTTTCATATATTATTTAGCATATAGACAGTGTTTATTTCACTAGGGTTAGGATTAGGGTTAAGGTGGAAAATGTTGAAATATTTAGAAATGCAGAAATATTTCTGCATTATTGTTTATTGATGCTTCCAGTAATTTCTTCATGATACATACAAGTCATTATCTAATGCACCAGTTCTCCATTAAAGGTCAGTGCTAACGTTAGTATTTCTAATATATCCTTAGTCGCCCCCAACTTCTCCCTCACTGGTACAATCTAGACTCTTGTCTTCTGCTCTGTAAGCATTTAGCAAAAGTCATTCATAATCTGAGTGTATAAAGTCTATATCATACTATGCATATATCTCCTTCTTATGCTATGAATTCCTTGACAGAAGGGCATTTTTTCTTTTTGGTTTCATTGGGAATAGGCAACTGACAAGTGATCTTAAAATTATAAACAGGGGGCTGGAGCAATAGCACAGCGAGTAGGGCGTTTGCCTTGCACTCGGCCGACCCGGGTTCGATCCCCAGCATCCCATATGGTCCCCTGAGCACAGGCAGGGGTGATTCCTGAGTGCAGAGCCAGGAGTAACCCCTGTGCATTGCCAGGTGTGACCCAAAAAGCAAAAAAAAAAAAAAAATTATAAACAGAAGTAGTAAATGGATATTTTTAAAAGTGTATTTAAACATTTATGCCAATAGTTAAAGAAAACTACATGAAGATAAATAGATATTTAGATTTGGGCTTTTATTGCTTACATGGTGACTTTATTTATTTTGGCTTATTTGAAACAAAACAAATAAATACAATAAGCAAAGATTTCCTGATGAACCAGAGACAAAGCTGCAATTTCCAGCAGAGATTAATCTGGGAATACTGGAAGCTCATTTTCATGAGAACCAGGTGCTTCAAAAATGAAAGACAACATAACTACTGGAAGTTGCTACGGTAGAAAAAACATATGTCATACACATACTGCAGACATCATTTAATTGTGCATTCTATTTGCTGGGTGGGTGGTTTTAATGGTGTTTGGGACCAAGTAAGGAGAAAAAATCATGAGGTTTATTCTTCAGGATGATTGCAGGAAGCTGATACAGGGGCTGATTTCTCCATTGTAAGTGACACATTATATGACTGAAAAAAATTAGCGGAAATCCCCAGCCCCTCCCACAAAGCGTGAATTTTTATACCACACACATATAAAACAGGCAGCTGAAGATAAAAGGGGACTTAAATGAAGCAATGATATTGTAGTAAGTCTAATTTTTTTCAGATGTATATGATGTCAAAGTTATTTTATAGCTTTTCTAAACATAAAAGCAATTCCAGGGACTGTAAATACTGTCACAGAATTAAGGCCCAAGAGGTTAAATTAGAGGGGGGTCCATGTGGCCAACTCCAGTTTGATGTTTAGTAGCATATACATGGTCCCCAAGCATTGCTAGTCCTAGCCCTGGAGGGCCCAGAGCAAAGCCAGGGTGGTCTGGATAATCCCTGGAACCACAGAGTCCAAGCATCCCCATAACCTCAGGCCCTCACATTAAAATGCTGGCCTTGTTGGTTATTCAATTAATTAATTGAAAGTAAATCTAGTTAACCAGGTTGATCCCACTGCACAGAAAATTTAAAAATATACCAACATATGCATCAGAACTCTGAACCTGGGTGATGGGGAGATAGTTCAATAAACTTAGTACATGCTTCATATTCAGGACGCATGGATTTGATCGTCAGCACTATGTGGTCCACAGAGTACACAGCTAGGTGTAGCCATAAGCACTGAGCACCACCAGGTATGGCCCAAACACTAAAAACTAAAAAACAAAAATCTCTGAAGCTGGGGAGCACTCCCTTCACTATTTGGGGGGTTCTTTCACCAGCTATTTTCAACAATGTATTTGACATGTGCAAGAAAAGTACCTTGCTAAGAAATAAAAATACTTAATAAAATATGCAGTTAGTCACAGACATAAAATAACATGATATTAGCACACTAAGCAGAAGCATGAAGAAAATATCTGGTAAGGGTTGACATAATCTTACAGGATGTGGATACCAGATATTCAGATGGAATAAGAAACCTTTCTGGAAAACAGGATGTATGAGTAGACAGAGGTCAACACAACTGGGACTTAGGGAATATCAAGCAGCCCTGTGTATGGGGTGATCTAGGAATGACTCAAACGAAAGTATTTTTAACACTTAAAAAAATGCCTCAAATTATATCACAAGGTGCTTGAGTGAATGGAGGGTCATTATTTTTCAACTCTAATGCCTTGAGTGGCTTATGTGTCATATCCCTGGGTTCTTTCTTCCAAGTCTAACCAACTCTCTTGCTGGCATTCTCCTAGAACTGCTATCTAACTCTCAAGAAGCTTGATACACCATTTTTAATATGTTCGACTACAAATATTCTACTCCCCTGCCTTACTCATGCTATCTTACATTAGTTTAACTCCATCATAAAATTTTCAGTTGGACTTTGTTTATTCCCCTTTCACTCTGCAGATCAAGGGAAGTAGAGAGTCAGCATCTTCCTGAATCCCTTTCATATCTCTCCACAAATAGGTTAACAATCACTTCACTTTCTTCAAAGGTCTTACTTACTACCTAGGTTTACTTTTCTATCATATTAATCACTTAACTCCAAGACTTCTTCTACAGTGAAGAGTTTGACATACTTCCCTTCCTTTTGCTTTCACTATTAGTGCCAGTACTGATAGTCCACTCAAAATAGGCATTCAACATGGATTATCAATACTTAGCTCTCTGGTTGCTTTACACCTCTATTCTGTTCATCATCATAGGTCTATGTGATTGCCTTAAGCATTGTCTTATTAGAATTAACAAGTTACAATACCCATCTTGTTTGGGAGGGGGCACACCTACTACTGACTGGAGTTATGCCTGTCTTAGTATCACTCCTGGTGGTGCTTCAAGAACCATGTATGGTGCTGGAAATTGAATCCAGGCCTCTTGAATGCAAAACAAATATATCAGCTTGTTGAGCTATCTATCTGGTCCCTACTACAACTTCTGATTATAACCTCTCACACTTTTTACACCCACATAATCCAGGCTCTATGACTTGATTGGACCCTCATTTATTTGCCCCAATTATTGACCATTCACTACTCAGTGAACTGCCTAATCTACACTTTTACTTATACTCACCATTACTTTGTGTCACTGATCTTCCAATGTACATGGTTCATAAAATCCCAACTAGGAATTACCACAGCAAGTAATTTTCCTAAACCCATAAGGTACTTCTGAAAGCAGTAAACCCTAAGAAATTGTTCTACTCTTGACCACAGACAACCTGTCTTATCTTCTAATTTAGAACTCGAAATTTCTTTAACCAAATCTGAAATAAACTATTTAAACTTGAAAGTGTGAGAATCCCTTCTTTATACAAAATAAAGATAATTGCCACCATAAATGATACTCGTAGCTTTCCAAGCCTCCTCTTCATACTGTTTATTCCTTTTAGTTGACCTGATTACCACAAAGAATTGATTTCCATTAAAGTAATCACATAAGTGGGGCTTTAACTGTCCTCAAACTAGTAGCAAAATCCCATCATCTTATAAGTGGGGTTGATCATAATTAAGCCCAAGTCCATTTCATGGGCACATTGTCCAGTCAATAGGAATTTCAATGAAGACTGGCATAAAGCTTAACCAGAGTAATGCCCAAGAGTTTGACAATAAGGGAAAGAGTGATTTTCTTCTTCAAGAAAAATGAAGTGCAGATATGATGATGCATCCATTGTGTTAATATGCACCTGATATTACAAATCCAGCTATATATTTTTTTAATCTAGAAAGAGTGATAATAGTAGCTTTCATGAATGTCTTAAAAATCAAGAGATATATGCAAAGAATCTGCATGTTATCCAAACTCCCCCACCAAGAGAACCCATAAGCCAGACAACTGCACGTATTCTTATTTAATGGGATTAGTTTTATGGCACTCTGAGCAAAAGTTTTTCTGTGAAAAAGAGAAGGATTAAAACTGTACAGCCTATTAAGAGAAGTTAAAACGACTAACCCTAGATTTTAGATAGAACACAGAAATAAATGCGTAAGAAGACAAGTAACTAGGAAAATGTAAAGTGTTCAAGGAATGTTAAGAGAAGAACTGGGTTCCTAGGATAGGAAGGAGAGTAAGAATTTCTACAGTGGGTAGAATTTCTGGGTTTATCATTTTAGGTATGCTGATTCCAGCTGGCAACAAGGGAGATGATTTTCTAGACTACAATAGTTTTCTTCTTTTTTAATTTTTAAAAAAGGAAGAGAGGATACCAGATGAGTCAAGTATCCCATTTTAGTAGAGACCAGAACTATAGGTTAGAAGGGACTGGGAAAAAAAAAAATACTGATAGAAAATGGGCAGTTCTGAAGGACATCAGGAATGTCTGACCAGATGATATCAATTTACAAGCTAGTGAAAAGTCTTTATTGTTTATATTCTCTATTATAAGAATATAAAATAAGATGAATCAAAATAAATATTATGTAAGTGTTCTAAGTAATGTATATATGAATGAATGAAGAAATTCTAAGTAATGAATGAATGTCTTCCAAATGAAATGTGATATTCTTGAAGAACAAGAATTACACAGGATCACAGAGGGAGGTGTTACATTGTTAGAGTTGAAAGTTCAGAAGGTACACCTGGATACTTAGATAATCCATTAATTTCCAGAACCTATGTTTTTAGTATTGTATTATTTTCATTCAGATTTCAGACTAGGTGAGAATATAAGATTAATACAATTACCACAGATATCTACTTGAAAACCTGCAATCATCAAGTCTATTTCTCATATCAAAAATCTAGATTGCAGTTGCATATAATACATCTGCAATTACCGATTTTATAGGACATTTTAAAAAATAAGTAATAATTGAGAGCAACTGTGCAATTCTCAATCAAGATTAATAGTTCTTTTCTTGCCCTTAAGTTGATGTTTTGGTGCATATTGGGCTGATGATGTAACTGCGAATACATCCAAAATAACCAGCTGTTTGTTTTATTTGGTTTGTTTTTTTTCCTTTTTTTTTTGGTTTTGTTTCTGAGTTTACTAGCTGACTCTTCTCCTAATATGCAAATGCATGAGAGAGAGAAAGAGAAAAGCAGATCAAACTATAAATATCTGATACAAATACTCTGTAATTAAACATGAATAAAGAGACAGGCTCCTTATTCTACAGTTCGCGTAACTAATAAACTGATTCCTTACATTCCTTACATTTGCTTACTCAATATGGAAGTTTTGAAAGAGAATAAAAAATTAAAATAACAGACCAGACAAGGAAGCCAAGAAAGAGAAAATAATCAACACTGGTCACTGGGGGTAAAGTATTTGGGAGGATATCCACTTCTAACAAGAAACCAACTTAACTTCTGACAGTTTTAGACACTGACCTAAAAACAATGCCAACAGACACAAAGCTAATTTCCTTCCTTTCCTACTTCTGCATACTTAAGTATTGCCTTATAATGTGCTCTCCAAAGGACAATTCCTATCAGAAGTCTACAGGAAAATATATATATATATATAAATTAGAAGGTAGGGAATTTGCCTTGCACACGGCCAACCCGGGTTCAATTCCTCCACCCCTCTCGGAGCCCTGCAAGCTACTGAGAGTATCCCGAGAGCCTGGCAAGCTACCCGTGTCATATTCAATATGCCAAAAAAACAGTAACACAGTAACAAGTCTCACAATGGAGACTTGTGGAGACTTATTGGTGCCCTATCGAGCAAACTGATGAACAATGGGGAGGACAGTGCTACTTTGCAGTATAAGCATACATTTACATTTGTTTATAGTATACACATATATTTGATTATCTGCTCCTTATCTTTGAAAAAAGAATGCACTCAAAGAGATAACATAAGTATAACACTACCTTAAAGTTTTATCTACTATTATCCTGGTGTTTGGGATTGAGAGCTGCAGCTTAAGTACAGCACTCACTTTAATATTTAACTTATCAAATTTGAAAAGAAGGGCTGGAGAAACAGTACAGGAGTTATAGCACCTGCCTCATCTCCGTTCTATGCACCGCACCATATCTGTAAGCATCACTAGGAATGATCCCTGAGCACAAAGCCTGGAGTAATCCCCTTACTGTGGGCAAATGCATGCCCCATTAATCAAGTATTTATTTTTAAAAAAAGTCTTTACAGACATGAGGGAAAATTCTTATCACCTACCTATCTACTCAAAATACTGGCAAGGAAAAACTGAAAAATCTTGCATTAAACATGCCGATTAAAAGGCCAAAGTGACATTTCATTCAACATTAGGGGTGATGGAGGTCAGGAAATGTAGCCAAGGAGAACAAACAAGACTCATCAATTGCTTAAAAAAAAAAAAAAGCAAAAAATATTTTAGATGAAGTGAAATCAATCTCCAAATCAATTTCCTCCCTGCTCGCCTTCCTGCATAAAGACAAAACCCTACACTTATTTTCCAGACTTTCTAGTAACTAGAAATTTGCTGAAATAGCTATGCAGGCATGAAATTAAGGCTGAACAATTGAAAAAAAACATATAACAAAAATCCCTGACCTAATACGAGTATTTAGAAAGACCTAGTGATGTACTCCACCTTAGGATTCATTCCTTTCTTGTCCATGTAGAACCTGGAATTTCTCCTTGGAATGTACATTCCAAGGGGGGCACACCCTGTAGTTCCCACCCATAAACATTCTTACCACAAAATTCTATTAAATTTCCCATAATGGATCATGCTACTTAGTCTATGGGGGGAGGGTATAACAGCACCAATCTTACTACGTATTTATTTCCAAAAAACAGCTCTGAAATGACAAGTCTATAAATTCCCCATGAAGGGCAGAATCTCTTACACATAATATTATAGGTCAGGGCTCCTAGCCTTCCCCACCCTTACTGTAGGTTACATTGCCAATCCCTGAAGCACTAAATTTATTCCTTCTGGGGTGTTCTCCACTACTATTTAAATTTTAGAAATAAATGGAACATATCTTCATCTGGAAGAAAGTGCTTTTACTTGGTAGTGGTTTATCAATTAGTTTAAATGGATCTCCTTTTGTAGGATGGGGATTCCCCTGAAGAGCAAGGGAGGCCTGCAAATCACACCCAGTGATGCACAGTTCAGCAGTATTAGCTCAGGAGTTCAACATGAGTGCCTCGTGATGCAATGCTGCTATAGCTCAAGCTATGCCGAATCCACCAAGGCCATGTGCAGGTGCTGAGTGTGAGGAGGGCACTCAGTGCTAAAGAAGATGGAAGTCAGGGCATTGTGGATATAGACATGTAAACTAGCATTTTCACCTATCTACCAACCTGACTTTTTTTCATAAAAATGAAAAAGAGGAATTTTAGTGTTGCATTTCAGATCTCTAGCATGACCATCAACATTGTATTTTCATTAACAATCTGAAATATTTTCTCATGTAAATTTGACATACATTTTATTTTCTCCTAGAAAATACTAGAGAAACAGAAACAATCATGGCAACATCATAACCTGATTAATCAATGTCCTTGCATCAGATTCTTATTCCTAACATCACTAGAGCTTAGAACCAGGTATGTTGAAAGGTTTCTGTTTCTCTAACTTTCAGGTTAAGTTTTATGTGGATATTTCCTTATTACTGGTTCTACATGTGAAAAGGAAATGAATGCAATGAATAAACATAAAATACATAATATAGAAAACCCTAGCATATCACAGAATAAGAAAGACATTTTTAAAAATAATCATTAAACAATTCAAAACCAAGCATAAGCAATTATTTAAAAACAAAGGTTAGTCCCATTTTGCTTATATAGAAAACTAGTAAATCAACATAAATTCCTCTGAAAACTGTTATAAAGTATGAAAAACCACTAGAATATTTACTATAATTTTCAATTAGAAATTAAATTTTAATGTGTATTAACATTATGAAAAAATTCAAAAATAAATTTATGTTATGCAAATAGGTTTTTTAAACCACCAAATAGGTGGTTTAAAAACATTTATATAATTTATCTGTTGGTTTAATTAGAATTATGATTTTCCCAGTATTAAGAACAAGGTCATACAAAGAATAAATTTGGACTTTTGTTTGTTTTGTCAGCTTGTGTTTCTTTTATGGAGGACTACACCCTGCAGTCATCAGGGATTACACCCAAGGGTATTTATTTTGACCATGCATGCTGGGGATTGAAGTCAGACCTCCTGTATGCAAATCTTGTGTTTAACCTGTTGAGCTGCCTCTCCAGCACAGAAAAATGTATTTGAACAGCAGAATTAACTTGACGATGCAAAAAGAGTTGTCCGGACTTTTAACCTTCCAACTCCTTTGAAAGGAAAGATGAAAACCTTAAAATTGAAAAAGTGGAAGCCACGATTTCTTACTGGTATCACAGTGAGAGCAGTACCTTAACATTATTCTAAGGCTGAATTGTATATACCATAAATTATTTCCTATATTTGTGCCAAGATAAATCTGCATTTACTCGAATGCTAGGCTGAAGGGCAAAAAGAACACCCTTGAGCTGAACAGCTATATGATATCTGGAGAGGTCTTGGTAAGGAAATCTGGGCGAAGATCAATATTGACCAGGACAACTCTCCTTGCCCCACAGCCTATGGATAAGGAGAGTTAGATTATCCCCCATTTATCCTTCTTCCTAAAGCCTAACCCTTACTTTATTTAGGTTTGTTGATAGGATAAAGTGTGCCTCAGGACATGGGGGGGGGGGGTATTGCTCATTCTAGTGCCCACTGGTCTGAAGCCTACTCTTTCTTCCAAGTTCTTCCCCCATAAAAAGCCTCTTCCTGTGATGGCACAGACACAATGGTTATCCTAAGGGATATAAATCCACCATCTTCCAGACTGTTATCTGGCTGCCTTGTCCCTGACATGTCACTATGTCTCTGGTACTACTGGAACAAATCAAGTCCAGACTGGAATCTACTGTGGCAAGTTGACAAAGGATAAAGAAATTTCAGATAACCACAGGACTCTCTGCCCTGGGGACTCCTCTCTTTTCAGGTCACTCCTGCCTGACTCTCACACCACTCCTGACAGATCAGAGCAGCAGCTGGGGGCAACTTGATCAACCCTGTGTATGTGAATTACTTCTGTGTCTTTAAATGTGAAACGTTGCCTTTGGGGAAAATGACCAATATTTCTCTTCACCTTCTGAATCCCATTTTCTTGTAAATATGTAACAATTCTTTGAGCTTTTCCTGGGAATGGGAATAGTAGTGGATTTCTACCCAAATCAGTGAATCAGTCTGCCAAGAAAGTGGAGATATATATTAAAATTACTTCATGTCAGTTTTATCATAGGGTCTTTAAGTAAACATAATTTTGGCTTTAAGATGGTTTTAATAAGTTTTGCACTCTTTGCGACTTGCTTAAATAGTAACTGCGTATTGTTTTATGTTAATCTATGTTTTAACATGTTGAAGCAGGTGCTGCAATTTGTGTTAATTAAACCACATTCAAGTGTGAGTCATCTATGGTATGCATCAATCGTGTTAATCCTTTTAAAACTGAGAGAAGAAAACTTCCCCAAAGTGAAAAATGTAAGACAAAAGTCTCCATTAGCTAAAGGGAATGTAAATAATGGGAGGTCTTAGAACAACCCAATGCCTTGCCTCACAGAATAATTACTTTCTACCTTTATGGAAAGCAAATATATATAAATCAAATCCATTGGTTGGTTAAAACTTAATGGAGAAGCAGTGTCATATAAAAAGAAATATTCAGCCTTTTTAATATATACGAGGAATAATGTGAGTATTCTAAAATTATTAGGAAATTCTGAAGACTTACAATATATTCCGTTTCTTACTTAATATTTTAGATTATATGTCACCAGTTAAGCAATCTTCCTTGCCAATTGGAAACTGTATAATAAGATCTTTAATTGTAAGCATTCTAAGCCCTTTAATTAAACTTGCATAATTTTCTAACACCTTGTTCTGAAAAGTCTGTAGAGAGAATCTTTGACAGAAGCCCTAGAATACAAATTTGTTGTGACTAAAGATACACTGCAGTACTTATGAAAAAAAAAAGACACTTTAATATTGCAGAAAAATAAATAAGACATTCTAAATAATAAATGAAAAAAATTAATTTCAGGAGATTATGATTTTCTATGACACTGAGTGGAGAGTTGAGATTGAATATAGTTTTAACCTCATAAACCTGTCAAATTGCCTTCCTAAGTAGAAATAAAACATTCGTTTTTCCCTCTAGACACCTTTACCATTTAAAAAAATATTTCAAGGTAACACATTATTTGCATAAATACAGAAAGAGATTCTCTTTGTAGTAGATAATTTGGAAACTGGTTATATTACCAATCCTCTGAAATGCCTAGGCAATGCTTACATTAGAAATTAAGATTAATCTCAACAATGAAGAAAAGAATTCAATGTGTTGCCTTGGCAAAGAAGTAGTACTTTAGATACTTTATAATCTCAAAGAAAAATAACCCCAATACAAAAGTGTTGCAGGTGGATCTTTATGGTAAATAATGTTTTCCTATAAAACCATGGGCATTTGTAATCTGAACTTTACTTAAACTCTTAACTTCCGCCCCCCCCTCCAAATTTGGCCTTATTCCTTTACACGCATCTATGGCTCTCACCACAGGCCTACCAGGTATGATATGGAGCAAGGTGCTATGCTACTCTGGCTATGACATGAGACAGTCTGCAAGCTAAAATAGAGTTGGTAGAAGGGTAATACCTCATTAGACAAGGTGTCCTCACTCCTCCAAACCTGGAAGGACTCTCTGGGATTAACTGAACTAAAACAAACTGGACTGTGACCTGTAGTTTGGAAAATATAACAAGACACTTTGAAGGGAAAGCAACGTTTTTCTAATTTGTTTGTAACGTGCTAATATGGACTTCCAAATTCTGTGTAAAAAGTTACCAAACCTTGGAGACTGACATTTGTGAAAGGAAACTTACATGACAGCAACATTCCGGGAGGACACCTATTTCAGTTCACTTAGTTCAGTCTAAAAATGCAGGTTAGGGGCTGGAGCAATAGCACAGCGGGTAGGGCGTTTGCCTTGCACTTGGCCAACCCGGGTTCGATTCCCAGCATCCCATATGGTCCCCTAAACACCGCCAGGAGTAATTCCTGAGTGCATGAGCCAGGAGTAACCCCTGTGCATCGCCGGATGTGACCCCCCACCCCCCCAAAATAAAGCAAAAAAAAAATGCAGGTTAGAAGAATTTGCATAATTAATTAGGATAACTTTATTTATGTTTATACAAAATAACTCACCATGTTTATGTGAATCAAAGTTATTCAGAGACCTATAATAATTCAGTAGATCAGCAGTGAAAGTAGAATGAAAAATATGTTTCAGTGTCATGAATTTTTTGTAGAGAATCAGTATTTTCTCTGGTACCTGATACATTTTTTTTCCCCTTCTTCTTCCAAGTGTTTGCTTGTAAACTGGTATGAATCCTGGATTTTTCTGATAGCTGGATAATACTTTTTTTTTGGTTATTGGGCCATACCCAGCAGTGCTCAAAAATTACTCCTGGCTCTATGATCAGGGATCATTCCTGGTGGGGCACAGGGGATCCTATCTGGTGACAAGGATCCAATTTGGGCCAGCTAGATGCAAGGCAAATGCTCTACCTGATATACAATTGTTCTGGACCCTGGATAAGACTTTCTGAATTAGAATATTCAGAATTTTCTAGTTCACTTGCATTGATTAATAACTTGATCTAAACAGAACTATGCAATTTGGAGATCAATAACTTCATATTGACTGCAAAGCTATAAATACAGTGCTGTTTTTCTGAATGCCCGAGGACATCAAAGACAGTGCAAACCAAGAAGACCTGTCAGGTGAAGAGACAAACTGACTGAGAGGTAGAGCTGCAGTTTATGGAGCTCCTACCTACATTTCTATTTTAATTTTCATTTCATTTTTTCTTGTGTATCAAGTATATAGACACAGCCTCTTACATGGACTTATCTATCCTCAGGACTGAGAGACTGGTTCTATGAAATAATTGGGTATAAACGTCTAAGTTATAGAATTTCTAAAGAATTTCCAAACGTGTAGTTGTAAAAGAAGCAACTGATCATCCAAAATACGTCTGAGGTAAAAGATTATGTTTATGGGAGGGTCCCTGAATACAGAATATAGTTTACCTTTGTAAGTACGTATTTTCCACCAGGGCAGTTTGTTCTCCATTCTTCTCTAACATCCCCATCCGGCAGTAAATGGTCAGATCTAAATTGGTACCTCATTTCTTTTGAGCAACAGAATGTGGGTACTAAATTAACCCACATAAAAAGGAAATACAAAAACCAGTCTCCTTTTATAAAAAAAAAAAATCCCAGGAAAATGGCTATTAAAGGATTACTTCAGCAGGAAGCAACCAGTTTTGATTCAATGCCACAACTTCCACAGATTAAGAAGGAAGAAAGGACAGTGGGGATTGAAACTAGATCAAAGATTAATATTAGACAAGGACAAATGTCCTTGCCAAAAAAAAAAAAAAAAACAACAACAACACTAAAGATAAGGACCATTTAGCCCCAGTTTACCTTTACTCCAGAAGCCTAACCCTTACTATGTTTAGGTTTGTAGATAAGATGGAGTGTGACTCAGGAAACCTGCCATAGTAGATTTTACTATTCTTTCTGGCACCCACTGGCCTGCAGCCCACCCTTTCTTCCCTGCTCTTTCCTATAAACACCCCTTCCTGTGACTGAGCAAAGATATTGGTTGCTTTGAGGACTTGAGTCTGCCATCTTCCAACCTGCCAGTTGGTTGCCAAGAAAGCTTTTTCTCGGTCCATCACTGTGTTTCTCATTTTTACTAGGTCCTGGGGCTGGAGTGATAGCACAGCGGTTGGGCGTTCGCCTTTCACGCGGCCGACAGGAGTTCGATTCCTCCGCCCCTCTCGGAGAGCCCGGCAAGCTACCGAGAGTATCGAGCCCGCACGGCAGAGCCTGGCAATCTACCCATGCGTATTGGATATGCCAAAAACAGTAACAATAATAATCTCAATGAGAGACGTTACTGGTGCCCCCTCGAACAAATTGATGAGCAATGGGATGACAGTGACAGTGACTGGGTCCTGAGTGATTGTGGGACCAGACCTTAAGAGTTAAAGTGAAAAAAATCAAATGTATACAAATAAAAATCCACATCAGGTTATTTGAATGAAGGGATGGAGCAAAGCAATAGAGAAAACAAAAAGTAAATAAGATAAAATATAAATCAATTCTGAAGAATTACACAACACATTATTCAGAATTCTAACAATAGCCCAGCAAATTTTATACCCTTTGATAAATTCTACTGCTCAGTCTGGTGCACACTTTTGAGCAAGGCAAAAGTGTGAAGGAAAAAAGGCAGTATTAACTGGGACTCCAGGCACGCAGCACAAGTACGTGAGCTTACCTAGGAATCAACGAGACAATTTTATGCCCCTGCACAAAGGCAAATTATCTCTCCCACCTGCTTCCCTGGCTGTTCCAGTGCTTTCTTATGAGGTCAACACAATTTATATTTAAGAGCAAAAGACATTGTTTAAATCGCAAATCCTTTCTACACCCTCTCAGTGCTAGTATTTAAGACCTAGTGTTGTTCAGAAAAGCACAGAATAAGAATTTCAACACATATAAATCAATGCCAATAGCAAAAGCCAATACAAACAAAAGTGAATTGTGAGAAATACTTATCACAGTCACCAGTCTTCACTAAGCCCATTTCCTTCTAGGACTCTTCTCATCCTCATCCTCAGGGAAAACTTTCCCCCACCACATATCAAATAATCAAATGTTTATTTGGAAAAGAAAACTACCCTAGATGTTTCTTTTTAGTTATTCTTTTATAACATTTTAAGATAAATTAATTTAAAAAATTTCAAAGCAACACAGTATTTTGAAACGAGAAGCTTAAAGAATTATAAAGTTCTTCAACAAAAAAAGAAATACTACGTATATAAATGTGTGTATAAACAGAGATGGGCAGACAGAAAAACAGACAGAAAGGCAGAAATAGTGTCATTATAGTGGGAAATTATCTTTTACTTTGTCAATTTTACTTTTAATAAGTATGTTATTTTTTCAAGTCTTAAGAAAATTAGTTTAATGAAATTGATTTTTTCCCATATAATGGTTCATTATATCACAGTAAACTTACCATTGCTAATATCAATCAAACCTTCTTGCCACTAGAAGAGACAGACTGACTAATAATCACATTGCTGTTAAATTCATTCTTTTCAGGATTATATGCTACATCATCACAGCCTGAAATGGACTTTAAATGGCAATACTGCATATGTTTAAAAACATAGAGAACATGCACCTAAATAGTGTCTTAACCTTAACATGTACACTTATTGAAAAAAAACCTTAAGGGACTGGAGCGATAGCACATCGGGTAGGGCCTTTGCCTTGCACTTGGCCAACCCGGGTTCGATTCCCAGCATCCCATATGGTCCCCTGAGCACCACCAGGAGTAAGTCCTGAGTTCATGAGCCAGGAGTAACCCCTGTGCATCGCCAGGTGTGACCCCCCCCAAAAAAAAAAACCCTAAAAAATCTTAAAGGTATATATATGAGGTTTTTAATAAAGCTAAGAAATTATGATCTAAAATTATTGCTAAACAATGGAAATAGAGATGTGGCCAATTTAATAAAAGGCATTAGCACAGTGGTGCATATGCCACATGAGTGTTAATCTACTCCATCTAGACAATGTGCTTCCTGACATAACAGTCAATGACATCACCGACAATATGCTCAAGACAAAAAAATTGCAACTTGAATCCATGGTGCTGATATTGATTTTTTCCACGTACAGGGATTTAAGAACAAGCTAACATTGCCACAGGAAGCAGCAGAAAAATCAAGAAAGTACAATATTTTATTGAAGAGTACCAGGCTTGGTTTCTCTAAAATTCAGTATCTGTGAAGGGAAGAGTGTTGTAACACTGAATGACTGAACAATTTGCAAATGTGTATCTTATGGGGATTCAATAAAATAAAAAATTTTTGAAAATTGATTTTTAATTTAAAAAATTAAAAATAAAATTATATTTAGTATTATCATTTAAAGACATTTATAGACATACCCAGATACAGACCAAATCCCGACAGATACTAATTAAAAGTATATATACTTATGTACACTGAGCTGATGTGGCTATGGGCTGGGTTTATTATAAATGAAAATATGATAACACAGAAAGAGCATTAACATGCGGGGGGAGGGGGAAGCAGTTGGTAAACCAACCGGATTGAACACCACTGCATTTGTGTAGAAAAAAAAAGTATTTGAAAATAAACACATAAAACTTCTAATGTATAAATAGGGATAAACTCTAGATAGGAGAAGTCATATTATCTTATTTTTGTTTACCTAAAATTTTCTACAATGTATATTATAGTAAGGTAATATTAATAAAAACTAGGTATAATTAGTAAGAACCTAAAAAGTGGTTGAGTTTCTGTCCAGACCCCAATTTCATGTAAAAGTCAATGATATGTGATGACAAATGAAGTTGCTGGCCTTCAGAAAAGGGAGAAGATTTAGATTATAAAGCTGAGAGAAAAAAAAATTGCTTAAATCATTGCTCATCAGGTATTGCTCACAACGATTCTAAAAGTCAATGCAATTCATAAAACTAGAAGGAAAATGAGGCAATGCTTATAGGAAGTATTCTTGATGTCATTAGTTACAGAACAAAATGTCAATATAACTGAAAGTCCTTTCAAGGACAAGTAATACCAAGATAGACAATGGTGTTTCCTTGCTGGCTGGCTGAAATTTACCAGTTAAGGTGAGAGCAGGAAGAGAAAAGGTCAGAGAGACAAATATGGACCTGAGGCTCTCACCCTTAAATTATAACCCCAAACAGCTTATGCCACCAAGATGACATCAATAACTTGAGACCAGCTGCTGCAAACTGAAAAGAGCTCCCAGCAGATTTAAAGGATGTAAGGACCAAAGTTCACCAAGTCTCTAATGTACCACTGGGATAATTTAAGTTCTAATAAGTTTTATAAATCATTCCTTCTGAATATAGGAAGCTGCTTCGTATGTGTGCAAGGCAAAGTGAGTCAAGTTCTATGCACTCACAGACTCTTGCCTTTTTCATAATGAAAGGTGCATGAGTTACCTCTTGTTGCCTCTTCATTATCAACACTGTGATAAACAAAACAATTCTTTGGGGGAGGGAGGTTGAACAACACTCAGGGATCACTCCTGGTGGGGCTCAGGGGTCCATATGCAGTGCTGGGGATCCATCCAATTGCTTGCAAGTTCAGCACCAGATCTACTGTACTATAGCTCCAACCCCCCAAACAATTCCTTTAACCGTTTCTCCTCTAAAATAGGCTTGATGGGATTGGAAAGACCGCTCAATGGGGTGGAAAGCCTCTTTGCATGAAGAGGTGCATACTCACTTCCCAATACTGCAGTCCCCTGAGAGACCCTGAGCAATGAGCCAGGTGTAGCACCACCAGGTGTAGCTCCAAAGTCAAATAAATAAATAAGCAATATCCTAACTAGCATTTGCAGAGAACACAGTTGAACCAAATTTCTGAAATGGACTGGAGCTTAGGGATGTGGAAAAGACCACTGAGAGATCACCATTCCTGTGTGGTCTTGCAACCTCCTCTAGAAATGACTTTGTGGAGATCCTTTCGACACCGAAGCCAGAGCTTCCACACTGGGCTGGGATGGAAGGCTCTGAAGTCTCCTGTGTGCAGATGTCTAGACTTTCTCAGCAGAAAAACTTGCAGCTACCTGCTGCACAGATCAAACTCTGAGCAGCACTGCTTGTACAACTCACCTAACCCTTCATCAACCCCCCTCTCCCCTTTCCCCATCATCTCATACCTTGGAAGAGATTCCTGACCCCTCCTGTGCTACTCATATTGTATGTTCTCATTTGCTCTTCCCATGTGCTGCAGAGGACTGCAATCTACTGCAGTCTTGACACTCCAGGAAGGCTGCGCTCTGACTGAACCAGACTTCAGCTGACTTCTTGTTCCCTAGAAGGCTGAAACACCGCCACCAAGGACATCTTTACCCCTTGCCAGTTTTTCCTTCCTTGCTGACACTCCCCTGGAAATCAGAAACCATATAAAGTCCTTTGATGTATTAGTTGCTCTTTTATTATAGTTAATAATTCTTTAAATTTCCCATTTTATTTTTATTTATTTTTATTGAATCACCGTGAGAACAGTTACAAAGATTTCAGGATTAAGTCTCAGTCATACAACTATGCATTTTCTATCAACTTAATGAACCCGTAGAGCTAGAGATGTCAAATAAACCTCAGTCAGCTTTATCAGTCACATGAAGAAACATCTATTCATGTTATAACCTGTGACAGATTTTTCTTTTTTCGTTTTTTTTCTCTTCAGTTCTCTTTCCTTTTTTTCATTCTCCTTAATTTCTTTTTCCGTTTTGCTTTTGTACAACTGATGGTGCTTAGGGATTATTCCTAAAGGTTTGTTTCTAATGAAAATCAAGGAATACATGCAGTGCCAGGGCTATGCAAAGCATGTATTTATTTAGCTATCTCCCCAGTCACGGATTTCTCTTTATAATGCCACTTCTTTTTATTGATCTGCCGTCAAACATTCACCTTCAAGTCTGAAATACTGGGATAAATCTGTTATGATTTCTATTTATCAGTCATTATACTTTTATATTAGAAACAAATGTTTTTGTGATATGATATATGGTCATGTGCTGAAAAAAAAAAGTCTACACTCATGGCCAAATCTTACTCAACCCATTACTACCCTGTCCCTCAGCTTTAAGTTATACAAATCTGGGCATGTTGCAAAATTATTCCAATAAGCAAATCATTTCTTTTGCTCTTTATCAGGGTTGAAAGTGATCTTTCAGAAAGGTCTGAGCTTTTACTGGAGTGGCCATCCTGGTATCCGACAACATAGATTTCAGGATGAAAAA
Organism: Sorex araneus; assembly: GCF_027595985.1. Lineage (NCBI taxonomy): Eukaryota > Metazoa > Chordata > Mammalia > Eulipotyphla > Soricidae > Sorex > Sorex araneus. Next base: position 198,878,151 of record NC_073313.1, read on the forward strand.
GATCAAAAGGAACAGCAAAGGTCATTTTCTGTTTATCAAGGGATATGTACAACAGGAAGAAATCACACTCTTAAACGTATATGCTCCTAACGAACGACCGGCTAAATATTTAAAACAACTCCTAACAGACTTCAAAGAGGACATCACTAACAGCACAATTGTAGTCGGAGACTTCAATACAGCCTTATCGCCTCTAGATAGATCCACAAGAACAAAACTCAACAAGGAAACACTGACTCTGAAAGAAGAAATTGAAGAGAGAGGCCTAATAGACCTATACAGGGCCTTACACCCCAAAAAGAAAGAATACACATTCTTTTCCAGTGCACATAGAACGTTTTCTAAAATAGACCATGTACTGGGCCCCAGAACATACCTCAATAGAATCGGAAAAACAGAAATTGTATCAACCATCTTTTCAGACCACGATGCACTGAAGATAGAAGCTAACCACTCACAAACACGGAAAATCAAATCAAACACCTGGAAATTAAACAATTCAATGTTGAACAATGAGTGGGTCACGAAGGAAATCAAGGAAGAAATCAAAAGATACTTAGAAACAAATGAGAATGAAGACACGAGCTACCAAAACCTATGGGACGCAGCTAAAGTCGTGTTAAGGGGAAAATTTATAGCTCTCCAAGCATTCCTCAGGAAGGAAGAAAGGACCCACATAGATAGCTTGACTTCACGACTCAAGACCTTAGAAAAGGACCAGAAAAAGGACTCCAAACCAGACCGAAGGAAAGAAATAATAAAAATTAGAGCAGAAATTAATGACATCGAAACCAAAAAAACAATCCGAAAGATCAATGAAACAAAGAGTTGGTTCTTTGAGAAAATAAATAAGATTGATAAACCGCTAGCAAGACTCACAAAGAAAGAGAGAAAACTCTAATAAATCGAATCAGAAATGAAAAGGGGGACATCATAACAGAAACCAGTGAGATTCAAAAGATCATTAGAGACTACTTTGAAGGTCTTTACGCCACAAAAAAGGAGAACCTAAAAGAAATGGATGGATTCCTTGATTCCTACAATCTCCCAACACTGAAGAAAGAAGACCTGGAATACCTGAATAGACCCATCAATGTTAAGGAAATTGAAACTGTAATCAAAAACCTCCCCAAAAACAAAAGCCCAGGCCCAGATGGTTTCACTGGCGAATTCTTCCAAACATTTAAAGAAGACCTATTGCCTGTTTTCCTCAAACTTTTCCAGGAAATTGAAAAAACAGGAACTCTCCCAAACAGTTTCTATGAAGCACATATCTCCCTAATACCAAAAGCAAACAAAGACACCACTAAGAAAGAAAATTACAGACCAATTTCCCTGATGAACACCGATGCGAAGATCCTCAACAAAATACTAGCAAATAGGATCCAACAACTCATCAAAAAGATCATACATCACGACCAAGTGGGATTCATCCCAGGGATGCAAGGATGGTTTAACATTCGGAAATCAATCAACATAATCCAGCATATCAACAAAAGTAAAGACAAAAACCATATGATCATATCAATAGATGCAGAGAAAGCATTTGACAAGATCCAACAACCTTTCATGATGAAAACCCTCGCCAAAATGGGGTTTGGAGGAACTTTCCTCAAGACAGTCGAAGCCATCTATCACAAGCCTACGGCAAGCATTATCCTCAACAGGGAAAAACTAAGGGCCTTTCCTCTGAGATCAGGCACAAGGATGCCCACTCTCACCACTCCTCTTCAATATAGTACTGGAAGTACTTGCGATAGCTATTAGACAAGAAAAAGAGATTAAAAGGCATCCAGATAGGAAGGGAAGAAATCAAACTCTCACTATTTGCAGACGACATGATACTATATCTAGAGAAGCCTAAAACCTCTACTAAGAAACTCTTAGAAACAATAGACTTATACAGTAAAGTTGCAGGCTACAAAATCAATACCCAAAAATCCATGGCCTTCATATATGCAAACAATGAGGCAGAGGAAAGGGACATGAAAAAAGCAATCCCATTCACAATCGTGCCCCAGAAAATCAAGTACCTCGGAATCAGCTTAACCAAGGAAGTAAAAGACCTTTACAAAGAAAACTACAAAACGCAACTCCATGAAATCAAAGAGGACATGAGGAAATGGAAACATATACCCTGCTCGTGGATAGGGAGAACCAATGTTGTCAAAATGGCAATACTCCCTAAAGCATTATACAGATTCAATGCGATCCCTATAAGTATACCCATGACATTCTTCAAAGAAATGGATCAAGCAATCCTAAAATTCATATGGAATAACAAACGTCCAAGGATAGCTAAAACAATTCTTGGGAAAAAGATGATGGGAGGCATCACCCTCCCCAACCTCAAACTTTATTACAAAGCAGTAACAATTAAAACAGCATGGTACTGGAACAAAGGCAGAGCCGTAGACCAATGGAACAGGGTGGAATATCCCTACACACAACCCCAAATGTATGATCATCTAATCTTTGATAAGGGAGCAAGAGATGTGAAGTGGAGCAAGGAAAGCCTCTTTAACAAATGGTGCTGGCACAACTGGACAACCACATGCAAAAAAATGGGTTTGGACCTCGACCTGACACCATGCACAAAAGTCAGATCAAAATGGATTAAAGACCTCAACATTAGACCACAAACCATAAGGTACATTGAAGACAAGGTCGGCAAAACCCTCCACGATATTGAAGATAAAGGTATCTTCAAAGGTGACACGGAACTAAGCAATCTAGTAAAAACAGAGATCAACAAATGGGACTACATTAAACTAAAAAGCTTCTGCACCGCAAGAGATACAGTGACCAGAATACAAAGACTATCCACAGAATGGGAAAGGATATTTACACAATACCCATCAGATAAGGGTTTGATATCAATGGTATATAAAGCACTGGTTGAACTCTACAAGAAGAAAACATCCAACCCCATCAAAAAATGGGGCGAAGAAATGAACAGAAACTTTACCAAGGAAGAAATACGAATGGCCAAAAGGCACATGAAAAAGTGCTCTGCATCACTAATCATCAGAGAGATGCAGATCAAAACAACCATGAGATACCACCTCACACCACAGAGACTAGCACACATCCAAAAGAACAAAAGCAACCGCTGTTGGAGAGGATGTGGGGAGAAAGGGACCCTTCTTCACTGCTGTTGGGAATGCCGACTGGTTCAGCCCTTCTGGAAAACAATTTGGACAATTCTCAAAAAATTAGATATTGAATTCCCATTTGACCCAGCAATACCACTGCTGGGAATATATCCCAGAGAGGCAAAAAAGTACAATCGAAACAACATCTACACATGTATGTTCATCGCAGCACTGTTTACAATAGCCAGAATCTGGAAAAAACCCGAATGCCCCAGAACGGATGACTGGTTGAGCAAACTTTGGTACATCTATACAATGGAATACTATGCAGCTGTTAGAAAAAAGGAAGTCAAGAATTTTGTAGTTAAGTGGATGGGCATGAAAAGTTTCATGCTGAGTGAAATGAGTCAGAAAGAGAGAGACAGACATAGAAAGATTGCACTCATCTATGGTATATAGAATATCAGAGTGGGAGACTAATACCCAAGAACTGTAGAAATAAGTACCAGGAGGTTGACCCCATGGCTTCGAGGCTGGCCTCATGTTCCGGGGAAAGGGCAACTCAGAGAAGCGATCACCAACTACATTGTAGTCGAAGGCCATGTGGGGGAAGGGAGTTGCGGGCTGAATGAGGGCTAGAGACTGAGCACAGTGGCCACTCAACACCTTTATTGCAAACCACAACAGCTAATTAGAGAGAGAGAACAGAAGGGAATGCCCTGCCACAGTGGCAGGGTGGGGTGGGGGGGAGATGGGATTGGGGAGGGTGGGAGGGACGCTGGGCTTACGGGTGGTGGAGAAGGGGCACTGGTGAAGGGATGGGTTCCCGAACTTTGCATGAGGGAAGTATAAGCACAAAAGTGTATAAATCTGTAACTGTACCCTCACGGTGATTCTCTAATTAAAAAAATAAAAAAATAAATAAATAAATAAATAAATAAATAAATAAATAAATAAAAAGAAAGGTCTGAGCTTTTAAACCTCTTAACTTTTGCTCAGCTCTGACACAATAAAATATTATTTCCTAATAGCTTTGGGTTCCTTTGCATGTGTCCTTATTGAATTCATTGAATATGTCTACAAATTGAGTATGAAAACCAAGAGAGGTATCTAAGCGATGAAACTCGGTTTTTAGGCAACATATGGATGAATGTGCCAGAGCTTGGATTCATCCAGATCATTCTGATCCCAAAGCCTACGTTCTTTCATTTCATCATGCCCATAACACATTTCCTGCCCTCGGACTCATGCTTCATCAAAATAAGACCAAAATGAAATATTTTGCCATCTACTCTTTTCAAGATTTTCTGATTACAGACAGAAAGATATCACAATGTTAAGCCACTGCCTTCATACAGCTGACCCCAGTATGCAAGCACTGCCCAGAACAACCCTGACCACTGCCAAGCATTGCTCAACTAACCCCTCCAAATATTCCTGGTTATATTTTATAATTCCTGATTATAGTTTAAAATTTACATATGGACATATGTAATTTTTATTCCTGGAAAAAGATAAAGTACTCAAGCACTTCTCCTACCCTTTAAAAAAATTGAATACATTCTTCACAGACTACAGAATTAACTTTTGTTTGTGCTATTTCCCATGTAAGTATGTGCTCTAGCAGATACAAATCATACTAAATAGGGGCTGGAGTGACAGCACAGCAGGTAGGGCGTTTGCCTTGCACGCAGCCGACCCAGGTTTGATTCCCAGCATCCCATATGGTCCCCTGAGCACTGCCAGGGGTAATTCCTGAGTGCAGAGCCAGGAGTGACCCCTGTGCATTGCCGGGTGTGACCCAAAAAGCAAAAAAGAAAAAAAAACTAAATATTTTTAGTTTCAGGGTAACCTAACAAATACAAAAGTAGTAATACATTTTAAAGAAAACAAAAGTAGTAACACATTTTAACTTAAAAACAAAGTTGGTATTTTCACTGTAGAGTATTTGGCCTAATAAATCAGCAGTAGAGGAAGTTTGAAGCTCTACAGGAGCGCACAGAGGTGGTTCAATGAGCTGAGCATTGTCCACTGACTGAGCATACCTCCCAGCTCTGGGTATGACTCCTACAAAAAAAGAATAAGCCACATTAAAAAAAAAAATTGACAGTGGGCTTGATTGATGAATTTATCATAATGGGAATTATCATATATTTACTCTATAAAATACAGTTAAGAGAATAAAAGGGCAAAACACACTGTGGGAAAAAATTATTTTCGAATCAGAGAAGAAACTTACATGCAGAGTATGTAAGTAACTTGTATATTCAACAATAAAACCCAAATAGCCCAATTTAAAAATCAGTAACAAAATCTAGACAGTTAAAGAGAATCTACACATAGCAAACAAAGCAAACACAAAGAACTCTTTCTTATCTAGCACTATTGGGGAAATGTAGATTTTAAACAGGTTAGAGCACATCACTCACATATTACAATTGCTGATATAAATGTAGATAATACAAATAATCTGAGAGGGTGTGGGGTAAATAAAGCTCTCAATTTTTTTGGTTGAATGAGAAATGGCTCAGAGACTTTGAACAAGTTAGGATATTTCTTCTAGTAGAATTACAGTTAGTAGATGACTCAGCATTCAGTTTACTAAATAGAATATCAATGAGAGTTTACAAAATTTACAAGAGAGCTAGCTGTACACAACAATTTGAAACAACCCAAATGGCATTTTATGAGTAAAGGAATAAACCAACAATAGCATATCCATAATAGCACAGCGGGTAGGGCATTTGCCTTACATGTGGCTGGTCCGGGTTCGATTCCTCCATCCCTCTTGGATAGCC